>NW_027512744.1:0-600000 GCF_048772815.1 Callospermophilus lateralis
AGGTCGTTCAATATTGGGGGATAGGCCCTGATGAACAGGATTCCACTAAAATTCCATTAAATCACTTTCGTACCATAGGTAATGGAAACCAACATTATGGATGTAGGGACACGTGAGCCAGATGCAGTTTGGCTAGCCTAGATTACTATGTTTGCCCGGCGGACTATCAAATCCACAAACAGCCATGGCTGTGTGGGGAAAAGCCGACTTCTTCTGTAAGTCATGGCGATCTGAGCATACAGGGGCTGCCTGCTGGAACCCAAACTCCTCATCAAATTCAGTACACAGCATTGGCCATATTACCAATTAGACAACCAAAATCCATGTCCCCCAGAGGGGTCTCTAGATCCTCAAATTCTGCATGGACTTTTTAACTTTGGCAAGTGCTCAAAAGGGTTGAAGGAAATTCCCCTATGTGCAGGCCTTTTTCCTCCTTTGCTCACATCCTGAACTATGCTTCTCTAATAGATCCTCACCCTCAGATTTCTGCTCCAGACTCTCTGCTGTCACTTTCACCTCAGGAATTTGATTTCTCCCCTCCAATTACTAGATCAAAAACCCAAACCTCTACCCTTTCTCATACCATTGCCCCCTTGCTGAGGTAGCAGGTACTTAGGTACCCCTAAACCCAGACACTCCTCTATTCTTCTGTCAGTGCCCACAATGGGTCCCAACAGGTCCTCTTACCTGCTAACCCAAAGCTCAAACCAGCTGAGAAGTGCCCTCAGACCCCTATCCAAGATGTAATAAAAATTACCTTTAAAGTTGCATTGTCAACACTGAATACAGGTTACTAAGAATTTAAAATCCCTCACAGGCTTTTTGAGATACTCACTCCCATCTTCCCCTCTGCTCTACTTGCTCTACTGCTCAAGTTTTTTTTGCTAGCAAAATCCCAAACCCCTTTCCCAATAGTCTTTTAATCTCTCCTTCCTGATTCTCAGATCCATGGAGCTGCTCTCACCCACTGCTTTCCACTCTTCCCCCTCTGTACCAAGACCACAGAAAATTCTTAAGTGACCTTCTCCAGAAGTCTTCACCATGACTGACTTTAGGACTTTCAGCAAAATAATCCCTATGAAAGAGTTCAATGTAGATAAACTTCCTCTTTTCTTGTTGCCCTGTTCTAGTTGCCACTGGCTGGAAAAATCAGCACTCCTAAGCTAGACACCCCTTACTAGTTTTTCACAAAATATGTGAACAAGGCCTCTGGCCTTGAGCTGGAGCTTCACAGAGATTGCTACATTTCTAAGATAAAGAAGTTACCAACTGGGCTCCATTTTAACAGCTGGCAGGGAGAAAAAAAAAAGAGAAGACGAAAGCTCTCCCCCTCCCAGGTGTCCTTAAAAAGTTAACTTGCCAAAATAGAAGAAATAAAACAGAAACAAAAACTGCTTTTTGTGAACTTCTGCAGACTGTGATATTCTGAGCCCATTCCCTTACATGTTGGCTACAAAATTCTGAAACAACCTAAACTTGGGGTTCAGAGGATTAATTGATTACAACAGAAGCAATGCTCTCTACATCCTTTTGCAACCAAATAGGACTGCTTCCCTAGCTTCGGTGCTATCTTAGGTGCCTTTCCTTGTCTGTTCCTTCAACAGTATAATTCTATATACTTAATTATTGTTTATGTGTTCATAAAATGGTCAATAGATGTAATTAGTTATGTAATGGTGCAGATGTTTCCCAGAGTGCTCTATCATGACACAGGTTCATTTAAAGTTCAAATAGGGGGGGCATAAAACCCGGTTCCGCTGGGAACCTGTATCCCTCACTTTAGCCATCCTATTTGGAATAAGAGTTGCTGCAGGTGTGGGCACAGAAACCACTGACCTAGTCCATGGGACACAACAAATGACTCAATGAGAAGCAGCAATAGACCAAAGCTTAAAGATATTAAAAACCTCAATCCCAGCTTTACAGGAATCTTTAACCTCTCTCTCCGAAGTAGTTTCACAGAATAGGCGACGGTTGGACCTCCTCTTCATGAGAAAGGGGGCCTTTGTGCTGCAATGAGGGAAGAATTTTTTTTTTTAAGCTGACAATACTGGAGTTGTAAAAGAATCTATGAGTAAATTAAGAAAACGCCTTGAAGAGCGTCAACGAGAGACAGAGGCCCAAAAAGCGTGGTTTGAGTCTTGGTTCACACAGTCCCTTGGGTTAACTACGCTTTTATCTGCCTTGGCCAGTCCATTAATAATCCTCATATTATTGCTAACTGTGGGGCCCTGTTTGCTCAACCGTGTAGTTTCCTTTCTCCAAGCTCAAATTGGACAAGTTAAACTTTTGGTAATCAGACAACAATAAAACTCACTAGCAGACATAAAATGTGACACCCCCCAATGATCACTTTTTTGATTAAAAGTAACCAGAACAAGAAGTGGGAAATGAAAGGTTTATTAAATAGGTACTTGTCACTTCCTGTTTTTCTGTATGCTTAACAAAACACTGTTGAAATCTTGAGAACTGTTTGCTAATCTTGTTCCCAGAATGTGTTGTCCCCAACTGCCAAACTGCAGAATGTACTCCCTCACACATTTGCAAGCAAACCGCCCACTCACCCTGACCCATCAATAAACTTCACACCCTGCCTTCTCCAAAGAAAGTACATAAGCTCTGCTTAAGCTATTCTCAGGGCTCTCTGCTAAATTCAAGTGAGCTCTGAGCTGCAGCATGCTGGACCCCCAATACACACTTTGCTGTTGCATGAGACAGTCTCTTGGTGGTCTCTTCCTAAAATGCTCACTCGACCATTCCATTGGTGCAATCATTAGTGTGAACTTTGCTTTTTGTGTCCAGAATATTACTGTGATAAAATGTATATGTAGGTCAGGTGACATGAGTATTTCTTCCACCATTTCTGGGAGGAATATTTTCAAGACCTAATAATTAGTATTGGGGTTATAAAGACGTGTACCCTGTGTCTATGGATATAGAGATAATGCATGAATAGACAATACTGTGTTTAAATAATATAACAGGTTCCACTTTAAATAATGTATTGAATTGATATCTGAAAATATATAAGAAATCATTTATTGATATACAATCATTCATTCCAACCAGTTATACATCTAATGGTAATATTATGGTTATGGTTCATTATCTAGGGTGTGTGAGATTTCCTTCAAAAGTAATTATGAAAATCAAAAATAATGTGTTTGGAAAGAATTCTCATGAAAAGACCAGTCAAGAAACATGGAGAAATATATGTGTTCTGAAGTAGAAAGTGATTGAAAGTGAAACAAATGCCAATAAAATTGCACACTTATGGATGAAATATATATCCAATGATGTGCATGAACTAAAGAAATAGTAATGTACAAGTGTTGAAAAAAATGAACTTCAAAATACACATCATGTCCCATAGGAGTCTACTTGCATTGATGTTAAACTGAGTCAGTTACTGTAGAAATATTAGGATTTGTATACACCATTCACTTAAGTTAGTTTTCAGTGTTGGAAACAAATAGGTATTCCAGGTGGATGAATATTTCTGAAAATAATCTTGTGAAAAGATTATTATAAATCCACATACATGAATATGAATGAATTTAGGAAATGTATAATAAGACACATATATTTCATATTTTGAAAAATCAGGAGAGTATATATATAAACACACACAGATATTAAAAATTAGCACTATATGCCAATTGAAATTCACCATGAAATATATATTATCCACAGATCAAAAATATTCATTTTACTGAACATGGATTTATATATAATGTTCAGCTAGAAAGCTCACCCATAGGGTGAATGTTCAGTTCCAACAGCGTTTAGGAGGAGTGATCTCTTCTCACAATTTGTATCTGCCTATTCAGGTACCACACAATAGTGTACATGTGGTACCAGGTAGGATTATACATGTTCTTATAAAAATACATGTGCTGAATACGCTACAGCGAAAGGGAGACAGGAATTCATATATTTGTTAACTTTAAAAACACATTGAGAACTATTTCAACAAAAAAATGAGTAGATTTATAACTCCTACTCTATTTAATGCAAAAGGCATGTCCAACTATACACTGTGCCTTTTCTGTACTGCTTGTATTTCAATTCTGTTTGGGTTATTTTTCTCCATCATATTAGGATTAGTAGACAGAGTTTAGTAGGGTATGGGGTAGTGTCAGTGTTTCAGTATTTCAAATGGAAAATTGGAAAATGAATCCAATGTGTATGCAAATATGTGCTACACAAAAATCCACCCACTCTCATCCAGAACAATTACTTGACATTACCTTCGCCCCAATTAAGACACAATTAGAGGAGAAGAGTTATAAAATTTGTGAATACATATCTGGAATGGAAATTGCTCAGGAGTTCACAACTTTGGAGGTGCAAGAGGAGTTTCCAAAAGTAAGGGACAGGATAAAACTCCACAATCATGGAGCTCTGTTGGCCTAAAGACTTCTTGAGAAACTTCCTCTGAGGTTGGGCACTTGAAATATATGTTGTTGTCAGGAGCTTTATCTTCCTTTGTAGTGAGACCATCAAAGCTGGGTCTGCATATATGTGACCTGGAGGACATGGTCTCTTATACTCCAATGAACATTAGGCAGCAGTGCTGAATTCTCCCTTTATAGATATCTGTGGCCACTGGGAGCTAAGTGTCTCTCCGTGTGGACTGTGAAGCTATTTGGTCATCCTCCACTTTTTGTGGTGTTTCTTGCTGCTGCATTGGGAGTTTGGTATTTGCTTCTCGAAAAACAAAAAGTTCAACTGGGACACAGTGCTGGAGGGAGTTCTGTAATGTGTCGTGTGTCAGGGTCTGCAGGAGAATGCACCAAATAGGCTTCTATCACACATAGGTTGCCCCCTTGACCATAGCAACCTGATTCTGAACATTGCCCTGAAATTTCTCCATATAACAAGATGCCTTTACATATAAGGTTCTGCTGGCTGCACCATGTCAGTCGCAACCCATTTGGAAGTAAATGGCAGATCCACATGGCCCCACCACAGATGTTTTATCACACACATGCACAACACTGTTCTATGACCACTGATCAGGAGGCTCCAACGTACTGACATCTCTGTTCTACACCATTATCATGAAACCCAGTCAATCAAGGCACTGTCTTGTACACTCGAATTAGCAACAAGACATCGAAGGTTCTCCAGTGCCACCTGGTCAAGGGAATTTCAAGAATGTCATGGTATTTATGTAGCCATTTTTCAAGGATGAAGTTGGAGGCACTGTGGGTTTCCATTCATTCAGGAACCATTAAAGGTTGAGGAAGATCATTTCAATTAAAGCTCTGGAGAAATTTCACAGGCAAGGCTTCCCAAAGAGTGGGCAAAAGGTTACATGAATCCAGGCACATAGAGGTCTACAATGTGAGGTCCATGTGTGTTTTGACTCTCAACTATGGATTCCAAGGCTTTCAGAATAAAATCATATGGTATCATGGCTGAGATTTCCTGTGCTCTGTGGAAAGCCGCCCTTGGTCTAGATCTCAGTTTCCAAGGGCGACTCTCATGCGTGGCCTCCAAAAATGCCAACACAAATCATGGCAATTCTTCTCTGAGGTCAGTTCCACAACGCAGTCTCAAAGGGGAATCACATCAGAGTTTAAACCCCGATGGACCCAGTCATCTTTTCCAACCACCACACTAATTACCACAATTAAAACATAAACACTTCCACATAGCCCTCATATTCTTCCATATAGATACTAATCATAACCTCTGGCTGGAGGTTTCCATGAGGGGCACATCCAAAGACAGTGTCCAAAATACGTTCTCTTGCCCCTCATTTGCCTAAAGTCATTGTGGCCGGGACACCTTTCCTGTGAACCAGGAGTGATCAAATAGGCCTGCTCATAATACTGCTCTGATTCTCCAATTTGAGGCCTACTGACAGTCAGGTATAGATTCTTTATGTGATTTGGAGTCATGAGGAAACCCAAGCACCTCTGCAGGGCTTTGAAGTACTAATTTTACCCAAAGGATTCCTATTCTCACTTGATGGATGTCAGGAAACTAATAGAGAAAGGCAAGAAGCTTCATCCACTATAACTGATCTTTTTGCCATTTTGGTTTTGGATGCACACATGGCATCTTTTTTAGATCCATCTGGTTTTGAGAATCTAAGCCACAACCTGACACAGGGCCAAGATACTGATTCAGACACATTCATTTCCAAAGCAATTAAGGAAAGAGCCACAGGTGATGCCCATTCATTTCCATTTGAAAACTATTTTCTTCAGGCTTCACAAAGTGTGACCTGAGGCAAAGACCTTTCTGACATTCAGGGCAACAGAAAAATAGGTAAGTAAAAGGCCCAAAGCAGGGTTTCTCCACTGAGACTTTTCTATTCACACTGATATTTGAGTTTTCTGAGATGATCACATTTCCTTCAGCTATTCAGTACATGGCCATTTCACAGAGCTTGGAGGTGGTACATATCTTGGACACAAAACCATGAGCCTATTCTGGAGAGTTGAGAGAATTCAGGAAGAAAACTGAAACTTAGGAATATAATAGGTGTTGCACATCAATAAGGCTGCCCACTCTCTATTCATACATTGGGCAGGATGAATGCTGGGAGCTTTCTACTAGACACAACACATCCATTGATGCATTCTCTTTTCTATTGTCTACAACCACTGACACAGTAAGATACACAGACATAGAAACACTCGCCTTGCCAAACGACATACAAGAAACAGTCTACCCCAAAACAAACAAACCGACTTTCCTACCTATACTCAGAACATGAGACAAAACCACATACTCACACCCACACTCAAAAAGGCACCTCCTTCCCCCAAGTAGGTCTCTGACTATATGGAGTGTCCTCTGACTGGTGAGCCATACTTCGTTCCCCCGAAATGGCCTGTACGGTCTCAGATCTTGTCTCCTTTTTCAACTCAGTGAAGTTGCCAGCAACCAGTGGTGAGCAACTACCTACTTTCCCAGGAAAGGACCCTCTTCATAGATATTCTGTCATTTCACCATCCTCACATCAGTAGGTACCAAGAAAGACTGACTATGTCCATGGTAAATACAAACAAATGAGCCCACTGGGACGGGGACTGGGACTGGCTCTGGGTGCCTGGCTTCCTGGATACCAAGTTCAGAGAGTTCCATCAACAAGGAAGTTAAGTAGGTCAATTCTTTCAGGAACTGAGTGAGGTCACTGCCATGACAACCACTTTGTCCTAACAATTGCTTCAGTTGCTTCCAAGTGTCCCATGAGATGGAGGCTGCCCCTACTTCCTGTGACACTTTCACAAGTTAGAATGGTTTGTAAACCATAGGCACCCAGGAACAGCTCTCCACACAGGCCTGGTTTGGTCCATCTTCTCTACATTAAGAAGAGAGAGGCTGATTCAGACACATCCCTTCATTCTGACCAGGGTTTTTGCATTGGAAGATGACTTTTGCTCTCTTAGTTCCTCAATAGCTGCCTACATCTTATCCAGGGATCATTTCTGCATGGACATTTTAGGTTCTCAGCAGGTGGAAGATCCCCTACATTCCTGTATTGTAAGACGAACTCTGTACCTGCTCTTCTGTAAAGTGAGATTGAGAAAAGAGTGTATGGTTACGGTTAATAACAGGTTCTATTTGGGTTCAGAATCATTGTGCAAGATGATTAATGGTATTGGGAACCTGCAATATTTTCAAGAATATAAGGGGAAATATAAGTTTGAAAACAGAAATCCAGGTAAGATTTGAAGCCCAGAAAGGCATTAGGCCTCTGAGTGGGATACTTAGCTTTGAATTATATTCTGCACAGATGTCTCAGATGAATCGATATACAATTGCCTTGTACCTTGGATGATTGAATGTCAAAGAGAACATCCAGTCAAAAAGTGATAGTCGGTACGATTAAGACGAAAGTCGGTAGGTTTAGAAAGAAGAGTGAGTATAAGAGTGGGACCAAAAGTTCTTTAGCAATAGGCTTTCGGGTAGACAGTGAATGTAAATGTCAGCACATGTGAAGAGTCAGTCACAATAATGAACTGGGATAATATGTAGGGAAGCAGAAATCAATAGAGACATTAGGAAATCAGGCAAAGTATAAATTGTGTGGTAGGATTAGACATTTTCAACAGGATTGAGGTTGAATATATAATCTTAGGAAGAAACAAATATGTATTCACCAATAGTATTGACATTAGAGAGCATTAGGCAACCTGGACATGGATGTTTTTAGTAACGCATGCTCACTTTCACTTAGGCTTTGGTACAATCATAAGTGTGACATTTTCATAATGTGTCCAGAATATTACTGTGATAAAATGTATATGTAGATCAGGTGACATGAGTATTTCTGCCAACATTTTTGGGAGCTACATTTTGAAGATGAATAAATTAGTATTGGGGATACAAATAGATGTACCCTGTGTCTATAAATATAGAAATAATGCATGAATAGACCATACTGTAAATAAATAATAAAAGTGGTTCAAACTTTAAATAATGGATTGAATTGATATCAGAAAATATACAGGGAATCTTATATTGATATACAATCATTCATTCCAATCAGTTACACATATAATGGTAAAATTAGGGTTATGGTATATCATGAAGAATGTGTGAGTTTTGCTTCAAAATGATTATGAAAACCAAAATGAATGTGTTTGGAAATAAGTGTCATGAAAAGACCATTCAGGAAACTAGGAGTAATACATGTGTTCTGAAGCAGGAAATGATTGAAAATGAATCAAATGCGTATAAATTTGTGAACTTGTGGATGAAATATATATCCTATGATGTGAATAAACTGAAGAAATTGTAATGTACCAGTGTTGAACAAAATGAACTTCAAAATACACATCATGTCCGATAGATTTCTACTTGCATTGATGTTAAACTGTGTCAGTCACTGTAGAAATATTAGGATTGTATGCACCATTCACTTAAGTTAGTTTTTAGTACTAGAAAACAAATATGTATTTCAGGTGGATGAATATTTCTGAGAATAATCTTGTGAAAAGTTGATTATAAATCCACATACATGAACATAAATGAATTTAGGGAGTGTATATAAGACACATATATTTCATATTTTGAAAAATCTGAAGAGTGTATATATATACAAAACACACACACAGACAATAAAAAGTAGCAATATATATGCCAAACAAAATTCATCATGAAATATATATCATCCATAGATGCAAAAATATTTATGTTACTGAACATGGATTTATGTAAAATGTTGTTCTACTAGGAAGCTCACCCATAGATTGAATTTTGAGTTCCAACAGCGTTTATGGTGAGTGATCTCTTCTCACAATTTGTATCTGCCAAGTCAGCCTCCTCACAAGAATGTACGTGTGATTCCAAGTAGGATTCTATATGTGCAGATAAAAATACATGTGTTGAATAGGCTACAGAGAAATGGAGACAGGAATTCACATATTTGTTAACTTTAAAAACACATGGAGAACGATTTCAATTAAAAATTAACTAGATTTATAACACCTACCCTATATCATGCAAAAGGCAAGTCCAAATATACACCATGCCTCCTCTGAACTTCTTGTATTTCTATTCTGTTTGGGTTATTTTTCTCCATCATATTAGGATTAGTAGTCAGAGTTTAGTAGGGTATGGGTTAGTGTCAGTTGTCCCGGCCGGCGGCACACATCAATGTGGGCAAGGAACCTAGTTGGGGAGGAATGAATGGACAAGAGACACGAGAGATTACAGCAAGACTGGAGTTCTGATCATGCTGCAAACTTTTATTGTTCTCACATGGGAATTTATATGCTGTGGATGGGAAAGCTCTCTTATCGGCAGTTGCTGGATGTCTTCAGAAAGTTTGATAACCTCAGGATGTTGCAGGAAGACAGATGGCCGCAGGATGTCTCAGGGAGATAGATGGCTGCGGGATGTCTCCCAGGCAGGATATCTCCCAGGGGGCTGTTTCTTTTCAGTGTCAGGCTATTCTTTGAAGGAGAACTTCCTTCTAGCCCCTGACCTCTCTTTCTTATATAAAATATTTGACCATACCTTACCGGCCAATGTTTTAGGGGGTGATAGAGGCTCTGTTTCTCTAGCAGGCCTTAGAATATCTCCTGATTCGAGAGAGCATGTTTACTAGGAGATTTCGTGGTGGCCATGGCATGTTTTGGGAGGAGACGGCTTTGAGGGGGAAGCAGGCCGACCACCATGCACCAGAGCGTGTCACTAAGAGGTCTTCTGTTTTGGGATCCGTGGATACATCCTCCTGCAGTCCATCCTGCACCCTCCGTTATTATGGCCTAACGTCCTCACTCCATGGGTGCATCCTCCCCCAAGTGGAGGGGCCCATGGAGGACGAACCCTTATGGCAATGGCAGAAGATGGTTGGTCAGAGCTGTTACTTATAGTTTAATGTAAGAAAGAGAGATCTGTGGGGATGTAAACTTAAGAAATAAGCCTGTGAGAAGGGTAGAACATCCTTTTAAATGTTGGCAGCATGGTCTTCCATCTCCAGGCGATGATAGTGGACCTGTATGGGCTTAGAGGCCAAAATATTAATCTGTTCTATAATAAATTGTACAAGCCTGTTTATAATGCAGGGTCCTATGGACACCATTAAAAGTAAATCCAACAAAGGGCCTAATAGGGGAAGAAGGTAGGGTAGAAATCCATTAAACCCAGTCCAGAGGGGATTTTCAAAAAGTTCCCTTCATCTCTTTTCTAGATCTTCTTGAAGCTGCTTAATTTTAGTGCGTACTATGGCTGATTTATTGGCATTAAAGCAGCATCGTTCCCCTAAGGCCAAGCAAATACCTCCCTGGTTAGCTGTCAATAAATCTAAGCCTTCTCTGTTTTGAAGGAACACTTCTGCCAGGGAGTCTACTAGGTCCTGCAAATCTTTAATGGTTCCTGATATAGTTTGTACATCATTTATAAGTTGTTGAGACAGGCGACGCTAAGAGTGTATAGCCATGCCTAAGCCAGCTGTACATGTGGCCACAGTAGCTGTTATTCCAAGGCTGGCAACGAGTGGTAAGGCCTGTATTGCCCGCCTGTGTCTTTTGACTGAGGTGTCTAGACTAGGAATGCATAGAGTTTCGTCTCCTGGGACAATAGTTATATCAGGGAGTAATAAGGCAAAAACACAGGCAACGGTCCAATTCGATGGAAGCCTCGGGAAGGCCAAGTTTCCTCCACACATAAAAACTGTGCCATTGGAGGGACAAAGAAATGGGGTGGATGAGGAATAGTTTTGTACTGTTGAGCAATTTCCAAAGGAAGTAACTCCAACATCAATATCATAGGTATTATTTTGCATCGCGCCTAAAAGACATATTGTAAAAGTGCCTATAGACTGTACTTTTAAATGAAATCTGGGTTGGCATGTATTATCATCGTCTATGATAGAATGAATAGGAACTGCCATAGGCATGATTGCCCCTGTTGTCATGGAGAGCCAGCAATCACCAGCAAAGTTGGGGTTGGAATTATTAAGCAAGGAGAAGGTAGTTTCCAAAATATCTAATGTATTGTTATCTAAACCTGGGAGCTGGCATTTTGGCTATATTAAGGGATGATATGTGAGCTCAGGGATTTGGGGTTTCAAAAGTTTGATTATCTGAGGATGCTTGACAGCATAAGGGAATCCTCCACTATCAGTGACCCCTGTAGGTGCCTTAATGGGGCAGCAGGAGGGTTTACCAACAGGGCCTTGGCACCCAGCTGACTGTAGCTTGGTGTATTTGCCTTCTCCTTCCCGGTCAAAAAGAACGGGGGTATAATGAATAGTGGTCCCTCCTGCGGCATGAGTTTTAGTTAGGGAGGCTTCAAAAAATTGTTCTCCCTGCTTTTTAACACAAATTGAGGCCGACGCATAACAAGTGGCATGCATCGCTTGGGTATGCGTTCAAGTTGCAGAACAATTTTGGAGAGCTTTACTTGTACTAGGGGGAATAATCTTTGGCTTGTTAACACATACCAATTTAGGCTGATGAACTACTCTGAGTTTATGGTCAACCTCGGCCCGGAGGTAAGCCACCTTAGTCACGCAGTCAGCAGTCTGGGTCAAACTAGTGGGAGCCTGAGTCCAAGATCCTCCCTTGCGTTCACAGGGAGGGCCAAAAAGGTACTCCATGATGTTGGAAGGTGGAGGGCCAAAGCCTCCGTGTACAATCCTGTTCAGCATAAGTGCCTTAAGTAGGATCCTCACACAGATTGTTGGCTGCATCTGAAAAAGAGGGAAATTTGTCCTCAGGGGGAGGGCCTCCATCCCCGTGTTGAGGTAAGCCATTAACCTGTTTAACCAGGCGTTCTGGTAACCATCTTGGGGCTGCTTGCTCTTGGTCCAAAACACAAGCTGAGCCTCGTCCACAGATGAGGACAGGACCTGGGCGTTTCCATTTATTTGTAAGGGGATTGTGCCACATAACAGGTGGGCGAACAGAATTGGACGAGGATTGCCTGTGTCAGTCTGCAGCCGAATGGCCTTCATTGTCTAGGGAAAGAAAAATAAGGGCAAATAATGCATGATTAAGGCAATGCCTGTGAGTGGTAAATACAAGTGCAGAAGCATTAATGCGGGTTAGCCAAGTCTTTAGGTAAGTTGGGCACGTTCCACAATGCCTGAGGCTTGTATGGAATTCCAGTAGTATGCCAAATTTGCGAGGTAGCACAAAACTGTTTAAACTTGGCACTGGTATATGCAGGACAATTATCTTTTTTTAATATGTATTGGTTTACCCATTACAGAAAATGCTGAAACAAGATGAGAAAGGACATCTTTGATAGCCTCTCCAGAATGTGGTGATGCGAAAATAAGGCCACTGAAGGTATCTACAGAAACGTGTACATATTTGGTTTTTCCAAATTCAGAAAAATGAGTAACATCCATTTGCCAAAACTGATTGGACAGTAATCTTCGGGGGTTAACTCCCAAGTGTTGAATGGGGAGGGAGACAGGGCAACCAGGGCATGCTTTTACTATTTCTCGTGCCTGTTGCCTGGTAATTTTACATAGTAATCGAAGGTTCTGGGAATTTAGATGGTGAAGATTGTGTAACTCCGTGGCCTTTTGAGTGCAGCCAACAAAAATTGGAAAGATGAAACGAGTTGCTGCATCAGCTTTGGCATTACCTTGTGTTAGAGGGCTGGGAAGATCAGAGTGTGCCCTGCTGTGTCCTAAGAAAAATGGGTGTTGTCTGGCCTGAATTAGCTGCTGAAGCAGGTGAAACCGATGGGCGACATTGGAAGAAGCCTTAATGGTCGGTGAAATCTCAAGCAGGCGCACAGAATGAGCAATGTAGGCACTGTATGTATAAATATTAACAGGATTATCAAAAAATGTTTTAAAAACTTGTGTTATTGCAAACAATTCCACAAACTGTGCTGAATGATAGACAGTATAAAAGGTGTTAGGCTGGTTATTGACAACAAAGACTGCTCGGCCATTACTGCAACTGTCTGTAAAGACACTAAGGGCTTGAGGAATGGGAGCCTTTTGAGTAATTTTGGCAAAAATAAATGGATGTAACTGGACAAAATGTAAAAGGGGGTCATTGGGTAGGTGGTTATCAATTGTTCCCAAAAAGCCTGATAAGGCAATACGCCATTCATCCTCCGTCTGTAGTAAAAATTGGATTTGGTCTTTAGTATATGAAACTAAAATATTATCATGGTCTTTGCCAAAATGTTGTCGAGATAGCAAACGACTTTTAAAAATAATAGAAGCTACCTGAGCAAGAAAAACAGTAATAACCTTGGAGAATGTAGTGGGTAAATGGACCCAAAGCAAAGGCAGCCTTTATTTCTAAAATGTGTATTTCCTTGCCAAAATATTCCTGTGGGTGTATGAGGAGTGTGTAAAATAACCAGAACCAGAGGAAGGTTATAAGAATGTTCTGTAAAAAACTGTTTGGCAATGGCTTCTGTGACTTGGTTTAATGCCTGTCATGCCTCGGGAGTAAGTTTTTGAGGGGAGGAGGGGTGGGAATCACCTCTCAAAATATCATTAAGGGACAAAAGTACACAAGGTGGTAATTTTAAATATGTTTTTAGCCATTGAATATTCCCCAGGAATTTTTGAAAATCATTAAGGTTTTGAAGATGGTCCACCCATAGTGGTATCTTAGGAATTTGGATCTGATTATCTTGAAGTTTAAGGCCCAAATAGGTATAACAGTCCTGTGTTTTAACCTTATTAGGAGCTATCTGTTGTCCCAAGGAAGTGAGGATTTTGTAAATGTCCAAGTAACAATTATTAAAGTCATGGTTATTAGGTGCAGCAATTAACAAATCATCCATATAATGTAAAATATAAATTTGTGGCCATAGCTCTCTCACAGGGTCTACTGCTTGAGCAAGGTATTTTTGGCAAAGACTAGGGCTGTTGGCCATACCTTGAAATCTTCCATTGAAATCTCTGCATAGAGCCCTGAAAATTAATGCGAGGGAGACTAAAGGCAAAATAGGGTCTATCCGCAGGATGTAAAGGAATGGTAAAAAAACAATCTTTTAACTCAATAATCATTTTACAATAGTTTTTGGGAATAGCCACTGGTGTGGGAATGCCTGGCTGTAGTGCTCTTATTGGGCACATAGCTTTATTAATGGCACACAAATATTGTAAAAGGCACCACTTGCCTGATTTTTACTTGATAACAAAAATTCGAGTATTCGATATTGAGGTTGAGGGCTCTACATGGCCGGCTGCCAGCTGTTCCTGCACTAACATGGAGGCAGCCTCCATATTTTCTTGGGTAAGTGGCCATTTATGCACCCACACAAGAGTCTGAGTTTCCCAAATAATTTTATCTCCATGGGGTACAGGAGAGTCAGAGACCGACACTAAAAATCCGAATACCCAAGTCCATATGTATTTGTTTTTTGTATGGGTTTTATTGGCTCAACCAGTCCTTGTCTCAGTCTCCCAAGGCCTGTACCAGGGACAAAATTTATATGAAGCATTTGATGAGTTACCATGGAATTGGGACTGGCATGAATAACTTCCATTTGACTCAAAATATCTCGGGCCCATAGGTTAACAGGGAGGTCAGGAACAACGAAAAGAGTGACAATTCCCTTATTACCCTCTTTATAAGTCCAGCTAAGAGCCGTAGAGCTGACCAGAGGATTTTTTGACTGTCTTATCCCTTTAAGGTCAGTCAAGGATGAGGTGAGGGTCCAAGCTGATGGCCAATATTTTTGAGAAATAATTGTGTCATCAGCTCCAGTATCTAGAATTCCTTGGAATTCCTTTCCTTCAATAAGTAAGGAAATTGTGGGTCTTTTGTTAGAAACGGGTTGAACCAAATTTACATCAGAGCAGCCCAAGGAGGCAGTCCCCTGCGGTAGGTTTGGGCGGTGGAAGTGCCTCCTGGATTCAAGGGAAGGAGTATTAATTGTGCAAGACTTGTTCGTGCTGGGATGGCCACAACTCCATTAATAGATGTGGCCAGTATTTTTTTTCTCCAGTGAAATCATTATTATTAATGCCATGAAAGACCTGAACACCATGTAAGTTAGTAGAGGCTCTCCCAAAAATAAGGGCACACATATGAGATTGAGGGGGACCCATAATTCCAGTGGGTATTATCTGGGGTCCTTGCATTGAGTCCAATATAGTATCGGTGGTGGCACAGAGGTCCAATCCTGCGCTGCCTGGAGTGGCTAGTTGGAGGGAGGCAATTGTGGAGAAGAATTTTGAGGTAGGTTGGGAGTTTGGGAGGGAACAAATCTTATTGCCCCTGGGTTTGTCCTGGGGGATGTCGTGGCCCGGGGCTGGCCCCGCAGGGAGTTTCCCAAGAAGCAGGAAAAAATAGGCTGTCTGAGGGCATTTGTCTTAGATCTACACTCACTGGCCCAGTGATGACCTTTACCACATCTAGGGCAAAGGATAGCTTGGGGCGGTATAGCCCCAGTTGAAGGAGACGCTATTCCTAGGCTTTTTTTGCCTGTCGGACACTTGCGTGCAAAATGGCCAGGTTGTTTACAAGTAAAGCAAGTACGTGAGCCAGGATTGTGAAAGGTCTTGGTAAAGGTGGCACCTAGGGCAAGACCAATGGCATGGGCTGCACCTACCCCTGCATAGAGTCTAATAAAGTCAGAAAGTTTCCCTTTATCCTTATGTGGTTGAAGAACATCCTGACATGCCGGGTTGGCGTTTTCAAAGGCAAGATGTTTTTCAAAAGCGCTTTTGCTTTCGCTTGGTCCAAGCAAGCATTCCACAGCTAGGTTAAGCCGGGGAACAAAGTCGCTATAAGGCTCGTCGGGCCCTTGTCAAATTTTTGCCAGGGAAGTGGTAGCCGAGGCTTTTGAGGGAGGTGTCTCCAAGCATGTAAGCCAGCCATCTGAATCTGCATCAAAAGTCCAGCAGGGAAATGTGCCTGTTTAGTTTTATTGTCAAAAGGCTCATTGCCCACTAGCTTAACATAAGTCCTGGATTTAGAGAAGGCCTTAGTTAAAATTTTTTGAGCAGTTTCCCTACAGTGCTCTTTGAAATCTGCATTCCATAACAGGAAGTCTCTGGCACTGAGGGTAGCTTGGTCTAAAAATTTCCAATCATTGGGAGTAAGTCATTGTGTGCTGTGGCTTTCTAATAAAGCCAACGTGTAGGGTGCAATGGGGCCATAGTGAGCACAAGCCTTTTTAAGTTTTTCAGGAAAATGCAGGCTTAATTTTTTGTAGACTCTGGGTTCCTGCCTGCCTAGGGCTGAACTCCTCATCCTCTGAGTCCTGATCTCCTTAATCCATTTCCCCGCTTCCTCCTCTTTATCCTCGTCTAATTCTTTGACCTCAGCCTGGGCAGGCTTATCTATCAGACTGGTGGTGACTGGGAAGGCGAGCACAGGTCAATGGAGTGGCTTCGCCTTTGTATTAGACCACTGTAGGCCAGTTGCTTTGACTCCATACCTAAGGCTAATGAAGAGAGCTCAGAGTGAAGGGATCTTAATTCTTTTAAAGGTTGGATCTGTTCCTGTGTATGTTGAAAGGATGCTCACAAAGGAGCCAGTTTAGGCAAGGGAAGTGGGGAGAAAATATCGGGGGGGGGCATTTGTTCCCTGAAGGGCCAGAGCACAAAAGGCAGGAGGGATATAGCAGGGAGGTGGATGTGTAAGTCCTATTGGCTGTGGCAGGGTCTTGAGAGGTGGAGGGTCTTCTGAATGGTAGCGAGCTGCTTCCTTCTCCAAGGTAGCCTCCTCTACAGGGGTCAATGAGTCTCCGGTATTTAAAACTGGATAAAGGCAGTTGGTAATCATTGGAGCCTTATTCATTAGGGTGGTATTTTGAGGGGGACCAGGAAGGTTCCCACGGTCCTGGGGAGCCTGAGAAGGGTCTATGTCTATACTAACTGATGGGCATGCCGAGGGGATATGAGAAGTATTTGCATAGTCTCTTTCCCAACCTTGACAACTTTTAAGGTACCATTGTCAAAGGGTGAACTTTTAAGAATTCTATTAATTAAGTTCCAGTAAGAAAAGGTGGGAACAGGCACTTTTTCTGGGCCAAAGGATTCATAATAATCTATTAAACAGTCTCCTACTCTAAGCCATCTTTTACCATCAATGGTCCTTTCAAGAGGAAACCATGGACACTGCTCTCTTATGTGTGAAAAGAAAAAAAATTTAAGTCTTTTTTCTTAATACGCGCCCCCATGTCTGGAAGGACTCCTTGTAGCCTGACAAAAACAAATCATGTGACGAAACTGCTTGCCCCATGGTGGGTCAATCACCGTGTGTCATCCCCACCCTCCTCCTGGATCTGTCTCTCGGTGGTGTCTTCTGCGGTTATTGCAAGCTCCGCTTGACCAAATCTTCCAGGAGGACGGGGTCCCCCTCAATCAAAAGCTCGAGCCCCAGTCAGTGGGCGCCAGATGTCCCGGCCGGCAGGACACATCAACGTGGGCAGCGAACCTAGATAGGGAGGAATGAAGGGACAAGAGACACGAGAGATGACAGCAAGACAGGAGTTCTGATCAAGCTGCAAACTTTTATGGTTCACACAGGGGTATTTGTATGCTGGATGTGGGAAATCTCTCTTGTCGGCACTTCCTAGATGTCTTCACAAGGTGAGATAACCTCAGGAAGTTTCAGAAAGACAGATGGGCACAGGATGTCTCAGGGAAACAGATGGCTACAGGATGTCTCCTAGTGGCTGTTTCTTGTAAGTGTCAGGCTATTCTTTGAAGGAGAATTCCTTCTACCTCTGACAGTCAGGGATTCAGTATTTCGAATAGAAAATTGGAAAATGAATCCAATGTGTATGCAAATATATGCTACCCAAAAGTCTTCCCACTCTCATTCAGAACAATGCCTTGACATTACCTTCACCCCAAGTAAGACACAATAAGAGCAGAAGAGTTAGAAAATCTGTGAATACACATCTGGAATGGAAAATGCTCAGTAGTTAACAACCTTGGAGGTGGTAGAGGTGTTTCAAAAAGTAAGGTACATGGTAAAAACTCCACAAACATGAAGCTCTCTTGGCCTAAAGACTTCTTGAGAAACTGCCTCTGAGGTTGGGCACTTGAAATATATGTTGTTGTCAGGAGTTTTAACTTCCTTTGTAGTGAGACCATCAAATCTGGGTCTGCTTCTGTGTAACCTGGAGCACATGGTTTCTTTTTTTTCAATAAACATGAGGCAGCAGGGCTGAATTCTCTCTTTGTAGGTAATTTGTTGACATTTGGGGGCAAAATGTCTCCCAGTGTGGACTTTGAATCCATTTGGTCTTCCTCTACTTTTCATGGTGTTTCTTGCAGCTACACTGGGAGTTTGGTATTTGCTTCATGAAATACGAGAAGGTCAACTAGGACAGAGTGCTGGAGGGAGTTCTGTCACGTGTGTTGGTTAAGGGTCTGCAGGAGAGTGCACCAACCAGGCTTCTATCCCACATAGCTTGCCCCCTTGACAATAGAAATCTGATTCTAAACATTGCCCTGAAACCTCTCCGTATAACAAGATGCCTTTACATACAAGGGTTTGGGGGCTGCACCATATCAGTCACAAACCATTTGGAAGCCAATGGCAGATCCACATGACCCCATCACAGATGTTTTAACAAACACCTACACTCCACTGCTCTAGGCCGAATACTCATCGGGCTCCAAATTACTGGCATCTCTGTTCTACATGATTTTCATGAAACCCAGTCAATCAAGGCACTGTCTGGTACACTCATGATCATCTATAAGACATCCAAAGGTTCTCCACTGACACCTGTTCATGAGATTTCAAAAATTTAATGGTATTTATCTAGCCTTTTTTCAAGGATGAAGTTTGAGGCACTGTGGGGTTTAATTCATTCAGGAACCATTAAATGGAGAGGAATCTCATTTCAATGAAATCTCTGGAGAATTCTAACAGGCAATGCTTCCCAACGACAGGCTAAAAGGTCACATTAAGCCAGGCGTTTGAGGTCTACAATGTGTGATCCTTTTGTGTTTTGACTTGCAACTATGGCTGCCAATTCTTTAAGAATTAAATCATGTGATATCCTTCCTGAGATTCCCAGTGCTCTGTGGAAAGCCACCCTGGGCCTTGATCTCAGTTTCCAAGGGCGAGTCTCATGTGCGGCCTCCTAAAATCCCATCACAATACATGTCAATACTTCTTTGAGGTCAGTTCCATAACTCAGTCTCTAAGGGGAATCACACCAGTGTTCAAGCCCAGGTGGCCTCAGTCATCTCTTCCAACGGCCACAAAAATGACCACAATTAAAACCAAAACACTCCCACATGGCCCTCATCTTCTTCCATATAGACACTAATCATAACCTCAGGCTGTAGGTTTCCATGAGGGCCAAAGCCAAAGACAGTATCCAAAATAAGGTCCCTTTCTCCCATTTGCCTAAAGTCAGTGTGGCAGGGACACCCTTCCTGTGAACCAGGAGTGATCTAAGAGGCCTGCCCTTAATACTGCTCTGATTCTCCATTTTGTGGCCTAATGACTCTGGGGTTTAGATTCCTTATGTTAATTGGGGTCATGAGAAAACCCAAGCACCTATGGCCTAGCCTCTGTAGTGATTTGAAGAACTCATTTGACCCAAAGGATCACTATTCTCAAAGATGGAGGTCAGGAACCTTACAGAGGAAGGTGAGAGACTTCATCCACAATGACTGCTCTTTTGGCTATTTTGGTTTTGGATGCACACATGGGATTTTTTTAGATCCATTAGGTGCTGAGAATCTAAGCCACAACCTCACACAGGGCCAAGAAGCTGATTCAGACACATCCCTTTCCAAAGCAATTAAGCCAAGAGCCAAAGGTGATGCCCATTCATTTCCATTTGAAAACTCTTCAGTCTTCACAAAGGGGTGGCCTGAGGCAAAGACCTTCCTGACATTCAGGGCAATAATACAATAGGTAAGCAAAAGGCCCAAAGCAGGGTTTCTCCACTGAGACTTTCCTGGTCACACTGATATCTGAGTTTTCTGAGATGCTCACCATTGCCTTCAGCTATCCAGTACATGGCCATGTCACAGAGCTTAAAGGTGGTACATATCTTGGACACAAAACCATGAGCCTATTCTGGAGTTTGGCCAAAATTCAGAAAGAAAATAGGAACTTAGGAAGATATTAGGAGTGGCCGATCCATATGGCAAGCCACAGACCTTTCATAAATAGGACAGGATGAATGCTGGTAAGATTTCTACTAGATAGGACATATGTATTGATGCACTCTCTATTCTAATGTCTACAACCACGGACACAGTGGGATACACAGACTTAGAAACACTCGCCTTGTCAAAAGGCTTACTAGAAACATTTCACACCAAACCAAACAAAACGACTTTCCTACCTATTCTCAGAACATGAGACAAAATGACAAACCCACACCCACACCCACACCCACACCCACACAGACCCCCAAGTAGGTCTGTCAAAATATGGAGTGACCTTTGACTGGTTGGCCATAATATATTCCCCCATAATGGGCTGTCCTGTCTCAGATCTGGTCTCCGTGTCCAACTCTGTGAAGCTGTTAGGAGCCAGCGGTGAGCCAGTACCTTCTTTCTCAGGAAAGGCCCCTCCTCAGACCTTCCTGGCATTAGGCTATCCTCACATCAGTAGGTACCAAGAAAGACTGTCTCTGTCCTTGGAAAATCCAAACAAGTTTGAACACTGGGACATGAACTGGGACTAGCTCTGGGTGCCTGACTTCCTGTATCCCAAGTTCAGAGAGTTCCTTCATCAAGGAAGTGAGGTGAGGTCACTTCCTTCAGAAACTAAATGAGGTCACTGCCTTGACAACAACTTTGTCCTAAAAGTTGCTTCTAAGAGTCCCATGAGATGAGGATGCACCTACTCGCTCTGACATTTTCACAAGTTAGAATGGTATATCAACCATAGGCACCCGGGAACAGCTCTCCACACAGGCCTGGTTTGGTCCATCTTCTCTACATTAAGATGAAAGAGGCTGATTCAGACACATCCCTTCATCTTGACCAGGTTGTTTACCATGGAAGTTGACTTTTCCTCCCTCAGGTCCTTCATAGCTGCCTACATCTTCTCCATGGATCATTTCTGCATGGACCTTTGAGGTTCTCAGCAGGTGGAAGTTTCCCTACACTCCTGTATTGTAAGGCCAACTCTGTCCCTGCTTTTCTACAAAGTTAGATTGAGGGAACAGTGTATGGTTTGGGTAATAACAGGTTCGATTTTGTTAGGAATCATTCTGAGCGATGAATAATGGTATTGGGAACCTGCGATATTTATTAAATTATATTGGCAAAATATATGTATGAAAACAGAAATCTAGGATTTGAAGCCCAGAAGGGCATTGGGCCCATGATTGGGATACGTAGTGTTGAATTAGGTTCTGCACAGATGTCTCAGATAAATCCATTTACAATGGCATAGGACCTTGTACATTGGATGATTGAATGAGGAAGAGAACATCCAGTCAAAAAGGGATAGTCGGTAGGATTAGGTAGATAGTCGGTAGGTTTAGGAAGAAGAGTGAGTACAGGATTTGGACGGAAATTTCTTTAGCAATAGGGTTTCAGTTAGAGAGTGAATGTAAATGTCAGCACATATGAAAATTCAGTTACAATGATGAACTTTGAAAAATATGTAGAAAAGCAGATAATAATAGAGACTTTAAAAAATCTGGCAAAGTATAAAGTGAGTGATAGGATTAGACATTTTGTACACTGTTGAGTTTGAATATATAATCTTAAGAAACAACAAATATGCAGTGACCATTAGGATTAACATTTGAGAGCATTAGGAAACCTGGACATGGATGCTTTTAGTAATCCATGTTCACTTTTCTTTTAGGCTTTGGTACAATCATAAGTGTGACCTTTGCATTTTTTGTACAGAATATTACTGTCATAGAATGTATATGTGGATCAGGTGACATGAGCATTTCTTCAAGCATTTCTGGGAGTAAGGTTTTCAAGAGCTATAAATTAGTATTGGGGGTACAAAGAGGTGTACCCTGTGTCCATGAATATAGACATAATGCATGAATAGACCACATTTTGAATAAATAATTTAACTATTCCCACTTTAAATAATGCATTGAATTAATATATGAAATATTATAAGAAATCTTGTATTGATATAATATCATTCATTTCAACCAGTAATACATCTAAATGTAATATTAGGGTTATGGATTATCATGAAAGGTGTGTGAGTATTGCTTCAAAAGTGATGCTAGAAATCGAAAATAATGTGTTTGGAAAGAAGTCTCATAAAAAGACCAGTCAAGAAACATGGAGGAATACATGTGATCTGAAGAAGAAAATGATTGAATGTGAAACAAATGCCTATAAACTTGCGAACTTGTGGATGAAATATATATCCTATGATGTGAATAAATTGAAGAAATAGTAATGTACCAGTATTGAATAAAACGAACATCCAAATACACATCATGTCCCATAGGAATCTACTTGCATTGATGTTAAACTAGGTGAGTTACTGTAGAAATATTAGGATTTGTATGCACCATTCACTAAAGTTAGTTTTCAGTACTAAGAAACAAATATGTATATCAGGAGAATGAATATTTTGAGAATACTCTTGAGAAAATTTGATTATAAATCCACATACTTGAATATGAATGAGTTAAGGGAGTTTATAATAAGACACATATTTCATATTTTGAAAAATCTGGAGAATTTATATATATATACACACACATACACACACACAAACACACACGGACATTAAAAATAGCATAATATATGCTATAGGAAATTCACCATGAAATTTATATCATCCAGAGATCCAAAAATATTTATTTTATTTAACATGGATTTATGTATAATGTTCTTCAACTAGGAAGCTTACGCATAGGTTGAATTTTCAGTTCTAAAGTGCTTAGGAGGAGTGATCTCTTAAAATTTGTATCTGCCAAGTCAGCCACTTCACAAGAATGTACGTGTGGTATCAGGTAAGATTCTATAATTGCATGTAAAAATACATGTGCTGAATAGGCTACAGAGACAGGGAAACAGAAATTCACATATTTGTTAACTTTAAAACACATGGAGAAATATTTTAACAAATAATTGACTAGATTTATAACTCCTACTCTAAATAATGCAAAAGGCAATTCCACTATACACCATGCCTTCTCTAAACTGCTTGCATTTCTATTTTTTTGGTTTATTTTTCTCCACCTTATTAGGATTAGTTGTCAGAGTCTAGTAGGGTAGGTGTTAGTGTGAGGTATTCAGTATTTTGAAAGGAAAATTGGAAAATGAATCCAATGTGTATGTCAATATGTGATACACAAAAATCTTCCCACTCTCATCGAGAACAAGGCCTTGACATTACAATCGCCCAGAGTAAGACACAATTAGAAGAGAAGAGTTAGAAAATCTGTAAATAAATATCTGGAATGGAATATGCTCAGGAGTTCACAACCTTGGAGGAGGTAGAGGAGATTCCAAAAGTAAGGGACAGTGTAATCATTCCAAAAACATGGAGCTCTGCTGGCCTAAAGACTTCTTGAGAAACTGCCTCTGAGGTTGGGCACTTGGAATATATGTTGTTGTCGGGAGCTTCAGCTTCGTTTGTAGTGAGACCATCAAATCAGGGTCTTCATCTATGTGACCTGGAGGACATGGTTTCTTATTTTCCACTGAACATGAGTCAGCAGTGCTGAATACTCTCTTTGTAGGTAAACTGTGGACACGGGGGGCTAAGTGTATCCACATGGGCCTGTGAAGCTATTTGGTCATTCTCCACTTTTCGTGTTGTTTCTTGGTGCTGCACTGGGATTTTGGTATTTGTTTCACGAAATACAAAGAATTCAACTGTTACTCTGTGCGTGAGGAAGTTCTGTCACGTGTGGTGGGTCAGGGTCTGCAGGAGAATGCACCAAACAGGCTTATATCCCACATAGTTGCCCCCTTGACCATAGTAACCTGATTCTTAATATTTCCCTAAAACCTCTATATATAACAAGATGCCTTTACATTGAAGGGACTGCTGGCTGCACCATATCAGTCACAAGCAATTTGGAAGCCAAAGGCAGATCCACATGACCACACTGCAGATGTTTTATCACACACCTGCCCACCACTTCTCTAGGCCCACTCCTCAGGAGGCTCCAACTTCCTGGCATCTCTGTTCTGCACAATTTTTATGAAAACCAGTCAATCAAGGCACTGACTGTTATTCTCATGATCAGCCACAAGATATTCAAAGAATCTCCAGTGCCAACTTGTCACGGGAATTTTAAAAATTTCATGATATATTGACCTAGCCATTTTTCAAGGATGAAGTTGGAGGCATTCTGGAACTATTAAATGGTGAGGAAGCTCATTTCAATGAAATATCTGGAGATGTCTCACAGGAAAGGCTTCCCAAAGAGTGGCCAAAAGGTCACATGAATCCTTGAAAATTGAGGTCTACAATGTGAGGTCCATGTGTGTTTTGACTCTCAACAATGGTTGCCAAGTTTTTCAGAATAAAATCATGTGATATCCTGGCTGAGATTTCTAGTGCTCTGTGAATAGCTACCCTGGGCCTAGATCTCAGTTTCCAAGGGCGACTATCGTGCGTGGCCTCCTAAAATTCAAACACTATTCATGGCAATACTTCTCTGAGTTCAGTACGAGAACTCAGTCTTTATGCAGAATCCCACCAAAGTTCAAGCCAAGGTGGACCATGTCATCTCTACTAACCGCCACAAAAATGACTACAATTAAAACCAAAACACTCCCACATGGCCCTCATTTTCTTCCATACAGACACTCATCATAACCTCTGGCTGGAGGTTTCCGTGAGGGGTGCAGCCCAAGACAGTGTCCAAAATAAGCTCCCTTGCCCCTCATTTGCCTAAAGTCAGGGTGGCCTGGACACCCTTCCTGTGAACTAAGAGTGATCAAATAGGCCTGCCATTTATTTTGCTCTGCTTCTTAAATTTGAGGCCTACTGATGGTGGGATTTAGATTCTTCATGTGAATTGGAGTCATGAGAAAACCCAGTCACCTATGGGCTAGAATCTGCAGGGCTTTGAAGAACTTATTTGACCCAAAGGAGCCCTATTCTCACTTGATGGAGGTCAGGAACCTTACCAAGGAAGGAGAGAGACTTCATCCACAATGATTGCTCTTTTGGACATTTTGCTTTTGGATGCATACATGGGATCTCTCTTTAGATCCATCAGGTTCAGAGAATCTAAGCCACAGAATTACACAAGGTCAAGGGGCAACAGAACAATAGGTAAGGAAAAGGCTCAAAGCATGGTTTCTCCACTGAGTCTTTACTGGTCACACTGATATCTGAGTTTTCTGAGATGCTCGCCATGCCCTTCATTTAACCAATACATGGCCGTGTCACAGAGCTTGGAGGTGGTACATATCTTGGACACAAAACCATGAGCCTATTCTTGAGAGTGGCCAGAATTCAGGAAGCAAACAGTAACTTAGGAAGATAGCAGGTGTTGCCGATCCATAAGGCAAGACGCAGTCCATTCATAAATTGGGAAGGATGAATGCTGGGAAGCTTTCTACTAGACAAGACTCATCCATTGATGCATTCTCCTTGCTAATGTCTACAACCACGGACACAGTGAGATACACAGACATAGAAACACTCGCCTTTTCATACGACTTTCTGGAAACACTTTACTCCAAACCAAACAAACCGACTTTCGGACATATTCTCAGAGCATGAGAAAAAAACCACAAACCCACACCCACAGCCAGATAAGCACCTCCTTCCTCCAAGTAGGTTTGTGACTATCTGGAGTGTTCTCTGACTGATAGGCCATACTATGTTCCCCCGAAATAGCCTCTCCTATCTCACATCTGGTGTCCATGGGCAACTCTGTGAAGTTGTCAGGAGCCAGCAGTGAGCCAATACCTTCTTTGTCTGGAAAGGCCCCTCTTCAGAGCTTTCCTGTCATTTGTCCATCCTCACATCAGTAGATACCAAGAAAGACTGACTCTGTCCTTGTTAAATCAAACAAGTGAGACCACTAGGCCTGGGACTGAGACAGGCTCTAGATGCCTGGCTTCCTGGATCCCAAGTTCACAAAGTGCCATCACCAAAAAAGTGAGGTGAGGTAACTTCTTTCAGGAACTGAATGAGGTTACTGCCTTGGCAACCAGTTTGTCCTAACACATGCATCCAAGGTTCCCATGACATGTAGGCTGACCGTATTTCTGTGACACTTTCACAAGTTAGAATGGTATATCAACCATAGGCACCCGGGAACAGCTCTCCACACAGGCCTCATTTGGTCCATCTTATCTACATTAAGAAGAGAGAGGCTGATTCAGACAAAAGCCTTCATCCTGACCACGTTGATTGCCATGGAAGATGACTTTTGATCTCTCAGGACCTTCATACCTGCCTACATCTTCTCCAGGGATCAATTCTGAATGGACCTTTGAGATTCTCAGCAGGTGGACAATCCCCTACTTTCCTGTATTGTAAGACCAACTCTGTCCCTGCTCTTTTATAAAGGTAGATTGAGGGAACAGTTTATGGTTAGGGTTAATTACATGTTTGTTTTGGGTTAGGAACCATTTTGCTGGATGAATAATGGTATTGGGAATCTGTGATATATATAAGAATATAGAGTTGAAAAATATGTATGAAAACAGAAATTTAGTAAGATTTAAAGTCCATATTGGCATTGGGCCTTTGATTGGGATACTTAGCTTTGAATTACGTTCTGCAGTGATGTCTCAGATAAATCGATAATCAATGACATAGGACCTTGTACCTTGGATGATAGATTGTAGAAAAGAACATCCACTCAAACAGGGATAGTCCATAGGATTAGGAAGATAGTCAGTAGGTTTTGCAAGAAGTGTGAGTACAGGATATGGACCAAAAGTTCTTTATCAATAGGGTTTCGGTAATAGAATGAATGTCAATGTCAGCACATGTGAAGAGTTAGTCACATAGGTAAACTGGGGAAAATATGTAGGAAAGGAAACATCAATAGAGACAGTAGGAAATCAGGCAAAGTATAAAGTGAGTGATAGGATTAGACATTTTAACAGGGTTGATATTCCCTATATAATCTTCAAAGAAACAAATATGTAGTCACCAATAGGATGGACATTTGAGAGAATTAGGCAACCTAGACATCAATGTTTTTAGTAATCCATGCTCCCATTCAATTTAGGCTTTTGTACAAACATATGTGTGATCTTTGCATTTTGTATCCAAAATAGTACTGTGATAAAATGTATATGTAGATAAGGTGACATAAGTACTTTTTCCACCATTTCAGGGAGCAATATTTTGAAGATGTATAAATTAGTCAGGTACAAAGAGGTGTACCCTGTGTCTATGAATATAGAGATAATGCATGAATAGATGATACTGTGGATAAATAATATAACTGATTCCACTTTAAACAATGGAATAAATTGATATCTTAAAATATAAGAAATCTTATATTGATACACAGTCATTCATTCCTATCAGTTATACATCTAATGGTAATATTAGGGTTATGGTTTGTCATTAAGGGTGTGTGAGTTTGCTTCAAAGTAATTATGGAAATCGAAAATAATGTGTTTGTAAAGAAGTCCATGAAGAGACTAGTTAAGAAACATGGAGGAATACATGTGTTCTGAAGCAGGAAGTAATGAAAGTGAAACAAATTGATATAAATTAGCGAACTTGTGGATGAAATATATATCCTATGATGTGCATAAACTGAAGAAAATAGTAATGTACCAGTGTTGAAAAAAAATGAACATCAAAATACATGTCATGTCCATAGGAATCTACTTGCATTGATCTTAAACTTGGTCAGTAACTGTAGAAATATTAGGATTTGTATGCATCATTCACTGAAGTTAGTTTTCAGTACTAGGAAACAATATGTATTTCAGGGTGATGAATATTTCTGAGAATTATCTTGTGAAAAGTTAATAATAAATCCACATACATGAACATGAATAAATTTAGGGAGTGTATAATAAGACACATATATTTCATTTTTTCAAAAATCTGGAGAGTGTATATATATATATATATATATATATATATATATATATATATACACACACACACACACACACACACTCACACAGACATTAAAAAGTAGCAAAATTATATGCCATCAAAATTTATCATGAAATATATATAATCCACACATCCCAAAATATACTTTTTACTGAACATGGATTTATATATAATTTTGTTCAGCTAGGAAGGTCACCAATAGTTTGAATTTTCAGTTCCAACAGCATTAAGAGGAGTGATCTCTTTTCACAATTTGCATCTGCCAAGTCAGCAACCTGTCAAGTATGTACATGTGATACCAGGTAGGATTCTATATGTGCATATAAAACACATGTGCTGAATAGGCCACAGAGAAAGGGAGAGAGGAATTCACATATTTGTTAACTTTAAAAACACATGGAGAACTGTTTTAATTAAAAATTGACTAGATTTATAATTCCTACCCTATATAATGCAAAAGGCAAGTCCAATTATACAACATGACTCCTCTGAACTGCTTGTATTTCTATTCTGTTTTGGTTATTATTCTCCATCATGTTAGGATTAGTAGTCAGAGTCTAGTGGGGTATGTGTTAGTGTCCAAATAAGCTCTCTTACCCCTTATTTGCCTAAAGTCATGGGGGCCTGGACACCCTGCATTTGAAGCAGGAGTGATAAAATAGGACTGCAGTTAATACTGCTCTGCTTCTCCATTTTGAAGCCTACTGCCTGTCAGGTATAGATTCTTTATGTGATTTGGAATAATGAGAAAACCCAAGCACTTCTTAGGGCTTTGAAGATTTCATTTGACCCAAAGGATCCCTATTCTCACTTGATGTAGGTCAGGAACCAAACAAAGGAAGGCAAGACACTTCATCTACCATAACGGATCTTTTTGCCATTTTGGTTTGGATGCACACATGGGATCTTTCTTTAGATCCATCAGGTGCTGAGAATCTAAGCCACAACCTCACACAGGTCCAAGAGGCTGATTAAGACACATCCCTTTCCAAAGAAATTAAGCAAAGAGCCAGAGGAGATGGCCATTCATTTTCATTTGAAAACTGTTTTCTTCAGGCTTCACAAAGAGGTGGCCTGAGGCAAAGACCTTCCTGACATTCAGGGCAACAGAAACATAGGTAAGAGAATGGCCCAAAGCAGGGTTTCTCCACTGAGAATTTCCTGGTCACACTGATATCTGAGTTTTCTGAGATGTTCCATTCCTTACCGCTATCCAGTACATGGGCATGTCACAGAGCTTGGAGGTGGTACGTATCTTGGACACAAAACATGAGCCTATTCTGCAGAGTGGCCAGAATTCTGGAAGAAAACAGAAACTTAGGAAGATAGTAGGTGTTGTCCATCCATAAGGCAAGCTGCAGTTCATTCATAAATTGGGCAGGATGAATGCTGGGAAGCTTTCTACTAGACAGGACATATCCATTGATGCATTCTCTTTTCTAATGTCTACAACCACGGACACAGTGGGATACACAGATATAGAATCACTCACCTTGTCAAAAAACTTACTAGAAACAGTCTATTCCAAACCAAACAAACTGTCTTTCCTACCTATTCTCAGAATATGAGACAAACCACAAACTGACACTCACACTCACAAAGGCATCTCCTTCCTGCAAGTATGTCTCTGACTATCTGGAGTGTCCTCTGTCTGTTGGGCCATATTATGTTCCAATGAAATGTCCTGTCATGTCTCAGATCTGTCTCCTTTGCCAACTCTGTGAAGTTCTCAGGAGCCAGCGGTGAGCCACTACCTGCTTTCTCAGGAAAGGCCCCTCTTCAGATCTGTCCTGGCATTTGGCAATCCTCACATCAGTAGATACCAAGAAATACTGACTCTGTCCTTTGGTACATCCAAACAAGTGAGCCCACTGGGATTGGGACTGGGACTGGCTCTGGGAGCCTGGCATCTTGGATTCCAAGTTCAGAGAGTTACATCACCAAGGAAGTGAGGTAGGTCACTTTCTTCAGGAACTGCATGAGGTCACTACCTTGGCAATCACTTTGATTTAACATTTGCTTCCAAGGGTCCCATGAGATAGAGACTGCCCCTACTTTCGGTGACAATTTCACAAGATAGAATGGTATATCAAACATAGGCGCCTGGGAACATCTCCCCACACAGGCCTGGTTTGGTCCATCTTCTCTACATTTAGAATAGAGAGACTGATTCAGACACATCCCTTCATCCTGACAAGGGGGTTTGCCATGCAAGATGACTTTTGCTCTCTCAACTCCTTCATAGCTGCCTACATCTTCTCCAGGGATCATTTCTGCATGGACCTTTGAGGATCTCAGCAGGTTTAAGAACCCCTACATTCCTGTATTGTAAAAGCAACTCTGTCCCTGCTCTTCTGTAAAGTTTGATTGAGGGAAGAGTGTATGGTTACGGTTAATAAAAGTTCGATTTGAATCATTCTGCGGGATGAATAATGGTAATGGGAACCTGTAATATTTACAAGAATGTAAAAGTGAAATATAAGAATGAAAACAGTAATCTAGGTAAGATTTGAAGCCCAGAAGGGCATTGGGCCCTTGATTGGGATACTTAGCTTTGAATTATGTTCTGCAGAAATGTCTCAGATAAATCGATGTTCAATGGCATAGGACTTTGTACCTTGAATGATGGAATGTCAAAGAGAACTTCTAGACAAAAAGGGATAGTCGGTATTATTAGAAAGATAGTCGGTAGGTTTAGAACGAAGAGTGAGTATAGCATTTGGACCAAAAGTTCTTTAGCAATAGGGCTTCTGGTAGAGATTGAATGTAAATGTGAGCACATGTGAAGAGTCAGTCACAGTGATAATCTGGGGAAAATATGTAGAAAGCAGATATCAATAGAGACATTAGGAAATCAGGCAAATGATAAAGTGAGTGATAAGATTAGACATTTCAAGGGGCTTGAGGTTGAATATATAATCTTAGGAAGAAACAAATATGTAGTCAAGAATAGGATTCACATTTGAGAGCATTAGGCAACCTGGACATGTATGTTTTTAGTAATCCATCTTCACTTTCCATTTAGGTTTGGTAAAATCATAAGTGTCACCTTTGCTGTTTGTGTCCAGAATATTACTGTGATAAAATGTATATGTAAATCAGGTGACATGTGCATTTCTTCCACCATTTCTTGGAGCAATATTTTGAAGACGTATAAATTAGTATTGGGGGTACAAAGAGGTGTACCCTGTGTCTATGAATATAGAGATAATGCATGAAAAGACCATACTGTGAATAAATAATATAACTGGTTCCACTTTAAATAATGGATTTAATTGATATCTGAAACTAAGTAAGAAATCTTATATTGATATACAATCATTCATTCCAGCTAGTTGTACATCTAATGGTAATATTAGGGTTTGGTTTATCATACGGGTGTGTGAGTTTTGCTTCAAATATGATAATGGAAATCGACAATAATGTGTTTGGAAAGAAGTCTCATGAAAAGAGCAGTCAAGAAACATAAGAAATACATGTGTTCTGAAGCAGGAAGTGACTGAAAGTGAAACAAATGCGTATAAATTAGCGAACTTGTGGATGAAATATATATCCTATGATGTGCATAAACTGAAGAAATAGTAATGTTCCAGTGTTGAATAAAAATGAATGTCAAAATACACATCATGTCCCATAGGAATCTGCTAGCCTTGATATTAAACTGGGTCAGTTACTATAGAAATATTAGATTTTTTTTTTTGGTGTTATAATAGAATTTATTTTACCACTAGCATGCCACAGAATGTTGAGGAAAGAGGAATGGATTTTTAGTTATTGCACTAATAATCTAACATTTAATGACTCTTTTGGATAGTCTAGAAATTACATAAGGCTATGTTACATAATTTTTTTTTAATTTAACATTCATAAAAGCTTGGAGTTTTGCTAATATTTCTACTTTTTTATTTTTTATTTTTTCAGTTGTGATTGACCTTCATTTTGTTTATTTGTATGTGGTGCTTAGAATAGAACCCAGTGTCCCACACATGCTAGAAAAGCATGTTACCACTGAACCACAAACCCAGCCCCTCCACTTTTATCTTTACATCGAACACGCCTCTCCCTCATCTTTACTCACTTTCTTCCTCATTTTCCCCCTTCTCTCTCTTCCTCTTTCGTTTTCCTTTCATATCTGTTTTTCTCTCATGTCATTACAAACAGTAGTATGCTATGAAATTTAAATTTAAGACTGTTTTTTATAGTCATTGTTTTTTTCTTGAGAAAATTTAATAATTATAATCACCTGATAGATATATTAAAATACATTTTTATACATATGTATCTATATTCATGCATATGCATTACATATTATATATATATATATATATATATATATATATATATATATATATATATATATATACATATATATTTAAAAGTACTTTGATTAGCCTGTTAAAAATAATATAGACCAAAACTTTCTTAATTCTCAAGCCTTCCAGAATTAACATCTTACAGTGAAAATCAAATAAACATATTTAAATAAACAGGTATCATTCTTTTTTATCAATACTGATAATTTAAGGTTTTATATCACATTAAGCTCTAATACGGCATATTAAATCTTATGAATTAAAAAAAAGTTTTTTGAATTACCTATTATTTAAGGACCATATGCACTGACATTTTAAATGGCTTTCTTGTGATTTTAATTTCTATCAATTGTGTATTAATTGCCAAATCCTTATTTTAGTACTTTTCATATTCATAATTGATATAAAGTCAATTGTTTAATTCTTCTTGTAAGTAATTACTTATTACAGTAGGGACATATTAATAATTCTAAATCTGTATAAGAAAATAGTACAAAGATATTTTCATGCAAAATTAAGAATAATTGCGTGCTCTAAATGTCTGATTGTTGATACATATAACAAAGAGCTTTTGATCAGTCTCTTCCCCAGTAAAACATAAAATGCAAAGATATTGTTGGGTATATACGTACAAATAAAGATAAAGAAAATACACATTATCAGCTAGAAACTATTAAATAAAAGGTGAAAACAACAATCCAACAGATTGTACGAATTTGTCAGATGAGGTAGTATTCTGGAAGAATAGCCTAAGACTAGACCTGGTCCATGACAAAATATTCACGAAAAAAATAAAATTTGAAAAATATAGGAAATGCTATGAATTTTTCAAGAAGGTAGGTGAATTATCCTTTAATCTCAATTTATGTGCATTTTCAAAAGCCAATTTCCTGGTACAATAAATTTGTGATAGTTACAACTAAACAAAACAAAGTTTTGCTTAGCAAAATGAATGCATCTCAACCCATTTTTAGCTGATTTCTTCCCACTCAATTTTAAACCGTTATTTATTTATTTATTTCTATTGGTTGTTCCAAACATTACAAAGCTCATGATATATCATCTTTGATACATTTGACTCAATTGGGTTATGAACTCCCATTTTTTCCCCAAATATGAATTGCAGAATCACATTGGTTACACATTCACATTTTTACATAATAGCATATTAGTGACTGTTGTATTCTGCGACTTTCCTATCCCCCAATATCCCCCCTCCCCTCCCCTCCCATCTTCCCTCTCTACCTCATCTGCTGTTGTTCAATTCTCTCCACTGTTTCCCCCCCATTTCCCCTCAAATCCTCTTATATGTAATTTTGTGTAACATTGAGGGTCTCCTACTATTCCCATATGATTTCCCTTCTCTCTCCCTTTCTCTCCCCCCACTCATCTTTGTTTAATGTTAAACTTTTCCTCATGCTCTTCCTCCATGTTCTTTTCTTAGTTGCTCTTTTAATATCAAAGAAGACATTTGGCATTTGTTTTTTAAGGATTGGCTAGCTTCGCCTAGCATAATCTGCTCTAATGCCATCCATTTCCCTGCAAATTCTATGATTTTGTCATTTTTTAATGAAGAGTAATACTCCATTTTGTATAAAAGCCACATTTTTTTATCCATTCATCTATTGAAGGGCATCTAGGTTGATTCCACAGTCTAGCTATTGTGAATTGTGCAGCTATGATCATTGATGTGGCAGTATCTCTATAGTACGCTCTTTTAAGATCCTCAGGAAATAGTCCGAGAAGGGTGATAGCTGGGTCAAATGGTGGATCCATTCCCAGCTTTCCCAGGTATCACCATAGTACTTTCCAAATTGGCCTCACCAATTTGCAGTCCCACCAGCAGTGTACAAGTGTACCCTTTTCCCCACATTCTCACCAACACTTATTTTGTTTGACTTCATAATGGCTGCCGATCTTACTGGAGTGAGATGGTATCTTAGGGTGGTTTTGATTTGCATTTCTCTGACTGCTAGAGATGGTGAGCATTTTTTCATGTACTTGTTCATTGATTGAATGTCCTCCTCTGTAAAGTGTCTGTTCAGGTCCTTGGCCCATTTGTTGATTGGGTTATTTGTTATCTTATTGTTTAATTTTTTTGAGTTTTTTGTATATTTTGGATATTAGGGCTCTATCTGAAGTGTGAGGGGTAAAAATTTGTTCCCAGGATGTAGGCTCTCTATTTACCTCTCTTAATTGTTTCTCTTGCTGAGAAAAAAAACAATTTAGTTTAAGTAAGTCCCATTTGTTTATTCTTGTTATTAACTCTTGGGCTATGGGCATCCTATTAAAGAATGTGGAGCCCGTCCCCACAGTATGTAGATCGTAGCCAACATTTTCTTCTATTAGACACAGTGTCTCTGATTTGATATCTACCTCCTGGATCCATTTTGAGTTAACTTTTGTGCATGGTGAGAGAAAGGGATTCAGTTTCATTATGTTGCATATGGATTTCCAATTTTCCCAGCACCATTTGTTGAAGATGCTATCTTTTCTCCATTGCATGTTTTTAGCCCCTTTATCAAATATAAGAAAGTTGTAATTTTGTGGATTGGTTTCTGTGTCCTCTATTCTATACCATTGGTCCAGCTGCCTGTTTTGGTACCAGTACCACGATGTTTTTATTACTATTGCTTTGTAGTACAGTTTGAACTCTTGTATCGCTATACCTCCAGATTCACACTTCCTGCTTAGAATTGCTTTTGGTATTCAGGGTCTTTTGTTTTTCCATATGAATTTCATGATTGCTTTATCATTTCTACAAGAAATGCTGTTGGGATTTTTATTGGCACCGATTTAAACCTGTAGAGAACTTTGGGTAATATCAACATTTTGATGATGTTAGTTCTGCCTATCCATGAACAGGGTACATTTTTCCATCTTCTAAGATCTTCTTCTATCTCTTTCCTTAGGGTTCTGTAGTTTTCATTATATAAATCTTTCACCTCTTTCGTTAGGATGATTCCCAAGTATCTTATTTTTTTTGTGGATATAGTGAATGGAGTGGTTTTCCTCATTTCCATTTCAGAAGTTTTGCTGCTGATATACAGGAATGCCTTTGATTAATGCGTGTTGACTTTATATCTTGCCACTTTGCTGAATTCATTTATTAACTCTAGCAGTTGCTTTGTAGACCCTTTTGAGTCTGTTAAATATATTATCATGTCATCTGCAAATAGCGATAATTTACGTTCTTCTTTTCCTATTTTTATGTCTTTAATTTCTTTTGTCTGTCTAATTGCTCTGGCTAGTATTTCAAGAACTAAATCGAATAGAAGTGGTGATAGAGGGCATCCCTGTCTTGTTCCAGATTTTAGAGGGAATGCCTTCAGTTTTTCTCCATTTACGATGATGCTAGCCTGAGGTTTAGCATATATAGCTTTTACAATGTTGAGGTAACTCAACATTGTTATCCTAGTTTTTCTAGTGTTTTGAACATAAAGGGAGGCTGAACTTTGTCGAATGCTTTTTCTCCATCTCTCAAGATGATCATATGGTTCTTGTCTTTAAGTCTATTGATGTGGTGAATAGCATTTATTGATTTCCGTATATTGAACTAGCCTTGCTTCCCTGGGATGCAAGTTTTTTTAGTGTTTTGAACATAAAGGGAGGCTGAACTTTGTGGAATGTTTTTTCTGCATCTATCAAGATGATCATATGGTTCTTGTCTTTAAGTCTATTGATGTGGTGAATAGCATTTGTTGATTTCCGTATATTGAACAAGCCTTGCTTCCCTGGGATGAATCCTACTTGATCATGGTGCACAATTTTTTGATATGCTTTTGTATTACATTCACCAAGATTTTATTGAGAATGTTTGCATCCTAGTTCATTAGAGACATTGGTCTGTAGTTTTCTTTCTTTGAAGTGTTTTTGTCTGGTTTTGGGATCAGTGTGATTTTGGCCTCATAGAATGAATTTGAAAGAGCACCTTCTTTTTCTATTTCTTGAAATAGCTTGAAAAGTATTGGTATTAATTCTTCTTTTAAGGTTTTGTAGAGCTCCGCTCTATACCCATCCGCTCCAGGGCTTTTTTTGGTTGGTAGTCTTTTGATGGCTTCTTATATTTCTTCCTTTGTTATTGGTCTGTTTAAATTGTGTGTGTCTTCCTGAGTCAATCTGGGCACATCGTATGACTTAGGAAATTTATTGATATCTTCACTATCTTCTATTTCATTTGAATATAGGGTTTCAAAATACTTTCTAATTATCTTCTGTATTTCTGTAGTGTCTGTTGTGATAATGCCTTTTTCATGCCGTATGTTAGTAATTTGAATTCTCTTTCTTCTTCTCTTCGTTAGCATGGCTAAGGGCCTGTCAATCCTATTTATGTTTTCAAAGAACCAACTTTTAGTTTTATCAATTTTTTCAATGTTTTTTTTTGTTTCAATTTCGTTGATTTCTGCTCTAATTTTAATTATTTCTTGTCTTCTACTACATTTGCTGTTGTTTTCCTTTTCTTTTTCTAGGTTTTTGAGGTGTAGTGTGAGTTCATTTATTTGGTTTTTTTTTTTTTTTTTGAGGAAAGAACTCCAAGAAATGAATTTCCCTCTTAAAACTGCTTTCATTGTGTCCTATAGATTCCAGTATGTTGTGTCTGTATAGTCATTTGTCTCTAAGAATTTTTTATATCCTCCTTTATGTCTTCTGTAACCCATTGAACATTCAGTAGAATATTGTTCATTTTTCCATATGATGTAGGATTTTTCCTTCCTTCTTTTATCATTGATTTCCAGTTTCATTCCAATATGATCAGATATGGTGCATGGTATTATCTCCACGCCTTTATATTTACTAAGGGTTGCCCTATGGCATAATATATGATCTATCTTTGAGTAGGATCCTTGTGCTGCTGAGAAGAACGTGTATCCACGTTCTGCATGTTGGCTATCTTCATAATTCTATGTCTTGGAGTTGGTCTATTATGGTTTTGAATGTTTGAGGTCATGTAGGCTTCAAGGATTTGGCAATCCATTCCATCTTTCATCTCTGGGAAGTTTTCTAGAATTATTTCATTTAATATGTTGTCCATTCCTTTGGTTTGAATCTCTATGCCTTCTTCTATCCTAATGACTCTCAAATTTGTTTTTTATGACATCCCATATCTCTTAAATAGATTGCTCATGGGATATAAGCATCTTTTCTGTGTTGACTATATTCTTTTCAAGTTGATAAACTTTGTATTCATTATCTGATCTTCTGACTTCTACTTGATCTAGTCTATTTACAATATTCTCGTTTGAATTTTTAATGTGGTTTATATTTTTCTGCATTCCTAGGATTACTGTTTGATTTTTTTTAAGATCTCTGTCTTTTGGTGAAGCTCGTTCTTTGCCATTTGAATTTGTTTGTTTAATTCATTTTCAAAATATTCTTTTTTTGCTTGGACTTGCTGCCTCATTTCTTCTCTAATATTTCTTTCCATCTGAGTTAGGGATGCATTGAGTTTTTTCCCTATCCCTGTTTCTGATGATTCTAGGTCCTCCTGTAAAATTAAGTTGTCCGGCATTATTTGTACACCTTTTCCCCTTGTTTTTTCATGAAGTTCACATTACTTTCCAGCTCCATTTGATTGCTGTGTTTCTGCTCTCTTCAATATATTTGTTTTGGTTTTATATATCTCTATTGACTCTCCTTTGTGTTGGTAGACTGTGAATGATAAAGTGGATTCCACTGGGAAGGAATTCCGACGGCCGAGCTCCAGTGATGTCACCTCTCTACTATGGTGGGCCCCAGGCTCCTTGCCCGGGTGTTAACATGGGGGTGTGGGACTGTACTGTCTCTGTTTGGTTTCAGCTCCCGGTCGCCGGCGTGCAGGTGGTCACAAGCTGCCCAGTCGCGCAGTCAGATGGTGGGCTATCACTGGCGGTTGTGCGATCTCTAGCCACCCATTAGGGCGGGCATATGGCAGGCGATTGGTCGCTGGTGGGCAGGCAGTCTCCAGCCGTCCAGTCGCACCTGCAGCGGGCCGGCTCTTGCCGGCGGGCGAGCGTTCTCCAGGCGCCCAGTCACGCGGGCCTGGCCTCTAGTCCCCTGGTTTCTCCTGCTAGTCCTGGTTTCTCCTGCTAGACCAGATTTCCCCTGAGTAATGCCCTCGGCAGCTCAAACTGTACTCTGGCTTGCCGTTTCTTGGGTGTGGATTGTGTCTATTGGGAACCCCAGCACTCTATTTTTATTATTTTTTCCGTTTGCCCTTTCCCCCATCCCTGGCTAGACAGATTTCGTTTTCACCACTGATGGGAGGGGGAGTTGAAGGTCAGGTGCCTCTAGTTTCCCCCCCCAATCTTTATGCAGGCTCTCTCTGAAAATCCCTCCCCTGGAAAGCTTAGGAGAGATTTTATGCAAATTTCCTACTGTATGGGAGATGAGCGGAAAACACACAACTGTTTTATTGTTGCAATCTGTCGGAGAGTGGCGGTGGTTACTTCAGCTCTCCAAGATGGTGGCCATTGGTTTCCTTGGTGGAGTTTCCGTTGTGGGGGATAGAACTGTAGAGCTTCCTTCCCTGACTGAAATCCCGAACTCGGCCTGGGGCTCAGTGCGGTGTCAGCCGGCAGGATTCCACAGAATCTGCAGCAACGTTTCTCCCTGGATGCTAGTCGCTTCTCGGTGGTGCCTCGATGTCTGCAGCCATGGGGCAGGCCACAGGGATCAATAAGCCCGGATCTCCAGTTGCATATTCAGCTCACGTTTGAGACTCAATTACCGGACCTCATTGGTGGAAATCATTCTTTTAGGTTTCGGTGCACACCCATTTTTCTATAAGATCCTAACAAGATAGTCTTTTGTCATTTTAACTCGTTATTCACCTGCAATGTGGCGTGGTACACTGGGTGTGGTGCACTCTATTTGCGGTCAACTTGCAAAGTTGAAATATTATGTTTTGTATGCACCATTTACTGAAGATAGTTTTCAGTACTAGGCAACCAATTTGTATTTCAGGTTGATGAATATTTCTGAGAATAATCTTTTGAAAAGTTGATTATAAATCCACATACATGAATATGAATGAATTTGGGGAGTGCACAATAAGGCACATATATTTCATATTTTGAAAAATCTGGAGAGTATATATATATATATATATATATATATATATATATATATATACACACACAGAGACATTACAATGTAGCATTATGTACGCCAAACGAAATTTATCATGAAATACATATCATCCACGGATCCAACAATATTAGTTTTACTGAACATGGATTTATGTATAATGTTGTTCAAATAGGAGGCTCACCCATAGGTTGAATTTTCAGTTTCAACAGCGTTTAGGAGGAGTGATATCTTCTCACAATTTGTATCTGCCAAGTCAGCCACCTCACAAAAATGTACGTGTGATACCAGGTAGGATTCTATATATGCATATAAAAATACATCTACTGACTAGGCTACAGAGAAAGGGAGAAATAAATTCACATATTTGTTAACTTTAAAAACACACGGAGAACTATTTCAACAAAAAAATTGACTAGATTTATAACTCCTACCGTATATAATGCAAAAGGCAAGTCCAACAATACCAAACATGCCTCCTCTGAACTGCTTGTATTTCTATTCTGATGGGGTTATTATTCTCCATGATATTACGATTAGTAGTCAGAGTCTAGTAGGGTAGGGGTTAGTGTCAGGGATTCAGTATTTCAAATGGAAAATTGGAAAATGAATCCAATGTGTATGCAAATATGTGCTACACAAAAATGTTCCCACTCTCATCAAGAACTATGGCTTGACATTACTTTTGCCCCAAGTAAGACACAATTAGAGGAGAAGTGTTAGAAAATCTGTGAATACATATCTGGAATGGAATATGCTCAGTAGTTCACAACACTGGAGGTGGTAGAGGTGTTCCCAAAAGTAAGGGACAGGGTAAACACTCCACAAACATGGAGCTCTGCTGGCCTAAAGACTTCTTGAAGAACTGCCTCTGAGGTTGGGCACCTGAAAAATATGTTGTTTTCTGGAGCTTTAGCTTCATTTGTAGTGAGACCATCAAAGCTGGGTCTGCATCTATGTGACCTGGAGGACATGGTTTCTTATTTTCCAGTGAAGATGAGGCAGCAGTGCTGAATTTGCTCTTTGTAGGTAAACTGTGACCACTGGGGTCTAAGTGTCACCCCATGTGGACTGTGAAGCCATTTGGTCATCCTCCAAATTTCATGGTGTTTCTTGCTGCTGCACTAGGAGTTTGCTATTTGATTCAAAAATACAAGGAGTTTTAGTGGATCACAGTGCTGGAGAGAGTTCTGTCACATGTGGTGGGTTAGTTTCTGCAAGAGAATGCACCAAACATACTTCTAGCCCACATATATTGCCACTTTGACGATAGCAACATGATTCTGAACATTGCCCTGAAATCTCTCAATATTACAAGATGCCTTTACATAGAAGGGACTGCTCGCTGCACCATGTCAGTTCCAAGCCATTTGAAAGCCAAAGGAAGATCCACAAGGCCCCACCACAGATGTTTTATCACACACCTGACCACCACGGCTCTAGGCCCACTACTCAGCAGGCTCCAACTTATTGGCATCTCTGTTCTACACGATTTTCATAAAACCCAGTCAATCAAAGCACTGTCTGGTATACTCATGACCAGCAACAGGACATCCAAATGTCCTCCATTGCCACCTGGTCATGGGAATTTCAAAAATTTTATGGTATTTTTGTAGCCATTTTTCAATGATGATGTTGGAGGCACTGTGGGTTAAAATTCACTCCAGAACCATTAAATGTAGAGGAAGCACATTTCAATGAAAGCTTTGGAGAATTCTCACAGGCAAGGCTTCTCAAAAAGTGGCCAAATGGTCACATGAAGCCAGGCCCATTGTGGTCTACAATGAGGACCATGTGTGTTTCGACTCTCAACTATGGCTGCCACGTCTTTCAGAATAAAATCACGTGATATCTTGGCTGTGATTCCCAGTGCTCTGTTGAAAGCCACCCTGGGCCTAGATCTCAGTTTTCAAGGGGGACTCTCATGCATGGCCTCCTAAAATCCTAACACAATTCATGGCAATAATTCTCTGAGTTCAGTTCCAGAACTCAGTCTCTAAGGGGAATCACACCAGAGTTCATGTCAAGGTGGACCCAGTCATCTCTTCCAACCACCAAACAAATGGCCACAATTAAAACCAAAACACTCCCACATGGCCCTCATGATCTTTCATATAGACACTCATCATAACCTCTGGCTGGATGTTTCCATGAGGGGCGAAGCCCAAGACAGTCTCCAAAATAATCTCCCTTGCCCCTTAATGGCCTAAAATCAGAGTTGCCTGGACACACTTTCTGTGAACCAGGAGTGATCAAAAAGGCCTGCTGTTAATACTTCTCTGCTTCTCTAATTTGAGGCCTACTGACTGTGGGGTTCATTTTTTTATGTGAATTGGAGTCATTAGAAAACCAAGCACTTATCGGCTAGCTTCTGCAGGGTTTGAAGAAATCATTTGACCCAAAGGATCCCTATTCTCACTTGATGGAGGTCAGCAACCTAACAGAAGAAGGGGAGAGACTTCATCCACAATGACTGCTCTTTTGGCCATTTTGGTTTTGGATGCACACATGGGATCATTCTTAAGATACATCAGGTGCTGAGAATCTAAGCCATTGCCTCAAACAGGGCAAAGAGGCGGATTCAGACACATCCCTTTCCAAAGCAATTAAGCAAAGAGGCACAGGTGATGCCCATTCATTTCCATTTGAAACCTGTTTTCTTCAGGTTTCACAAAGGGGTGGACTGAGGCAAAGACCTTCCTGACATTCAGGGCAACAGAACAATAGGTAAGCAAAGCAGGGTTTCTCCACTGAGACTTTATTGGTCACAATGATATTTGAGTTTTCTGAGATGCTCGCCATTCCCTTCAGCTATCCAGTACATGGCCATGTAACAGGGCTTGGAAGTGGTACATATCTTGGACGCAAAACCATGAGCCTATTCTGTAGAGTGGCCAGAATTCAGGAAGAACGCAGGAACTTTGGAAGATAGCACGTGTTGCCCATCGATAAGGCAAGCCAAAATCCATTCATCAATTTGGCAGAATAAATGATGGGAAGCTTTCTACTAGACAGGACACATCAATTGATGCATTCTCTTTTCTAATGTCTATAACCATGGACACAGTGGGATACACAGACATAGAAACACTCTCCTTGTCAAGTGACTTACTAGAAATAGTTCACTCAAAACCAAACAAACGGCCTTTTCTATCTATTCTCAGAACATGAGACAAATCCACAAACACACAGCGACACCCACAGAGGCACCTCCTTCCCCAAAGTAGGTCGGTGACTATCCAGAGTGTCCTCTGACTGGTGGGCCATAGTATGTTCCCCAGAAATGGCCTGCCCAGTCTCAGATCTGGTCTCCTTAACCAACTCTGTGAAGATGTCAGGAGCCAGTGGTGAACCACTATCTGCTTTCCTCAGGAAAGGCCCCTCTTCAGAGCTTTTCTGGAATTTGGCCATTCTCATATCAGTAGGTACCAAGAAAGACTGACTCTGTCCTTGGTATATACAAACAACTGAGACCACTGTGACTGGGAATGGGACAGGCTCTTGGTGCCTGTCTTCCTGGATAACAAGTTCTTACAGTTCCATCACCAAGGAAGTGAGGTGAGGTCACTTCCTTCAGGAACTGAATGAGGTCACTGCCTTAGCAACCACTTTGTCCTAACAGTTGCTTCCAAGGGTCCCATGAGATGGAGGCTGCCCCTACATACTGTGACACTTTCACAAGTTAGAATGTATATCAACCATAGGCACCCAAGACCAGCTCTCCAAACAGGACTGTTTGGGTCCATATTCTAATGGGTGGCACTAGAGCAGATTATGCTTAGTGAAGCTAGCCAATCCCTAAAAAACAAATACCAAATGTCTTCTTTGATATAATGAGAGCAACTAAGAATAGAGCAGGGAGGAAGAGCAGGAAGAAAAGATTAACATTAAACAGAGACATGAGGTGGGAGGGAAAGAGAGAGAAAAGGGGAATTGCATGGAAATGGAGGGAGACCCTCATTGTTATACTAAATTACATATTAAAGGTTGTGAATGGAATGGGAAAATAACAAGGTGAGAAATGAATTACAGTAGATGGGGTAGACAGAGAAGATGGGAGGGGAGGGGAGGGGGGATAGTAGAGGATAGGAACGGTAGCAGAATACAACAATAACTAGTATGGCATTATGTAAAAATGTGGATGTGTAACGGATGTGATTCTTCAATCTGTATCTGGGGTAAAAATGGGAGTTCATAAATCACTTGAAGCTAATGTATGCTAATGTATGAATATGTTATGTCAAAAGATTTGTAAGGTTTTGAACAACCAATAATAAAAAAAAAGAACAGAGAGGCTGATTCAGTAACAATCTTTCATACTGACCAGGTTGTTTGCCATGGAAGTTGACTTTTGCTCTCTCAGGTCCTTCAGTGGTGCCTATATCTTCTCCAGGGATCACTTCTGAATGAAACTTTGAGTTTTTCAACAGGTGGAAGATTCCCTACATTCCTCTATTTTAGGACCAACACTGTCCCTGCTCTTCTGCAAAGTTAGATTGAGGGAACAGTGTATGGTTTCGCTTAATAACAGGTTTGATTTGGGTTAGGAATCATTCTGCTTGATGAATAATGGTATTGGGAACCTGTGATATTTATAAGAATATATAGGTGAAATATAAGTATGAAAACAGAAATCTAGGTAAGATTGGAATCCCAGAAGGGCATTGCACTCTTGATTGGGATACTTAGCTTTGATACATGTTCTGCAAAGATGTTTCAGATAAATCAATAATCAATGGCATAGGACCTTGTACCTTCGATGATTGAATGTAGAAGTGAGTATCCACTCAAACTGTGATAGTCGGTAGGATTAGGAAGATATTCTGTAGGTTTCAGAAGAAGAGTGAGTACAGGAATTGGACCAAAAGTTCTTTAGCAATAGGGTATCACATAGACAGTGAACGTAAATGTCAGCACATGTGAAGTGTTAGTCAAAATGGTGAACTGGTGAAAATATTTAGGAAAGCAGACATCAATAGAGACATTAGGAAATCAGGGAAAGTATAAAGTGAGTGATAGGATTAGACATTTGAACAGAGTTGAGGTTGAATATATAGTCTTAGGAAGAAACAAATATGTTGTCATAAATAGGATTGACATTTGAGAGCATTAGGCAACCTGGACATGAATGTTTTTAGTAATCCATGCTCACTTTCCATTTAGGCTTTGGTACAATCATAAGTGTGACCTCTGCTTATTGTGTCCAGAATATTACTGTGATAAATGCATACGTACATCAGGTGACATGAGTATTTCTTCCACCATTTCTGGGAGCAACATTTTGAAGACGAATAAATTAGTATTGGGGTTACAAATAGATGTATCCTTTGTCTATGAATGTAGAGATAATTCATGAATAGACCATACTGTGAATAAATAATATAATTGGTTCCAACTTTAAATAATAGATTGAATTGATATCTGAATATATACAGAAAATCTTATATTGATATACAATTATTCATTCTAACCAGTAATACATCTAATGGTAATATTAGGGTTATGTTTTATCATGAAGAGTGTGTGAGTTTTGCTTCAAAATGATTATGGAAATTGAAAATAATGTGTTTGAAATAAAGTCTCATGAAAAGACCAGTCAAGAAACCTGGAGGAATACATGTGTTCTGAATCAGTAAATGATTGAAAGTGAATCAAATGCCTATAAATTTGTGAACTTATGGATGAAATATATGTCCTATGATGTTCGTAAACTGTAGAAATTGTATTGTACCAGTGTTGAATAAAATAAACTTCAAAATAAACATCATGTCCCATAGGAATCTACTTGCATTGATGTTAAACAGGGTCAGTTAATGTAGAAATATTAGGATTGTATGCACCATTCACTGAAGTTAGTTTTCAGTAATAGGAAACAAATATGTATTTCAGGTGGATGAATATTTCTGAGAATAATCTTGTGAAATGTTGATTATAAATCCACATACATGAACATGAAAGAATTTAGATAGTGTATATAAGACACATATATTTTATATTTGGAAAAATTTGAAGATTGTATATATATATATATATATATATATATATATATATATATATATATATGTATTAAAAAAACAAAAACAGACAATAAGATGTAGCAATATATATGCCAATCGAAATTCTTCATGAAATGTACATCAGCCACAGATGCAAAAATATTTATTTTACTCAACATGGATTTATGTATGGCTTATTGTTCTACTAGGAGGCTCACCCATAGGTTGAATTTTCTACTAGGAGGCTCACCCATAGGTTGAATTTTCAGTTCCAACAGAGTTTAGGAGGAGTGATCTCTTCTCAGAATTTGTATTTGCCAAGTCAGACACCTCAGAAGAATATACGTGTGATACCAGGTAGGATTCTATATGTGCATATAAAAATACATGTGCTGAATTGGCTACAGAGAATGGGAGACAGGTATTCACATATTTGTTAACTTTAAAAACATGTGGAGAACTATTTCAATTATAAATTAGCTAGATTTATAACACCTACCCTATATCATTCAAAAGGCAAGTCCAACTATACACCATGCCTCATCTGTACTGCTTGCATTTCCATTCTGTTGGATTATTTTTCTCCATCATATTAGTATTAGTAGTCAGAGTCTAGTAGGTTATGGTTTAGTGTCAGGTGTCCGGGCCGGCTGGACACTTCAACGTGGGTGTTGAACCTTGTTGGGGAGGAATGAAGGGAAAAGAGTCATGAGAGATGACAGCAAGACAACAGTTCTGATCATGCTGAAAACTTTTATAGTTCTCACAGTGTATTTATATGCTGCGGATGAGAAAGCTCTCTTATTGGCAGTTGCTGGATGTCTTCACAGGGTGAGATAACCTCAGGATATTTCAGGAAGACGGATAGCTGCAGGATGTCTCAGGGTGATAGATGGCTGCGGGATGTCTCCCAGGCAGGATATCTCGCAGGGGGCTATTTCTTGTAAGTGTCAGGCTATTCTTTGAAGGAGAACTTCCTTCTAGCCCCTGACATCTCCTACCTTTCTTATATAAAATATTTGACCATACCTTACAGGCCAATGTTTTAGGGGGTTATAGAGGCTCTGTTTCTCTAGCAGGCCTTAGAATATCTCCTGATCTGATCGAGCATGTTTACTAGATTTCGTGGTGGCCTTGGCATGTTTTTTGAGGAGACGGCTTTGAGGGGGAAGCATGCCAACTGCCATGCACCAGAGCGTGTCACTCAGAAGACTTGGATTTTGGGAACCATGGATCCATCCTCCTGCAGTCCTTCCTGCACCCTCCGTTATTATGCCCTAACGTCCTCACTCCATGGGTTCGTCCTCCCCCAAGTGGAGCGACCCATGGAGGATGAACCCTTATGGCAAGTGCAGAAGATCGTTGGTCAGAGCTGTTACTTAGAGTTTTATGTAAGAAAGCGAGATCTGTGGGCATGTAAACTTAAGAAATAAGCTTGTGAGGAGGGTAGAACATCCTTTTAAATGTTGGCAACACAGTCTTCCATATCCAGGCAATGATAGTGGACCTGTATGGGCTTAGAGGCCAAAATATTAATCTGTTCTTTAATAAATTGTACCAACCTGTTTATAATGCAGGGTTTTAGGGACACCATTAAAAGTAAACCCAACAAAGGGCCTAATAGGGGAAGAAGGTAGGGTAAAAATCCATTAAGCCCAGTCCAGAGGGGATTTTCAAATATTTCCCTTCATCTCTTTTCTAGATCTTCTTGAAGCTGCTTAATTTTAGTGCATACTATGCCAGAATTATTGGCATAAATGCAGCATCGTTCCCCTAAGGCCAAGCAAATACCTCCCTGGTTAGCTGTCAGCAAATTTAAGCCTCGTCTTTTTTGAAGGAACACTTCTGCCAGGGAGTCTATTTGGTCCTGCAAATCTTTAATGGTTCCTGATAGAGTTTTTATCAGTTGTTCCTGATAGAGTTTATAATTTGTTGAGAGAGGCGATGGTAAGAGTGAATAGACGTGCCTAAGCCAGTGTACCTGTGCCCACAGGAACTGTTATTCCAAGGCTGGCAGATTGTTGGCTGCATCTGAAAAAGAGGAAATTTTGTCCTCATGAGGAGTGCCTCTGTCCCTGTTTTGAGGTAAGTCATTAACCTGTTTAACCAGGAGTTCTGGTAACCATCTTGGGGCTGTTTGATCTTGGTCCAAAACACAAGCTGAGCCTCCTCCCCAGATGAGGACAGGATCTGGGCCTTTCCATTTATTTGTAAGTGGATTGTGTCACATAACAGGTGGGAGAACAGAATTGGACGAGGGATGGCAGTGTCTGTCTGCTGCCGAATCGCCTTCATTGTCTAGGGTAAGAAAAATAAGGGCAAATAATGCATTGTTAAGGCGATGCCTGGGTGTGGTAAATACAAGGGAGGAAGCCTTAAGGAGGGATAGCCAAGTTTTTAAGTTAAGGTGGGCAAGTTCCACAATGCCTTGGCCCTGAGGGTTGTATGGAATTCTAGTAGTATGACAAATTTGCAAGGTAGCACAAAACTGTTTAAACTTGGCAATGGTAAATGTAGGATAAATATCTGTTTTAATATGTATTGGTTTACCCATAACAGAAAAGGCTGAAACAAGATGAGAAAGGACATCTTTGGTAGACTCTCCAGAATGTGGTGATGCAAAAATAAAGCCGCTGAAGGTATCTACAGAAACGTGTATATATTTGGTTATTACAAATTCAAGAAAATGAGTAACATCCATTTGCCAAAACTGATCGGGCAGTAATCCTCGGGGGTTAACTCCCAAGTGTTGAATGGGGAGGGAGACAGGGCAACCAGGGCATGCTTTTACTATTTCTCGTGCCTGTTGCTGGTAATTTTACAAAGTAATCAAAGGTTCTGGAAATTTAAATGGTGTATATTCTGTAACTCCGTGGCCTTTTGAATGGAGCCAACAAAAATTGGAAAGATGGAACGAGTTGCTGCATCAGCTTGGGCATTACCTTGAATTAGAGGGCTGGGAAGATCATAGTGTGCCCTGATGTGTCCTAAGAAAAATGGGTGTTGTCTGGCCTGAATTAGCTGCTGAAGCTGGTGAAACAGAAAGGCCGCATTGTTAGAAGCCTTAATGGGGGGTGAAATCACCAGCAGGTGCACAGAATGAGCAATGTAGGCACTGTCTTTATAAATATTAACAGGATTATAAAAAATGTTATAAAAACTTGTGTTATGTCAAACAATTCCACAAACTGTGGTGACTGATAGACAGTATCAAAGGTGGTAGGCTTGTTATTGACAACAAAGACCGCTCGGCCATTACAGGAACCGTCTGTAAAGACAGTAAGGGATTGAGGAATGGAAGCCTTTTGAGTAATTTCAGGAAAAGTAAATGGATGTAACTGGACAAAATGTAAAAGGGGGTCTTTGGGGAGGTAGTGATCAATTGTTCCCAAAAGCCTGATAGGGCAATACCACATTCATCCCTTGTCTCTAGTAAAAATTGGGTTTGGTCCTTAGTATATGGAATAAAAATAGTATCAGGGTGTTTGCCAAAATGTTGTAGAGAAATCAAATGACCTTTAAAAATAATAGAAGCTACCTGAGCAAGATAAACAGTAATAACCTTCGAGGATGTGGTGGGTAAATGGACCCAAAACAAGGGGCAGTCTTTATTTTTAAAATGTGGATCTCGCTGCCAAAATATTCCTGTGGGTGTATGAGGAGTGTGTAAAATAACCAGAACCAGAGGAAGGTTATAAGAAATTTGTGTAACAAATTGATGGGCAATGGCTTCTGTTACTTGGTTTAATGCCTGTCATGAATTGGGAGTAAGATTTTGAGGGGTGAAGGGGTGAAAATTACCTCTCAAAATATCATTAAGGGTCAAAAGTACACAAGTGCATAATTTTAAATATGTTATTAGACATTGAATATCCCTCAGTAATTTCTGAAAATCTTTAAGGGTGTGAAGATGGTCCACACGTCCTTGTATTTTAGAAATTTGGATCTGATTTTCTAGAATTTTAAGGCCCAAACTCTTATAAGAGTCCTGTGTTTGAACCTTATTCGGAGCTATCTGTAGTCCCAAGGTAGTGAGGATTTTGTAAAAGTCCAAGTAACAATTATTAAGGTCAGGGGTATTAGGTGCAGCAATTAACAAATCATCCATATAATGTAAAATATAAATTTGTGGCCCTCACTCTCTCACAGGGTCTACTGCTTGAGCAACCTATTTTTGGCAAAGAGTAGGGCTGTTGGCCATACCTTGGGGAAGAACCTTCCATTGAAGTCTCTGCATAGGGCCCTGAATATTAATGCAAGAAAGACTAAAGGCAAAATAGGGTCTATCCTCAGGATGTAAAGGAATGATAAAAAAGCAAACATTTAAGTCCATAACCATTTTACAATAGTTTTTGTGAATAGCCACTGGTGTGGGAATGTCTGGTTGTAGTGCTCCCATCGGGAGTATAACTTTATTAATGGCACACAAATCTTGTAAATGGCGCCACTTGCCTGATTTTTTCTTGATAACAAAAATAGGAGTGTACGATGGTGAGGTTGAGGGCTCTACATGGCGGGCTGCCACCTGTTCCTTCACTAACATGGAGGCAGCCTCCAAATTTTCATAGGAAAGGGGCCACTGATCCACCCACACAAGAGTCTGAGTCTCCCAAATAATTTTATCTGCATGGGGTACAGGAGGGTCAGGGACCGACACTAAAAATCCAAATATCCAAGTCCATATGTATTTTTTTTTATGGGTTGTATAAGCCCCACCAGTCCTTGTCTCAGCCTCCCAAGGCCTGTACCAGGGACAAAATTCATACGGAGCATTTGATGAGTCACCATGGAATTGGGACTGGCAAGAATAACTTCCATTTGACTCAAAATATCTCGGGCCCATAGGTAAACAGGGAGGTCAGGAACAACGAAAGAAGTGACAGTTCCCTTATTACCCTCTTTATCAGTCCAGCTAAGAGCAGCAGAGCTGACCAGAGGATTTTTTGACTTTCCTATCCCTTTAAGGTCAGTCAAGGATGGGGTGAGGGGCCAACCTGATCGCCAGTATTTTTGAGAAATAATTGTCGCATCAACTCCAGTAACTAAAATTGCTTGGAATTCCTTTCCTTCAATAAGTAAGGTAAGGGTGTGTTTATTATGAGAAATGGCATGAACTCAATATACCTCAGAGGAGCCCAAGGAGGCAGTCCCCCACAGTAGGTTTGGGTGGTGGAAGTGCCCCTTAATCTAAGGGAAGGAGTATTAATTGTGCAAGACTTTTTCCTCCTTGGATGGCCGCAACTCTACTAATAACTGTGGCCAGTATTTTTATTTCTCCAGTGAAATCATTATCATTAATACCAGGGAAGACATGAACACCTTCTAAGGTAGTAGAGGCTCTTCCAAGAAGAAGGGCACACGTATGAGATGGAGGGGGACCCATAATTCCAGTTGGTATTATCTGGGGCCCTTGCATTGAGTCTAATGTTGTATCAGTGGTGGTACAGAGGTCCAATCCTGCACTGCCTGGAGTGCGTAGTTGGAGGGAGCCAATTGTGGAGAAGGATTTTGAGGTAGGTTGGGAGTTTGGAAGGGAACAAACCTTATTGCCCCAGGGAGTTTCCTGAGAAGCAGGAAGAAATAGGCTGTCCGAGGGCATTTGTCATTGATCTACACTCACTGGCCCAGTGATGAACTTTGCCATATCAAGGACAAAGTGTAGCTGGGGGCGGTTTAGCTCCAGTTTGAGGAGACGCTATTCTTACTCTTTGTTTGCCTGTCGGACACTTGCGTGCAAAATGGCCTGGTTGTTTACAAGTAAAGCAAATACGTGAGCCAGGATTGTAAAAGGCCTTGGTAAAGGGAGCACTAAAGTGAGACCCATGGCATGGGCTGCACCCACCCCTGCACAGACTCTAATAAAGTCAGAAAGTTTCCCTTTATCCTTATGATGTCGAAGAACAGCCTGACATGCTGGGTTGGCGTTTTCAAAGGCAAGATGTTTTACAAAGGTGCTTTCGCTTTCGCTTGGTCCAAGCAAGCATTCCGCAGCTAGGTTAAGCCGGGGAACAAAGTCGCTATAAGGCTCGTCGGGCCCTTGTCGAATTCTGGCCAGGGAAGTGATAGCCGAGGCCCTTTCAGGGAGGCGTCTCCAAGTATGTAAGCCAGCCATCTAAATCTGCGCAAAAAGTCCAGCAGGGAAACGTGCCTGTTTAGTTTTAGTGTCAAAAGTTGCATTGCCCACTAGCTTAACATAAGTCCAGGATTTAGAGGAGGCCTTTGTTAAATTTTTTTTGAGCAGTTTCTGACAGGACTCTTTGAAATCTGCATTCCATAGTAGGAAGTCTCCGGCACTGAGGGCAGCTCTGTCTAAAAATTTCCAATTATTGGGAGTAAGAAATTGTGTGTTGTGGCTTTCTAATAAAGCCAACGTGTAGGGCACAGTGGGGCCATAGTGAGCACAAGCCTTTTTAAGTTTTTCAAGAAAATGGAGGCTAAATTTTTTGTAGACACTCTGGGTTCCTTCCTGCCTAGGGGTGAACTTCTCATCCTCTAAGTCCTGATCTCCTTGATCCATTTCATCCGCTTCCTCCTCTTGATCCTCTTCTAAGTCTTTGACCTCAGCCTGAGCAGGCTTATCTATCTGACTGTTGGTGACTGGGAAGGCGAGCACAGGCCGATGGAGCGGCTTCGCCTTTGTATTAGACCACTGTGGGTCAGCTTGTGTTGACTCCATTCCTAAGGCTAATGGAGAGAGCTCAGAGTCAAGGGATCTTTATTCTTTTAAAAATTGGATCTGTTCCCATCCATGTTGGAGAGACTCTCTCAAGGGAGCCGGATTAGGCAAGGGAAGTGGGGAAAAAATATCTGGGGGGACATTTGGCCCCTGAAGGGCCAGAGCACAAAAGGCAGGAGGGATATAGGAGGGAGGGGAATGTGTAAGTCCTATAGGCTGTGGCAGGGTCCTGAGAGGTGGCGGGTCTTCTGAATGGTAGCGAGCTGCTTCCTTCTCCAAGGTAGCCTCCTCCCCAGGGGTCAATGTTTCTCTGGGATTTAAAACTGCATAAAGGCTGTTGGAAACCATTGGAGCCTTATTCATTAGGGTGGGATTTTGAGGAAGATCAGGAAGGTTCCCAGGGTCCTGGGGAGACTAAGAAGGGTCTATGTCTATACTAACTGATGGGCATGCCGAGAAGGGACGAGAGGTCTTTTGCATAGTCTCTTCCCCATTCCTGACAAGTATTAAGGTACCATTGTCAAAGGGTGAACTTTTAAGAATTTCACTAATTTATTTCCAGAAAGAAAAGGTAGGAACAGACACTTTTTCTGGGCCAAAGGATTCATAATAATCTTTTAAAATGTCTCCTACTCTAAGCCATCTTTTACCATCAATGGTCCCTTCAAGGGGAAACCATGGAAACAATTTTTCAATGTATGAAAAGAAAAATTTTAAGTCATTTTTCTTAACACGTGCCCCCATGTATTTAAGGATTCCTTTTGGCCTGACAAAAACAAATCATGTGACGAAATTGCTTTTCCCATGGTGGGTCACTCACTGTGCGTCATCCCCACTCTCCTCCTGGATCTGTCTCTCAGTGGTGTCTGCTGAGGCAATCGTGAGCTTCACTTGTCCCAATCTTCCCCCTCAGTCAAAGGCTCGAGCCCCAGTCGTTGGGCGCCAGTTGTCCCAGCCTGCAGGACACATCAATGTGGGTAGCGAACCTAGATGGGGAGGAATGAAGGGACAAGAGACATGAGAGATGACAGCAAGACAAAAGTTCTGATCAAGATGCAAACTTTTATTGTTCACACAGGGGAATTTATATGCTGGAGATTTGAAAGCTCTCTTATCGGCAGTTCCTGGATGTCTTCACAAGGTGAGATAACCTCAGAATATTTCAGGAAGACAGATGGCCACAGGATGTCTCAGGAACACAGATGACTACAGGATGTCTCCCAGACAGGATGTCTCCCTGGGGGCTGTTTCTTGTAAGTGTCAGGCTATTCTTTGAAAAAGAATTCCTTCTACCCCTTACAGTCAGGGATTCAGTATTTCAAATGAAAAATTGGAGAAAGAATCCAATGTGTATGCAAATATGTGCTACCCAAAAATCTTCACACTCTCATTCAGAACAATGCCTTGACATTACCTTCACCCCAACTAAGACACAATTAGAGGAGAAGAGTTAGAAAATCTGTGAATACACATCAAGAATGGAAAATGCTCAGGAGTTCACAACTTTGGAGGTGGTAGAGGAGTTTCCAAATGTAAGGGAGAGGGTAAAACTCCACAAACATGGAGCTCTGCTGGACTAAAGACTTCTTGAGAAACTGCCTCTGAGGTTGGGCACTTAAAATATATGTTGTTGTCAGGAGCTTTAGCTCCCTTTGTAGTGAGACCATTAAGCTGGGTCTGCATGTATGTTACCTGGAGGACATGGTTTCTTATTTTCCAAAGGACATGAGGCAGCAGTGCTGAATTCTTTTTTTGTAGGTAAACTGTTGTCACTGGGGGCTAAGTGTCTTCCAGTTTGGAAGCCATTTGCTCATCCTCCAATTTTGTTGTGTTTCTTGCAGCTGCACTGGAAGTTTGGTATTTGCTTCATGAAATACGAAGAGTTCAACTGGGACACAGTACTGAAAAGAGTTCTGTCACATGTGGTGGGTAAGGGTCTGCAGGAGAATGCACCAATCAGGCTTCTATCCCACATAGCTTGCCCCCTTCACCTTAGCAATCTGATTCTAAACATTGCACTGAAACCTCTCCATATAACAACATGCCTTTACATAAAAGGGTCTGGGGGCTGCACCATGTCAGTCACAAACCATTTGAAAGCCAATGGCAGATCCACATCACCCAACCACAGATGTTTTAACACACACCTTCACACCACTTTTCTAGGCCAACTACTCAGCAGGCTCCAAATTACTGCCATCTCTGTTCTACACCATTTTCATGAAACCCAGTCAATCAGGCACTGTCTGGTACACTCGTGATCATCAATAGGACATCCAAAGATTCTACAGTGCGAAGTGGTCATGGGAATTTCAAAAATTTCATGTTTTTTATCAGGCATTTGTCAAGGATGAAGTTGGAGGCACTGTGGGTTTCAATTCATTCAGGAACCATTAAATGGAGAGGAAGCTCATTTCAATAAAAGCTCTGGAGAATTCTAACAGGCAAGGCTTCCCAAAGACAGGCAAAAAGGTCACATTAAGCCAGGTGTTTGAGGTCTACAATGTGTGGTCCATTTGTGTTTTGACTTGCAACTATGGCTGCCAATTCTTTAAGAATAAAATCATGTGATATTCTTCCTGAGATTCCCAGTGCTCTGTGGAAAGCCACCCTGGGCCTAGATCTCAGTTTCCAAGGGCAACTCTCATGCGTGGCATCCTAAAATCCCAAAACAATACATGGCAATACTTCTTTGAGGTCCATTCCATAACTCAGTCTCTAAGGGGAATCACACCAGTGTTCAAGACCAGGTGGACCCATCATCTTTTCCAACAGCCACAAAAATGACCACAATTAAAAGCAAAACACTTCCACATGGCCCTCATCTTCTTTCATATAGACACTCATCATAAACTCAGGCTGTAGTTTTTCATGAGGGGCACAGCCAAAGACAGTATCCAAAATAAGGTCCCTTGCCCCCATTTGCCTAAAGTCAGTGTGGCTGGGACACCCTTCCTGTGAACCAGGAGTGATCAAAGAGGCCTGCCCTAAATACTGCTCTGATTCTCCATTTTGAGGCCTAATTACTGTGGGGTTTAGATTCTTTATGTTAATTGGAGTCATGAGAAACCTATGAACGTATGGTCTAGTCTCTGCAGGGCTTTGAATAACTCATTGGACCCAAAGGATCCCTATTCTCATAGATGGACGTCAGGAACCTTACAGAGGAAGGTGAGAGGCTTCATCCACAATGACTGCTCTTTTGGCTTTTTTGGTTTTGGATGCAAACGTGGGATGTTTCTTTAGATCCATTAGGTGCTGAGAATCTAAGCCGTAGCCTCACACAGGGCCAAGAGGCTGATTCAGACACATCCCTTTCCAAAGCAATTAAGCAAGGAGCCACAGATGATGCCCATTCATTTCCATTTGAAAACTCTTTTCTTCAGGCTTCCCAAAGGGGTGGCCTGAGGCAAAAAACTTCCTGACATTCAGAGCAACAGAAGAATAGGTAATTAAAAGTACCAAAGCAGGGTTTCTTCACTGAGACTTGTCAGAAGCCAGTGGTGAGCCACTATCTCTTTTCTCATACAAGCCCCCTCTTCAGAGCTTTCCTGGCATATGGCCATTCTCACATCTGTAGGTACCAAGATAGACTGACTCTGTCCTTGGTAATTCAAAACTAGTGACACCACTGGGAGTGGGACTGGGACAGGCTCTGTGTGCTTGGCTTCCTGGATGTCAATTTCCATCACCGAGGAAGTGAGGTGAGGTTACTTCCTTCAGGATCTGAATGAAGTCACTGCCTTGGCAACCACTTTGTCTTAACAGTTGCTTCCAAGGGTCCCATGAGATGGAGGCTTCCCCTACTTAATGTGACAATTTCACAAGTTAAAATGGTATATCAACCATAGGCACCTGGGAACAGCTCTTCATACAGGCCTGATTTGGTCCATCTTCTCTACATTAAGAAGAGAGAGGATGATTAAGACACAACCCTTCATCTTAACCAGGTTGTTTGCCATGGAAGATGACTTGTGCTCTCTCAGGTCCTTCATAACTGCCTACATATTCTCCAGGGATCCTTTCAGCATGGATCTTTGAAGTTCTCAGCAGGTAGAGGATCCCTACATTCCAGTATTATAAGACTACCTCTGTCCCTGCTCTTCTGTAAAGTAAGATTGAGGGAACAATGTATGTTTAGGGTTAAGAACAGGTTCAATTTGGGTTAGGAATCATTTTGTGGATGAATAATGGTATTGGCAACCTGCGAAATTTATAAGAATATAGAGGTGAACCGTGTGTATGAAAACAGAAATCCAAGTAAGATTGGAAGCCCAGAAGGGCATTGGGCCCTTGATTGTGATACTTAGCATTGAATTACATTCTGCACAGATGTCTCAGATAAATCAATATACAATGGCATGGGACCTTGTACCTTGGATGATTGAATGTAGAAGGGAACATCCAGTCAAAAAGGGATAGTCAGTAGGAATAGGAAGATAGTAGTTAGGTATAGAAAAAAGGGTGAGTGTATGATTTGGAACAAAATTTCTTTAGCAATAGGGTTTCGGTTAGAAAATGAATTTAAATGTCAGCACATGTGAAGAGTCTGTCACAATGATGAAGTGGGAAAAATATGTAGGTAAGCAGATATCAATAGGGACATTATGAAATCAGGCAAAGTAAAAAGTGAGAGATCGGCTTAGACATTTTCAAAGGGTTGAGTTTGAATATGCAATCTTAGGAAGAAACAAATATGTAGTCATCAATAGGATTGACATTTGAGAGCATAAGTAATCTTGGACATGGATGATTTTAGTAATCCATGTTAATTTTCCATTTTGGCTTTGGTACAATCATAAATGTGAACTTTGAATTTAGTGTCCAGTATATTTCTGTGAATAAATGTATATGAAGATCAGGTGACATGAGTATTTCTTCCACCATTTCTGGGAGCAATATTGACTGACTACTTCTGATTGATAGGTACAGATTCTTTATGTGAATTGGAATCATGAGAAACCCAAGCACCTCTTTAGGGATTGAAGAACTCATATGACCCAAAAAATCCCTATTCTCAATTGATGGAGGTCAGGAATCTAATAGAGGAAGGGAAGATACTTCATCCAAAATGAGTGAACTTTTTGCCATTTTGATTTTGGATGCACACATGGGATCTTTCTTTAGATCCATCAGGTGCTGAGAATCTAAGTCACAGCCTCACACAGGGCCAAGAGGCTGATTCAGACACATCCCTTTCCAAAGAAATTAAGCAAAGAGCCATAGGTGATGCCCATTCATTTCCATTTGAAAACTGTTTTCTTCAGGCTTTACAAAGGGTTAGCCTGAGGTAAAGAACTTCCTGACATTCAGGGCAACAGAAAAATAGGTAAGCAAAAGACCCAAAGCAGGGTTTCTCCACTGAGACTTTCCTGGTCACACTGTCAATGCTCTTCTGTAAAGTTAGATTGAGGAAACAGTGTATGGTTAGGGTTAAAAACACGTTCGATTTCGGTTAGGAATCATTCTGCAGGATGAATATTCGTTCTGGGAATCTGCAATATTTACAAGAATATATAGGTAAAATAAAAGTATGAAAACAGAAATCTAGGCAGGATTTGAAGCTCAGATGGGCATTGGGCCATTGAGTGGGTTACTTATCTTTGAATTATGTCTGCACAGATGTCTCAGATAAATCGATATACAATGACATAGGACCTTGTACCTTGGATGATTGAAAGTTGAAGAGAACATCCAGTCACAAAGGGAAAGTACGTAGGTTTAGGACGATATTCTCTAGGTTTAGAAACAACAATGAGTATAGGATTTGGACCAAAAGATTTTTAGCAATTGGTTTTCAATAAGAGAGTGAATGTAAATATCAGCACATATGAAGAGTGAGACACAATGATGAAATGGGGAAAATATGTAGGAAAGCAGATATCAATAGAGACATTAAGAAATCAGGCAACGTATAAAGTGAGGGATAGGATTAGACATTTTGAACAGGGTTGAGTTTGAATATATAATCTTAGAAAGAAACAAATACATAGGATTTATCAATAGGATTTACATTTTACAGCATTAAGAAACCGGGACATGGATATTTTTAGTAATCCATGCTCACTTTTCTTTTAGGCTTTGCTACAATCATAAGAGTGACTTTTGCTTTCTGTGTCCAGAATATTACTGTGTTAAAATTTATATGTAGATCAGGTGACATGAGCATTTCTTCCACCATTACTGGGGGCAATATTTTGAAGACGTATAAATATTGGGGGAAAAAAGTGGAGTACCCTGTGTCAATGGATATAGAAATAATGTATGAATAGACCATACTGTGAATAAATAATATAACTGGTTCCAACTTTAAATAGTGGATTGATTTAATATCTGAAAATATACTGGAAATCTTAAATTGATATTCATACATTCATTACAACCAGTTATACATCTAACGGTAATATTAGGGTTATGGTTTATCATGAAGAGTGTGTGAGTTTTGCTTCAAATATGATTATGAAAATCAAAAATAATGTGTTTGGAAAGAAGTCTCATGACAAGACCAGTCAAGAACCCTGGAGGAATATATGTGTTCTGAAGCAGGAGGTGATTGAAATTGAAACAAATGCCTATAAATTTGTGAACTTGTGGATGAAATATATATCATATGATGTGCATAAACTGAAGAAATAGTAATGTACCACTGTTTAATAAAAATGAACTGCAAAATACACATCATGTCCCATAGGAAAATGCTTGCATTGATGTTGAACTAGGTTTTACTGTAGAAATATTAGGATTTGTGTGCACCATTCACTGAAGTTAGTCTTCAGTACTAGGAAACAAATCTGTATTTAAGGTGGATGAATATTTCTGAGAATAATCTTGTGAATAGTTGATCATAAATCCACATACATAAATATGAATGATTTTAAGGAGTGTATAATAAGATTCATATATTTCATATTTTGAAAAATTTGGAGAGTATATATATATATATATATATATATATATATATATATATATACACACACACACACACACACACACACACACAGACATTAAAACTAGCAATATATTCGCCAATCGAAATTCATCATGAAATATGTACCATCCACAGGTGCAAAAATATTGATTTCACTGAAAATGGATCTATATATAATGTTGTTCTACTAGCAAGCTCACCCATAGGTTGAATTTTCAATTCCAACAGTATTTAAGAGGAGTGATCTCTTCTCATAACTTATATCTGCCTAGTCAGCAACCTCACAAAAATGTACGTGTGATAACAGGTAGGATTCTATATGTGCATATAAAAATACACGTGCTGAATAGTCTACAGAGAAAGGAGACACCAATTTGTTGAAAGCCACAGCTTAAGGGGCCCCATTAAACTTCCAGCTACCAGCAACATTCCCCTGCCAGATGATTATTGGCTCACAGCGGCCCCAGCAACATGTAGCTGATTGGCTCCTCTGCGGTGATGCTCATTGGGCAGTTTCCCTGCCCTTTCAGACCACAGAGCTGCTCATTGTGGGACTTTTTTGGCTCCACCCACCTGACCCAGCTAAATAGCCTCAAGAGCAGGAGGATTGTGGGAGGTGGAGAGGCTTGTGGGTGTGACAGAAACTTTGCAAGGAAGCCAGTGGTGGCAGTTGGGCTCTGAGGGTTTTTCCTGAGGAGCTGTTTTGTTTGGCATGTGTGGTTCTAAAAATAAAGTTTGTTTCTTTTGAAAAGTGGCTCTTGAATCGTGCCCAGCCAGACTGCAGCATGTTTATGGCTTGCACGGGGAGCCACTAAGGGTAAGTGATAAGGTAAACTGCTCGCCCCTGAGCGAAGGGCGAGAGGATGGGTAGCCATTTAAGATTCCTCTTTTGTTTTGCTTCACTTTTGTTGCCTGTCCATGGAGATGAGTGAGATGGATGAAAAACCGCTCACATCTGAGAAAAAATTATTTACTTCTGAGGAACAGATAGGGAGAAAGGACGGATGCACATGTCAGTAGGATATAAAGGCTATAATGACTTTTTGTTGTTCCCTTTTTATTTTATTCTGTCTCGGTTTTGTTTGGCATCGTCTTGTTGGGTTGTATTATAGTAGAAATACGGGATCAGAAATTAGTAAAAAAACAAACTGAAAGAGTGTTAAGTAAATTGTTAGAGGAAGGAGGCATCTCAGTAAAGTCAAGAACAGTCAGGGCATACGTTGATACAATACAAAAATGTAGCCCATGGATTTTTAAGGAGTTGTTAAATATACCATAATGGAACCATCATGGTGAAGATTTAAAAGGGGGTAAAAGAACAGCCCAGGGACTCTGCCAGTTGGCACATTGCCATTGAGGACGTTCATATCTGGTTTGCTTAGTCCAAAGACTTCAGTTCAGACAAAGATAGAAGAACAAAGCTTAGGGCAGAAAAAGCCATCAGGGGCAAAGTTACAAAAGGAGACTGCTACTAACAGCTTTCTATCACTAGAGGGCGTAAATGTCCAACCAACAGCGCCTCCTCTACAGGAGACTGTTACTAACACCTTTCTATCACCAGAGGATGTAAATGTCCAAATAACAAGGCCACCTCCATATGCTGGGAGGCCCCCAAACCCCACAGTTGATAGTTCGGATCCTGAGACAGGATCTCAAGTATGAACATGCCCTGATTTTGAGGTAGGAGGGCAGCGAATTCACCATGCTTTAGATTTCAAAATAGTGAAGCAGCTAAAAGGGGCTGTAACAACCTATGATCCTCAAGCACCCTTCATTGTAAGCTTGGTGGAATCCATTAACAACTTGAATATGACACCAGTAGATTGGGCTAATATGTGTAAAGCTGTGCTAAATGGAGGTCAATACCTTTTATGGAAGGTTGCCAATGAGGAATTTTGCAAGGAGACGGCTAGGCGTAATGCAGAAACTGGTTATCCTCAGAGAAATCTAGATATGTTGTTAGAAAGGGACCTTATGAGGATCAGCAGCAACCAATTGCATATGATCCTGGCCTATACGCAAAAATTGCTGCAGAGGCGGTTAGGGCATGGAAGACTTTACAACGACATGGAGGTTTACAAGGTCAATTATCTAAGGTAATACAAGGAGCTAATGAATCTTCCACTGAATTTGTAGATAGGCTTATTCAAACAGCTATCAGAGTTTTGGGGAATACAGAACAAGCAATGCCATTAATAAAAAACTGGCTTATGACCAAGCGAATCGTTGGTGCAGAGATATCACTAGACCATGGAAACATGAAGATTTAAACACATATATTAAATTATGTAAAGACATTAATGAATAAGAGAAAGTCATGGCAGCTGCAGTAAAACAGGCTTTAGATGCCAGAGACATCAATGAACAAGGGCAATTTGTGGCAGCTGCAGTAAAACAGGCTTTAGATGCCAGACCAGGAACATGCTACAATTGTGAACAAACAGGACATTTTAAAAAGAATTGCTCCATAGGAAGAGGGTTTAACAAAACTAGGTACCAAAGGAGTAGAATACGTGGGTATTTGCCCACGATGCCGTAGAGGGAGACATTGGGCTAATGAATGCCGTTCTCAAACCACCATAGAGGGTACTTCATTATCAAAAATGAACAAGGACTAGCTGTTTATCCATGATATCATGGAGAAAGGCATCGGGCTCCATTGCCAAAAAATGGACAGTGGAGCCCAATGCTCTGGGGCCCAAAACCACAAATATACAGAGCACTGGAGGAACCCAGCAACCCCATCAGTGTAGTGCCCAGGACACATTGTCCATCAGACGCCTCATCAGACAAATCAGAGGGAGCGCAGGGTTAGATATCTGCACCTCCGTCAGATCAGTACTAACTGTAGAGATGGGGGTTCAAATCATTCACACAGGGTGAGAGGACCTCTTCTCAAAGGAACGGTAGGCTTATTATTGGGATGGAGCTCTTCTAATCTAAAAGGACTTATGATAAGTCCTTGGGTAATTGATCCCGATTATGAAGGTGAAATAAAATTATACCCAGTTCTCCAAAGGACATATCAGTAATTTCACCAGGAGATAGAATAGCACAGTTACTCATAATACTCAGTCTGCATGATAAATTTTCCAGTCGTGCTGTAGAAAGAGGTTCCAAGGGATTAGGCTCCACAGGTGTAGATTTGGTTATGCTTTCTTTAGATTTAGATTCTCGCCCCAGGCTAAAACTAAATATTCAAGGACATGAATTTAATGGGCTACTTGATACAGGTGCAGATGTTAGCATCGTCTCTCATCAAGAATGGCCAAAACATTGGCCATTACAACAGTACACTAAAATACTTTGAGACCTAGGAGTGGCAACTAATCCCCATAGAAGTGCAATGGCATTGGATTGGAAGGATCCTGAAGAATGTGAAAGAACTATACAGCCATATGTATTGGATCATCTTCCCGTAAATTTATGGGGATGAGATGTCCTAGATCAATTAGGTTTGACATTAACAAATAACATCAATCAAAATGCACCCACTATTATGGCTAGAGAAGGTTTTAGGAAAGGAAAAAGATTAGAAAAACAAGATCAAGGTATATCAGCACCAATACAAATAGACCAAGCAACAGACAGACATGGGTTGGATTTTCAGAAAGGGCCACTGAGACAATAAAAATTACTTGGAAATCAGAAAGACCAGTATGGCTTCTTCAGTGGACCCTGACTAAAGAAAAGATACAAGCAGCCCAGTTCCTGGTCAAACAACAATTAGCGGAAGAACATATACAACCTTCTGTATCTCCCCATTATACTTTCATTTTTGTCATCAAAAAGAAATCTGGTAAATGGAGATTATTGGAAGATTTAAGAGCCATTAATAATGAGATGGTTATTTTGGGACCTGCTCAATCAAGGATTCCTCAATTGTCTGCTTTGCCAAAAACTTGGTATGTTTTAGTTATACATATAAAAGATTGTTTTTTTTTTCATTTCCAATTCTTCCTGAGGATAGTCCAAGTTTTGCATTTACTATCCCTGCACTGAATCATGAAGGTCCTGATCAGAGGTATGAGTGGAAAGTATTCCCTCAAGGGATGGCTAACAGCCCAACTATTTGTCAAATTTATGTTAACAAAGTAATCCAGCCACTTAGAAATCAAAATCCTGAACTACAAATATTTCACAATATGGATGATGTGTTATTAGCACACAAGTTAAAAACCCATTGCTAGAATATTATGCCACACTTACAAACTTATTAAAAAAATATAATCTAGGGATATCAATTGATAAAGTACAATTAAATTTTCCAATTAATTATTTAGGAGTTCTATTATCCTCAACCTTGGTCAGTCCACCAAAAATTCAAATACGAGTAGATCAACTCAAATCAATTAATGACTTTCAAAAGTTATTAGGAGACATTAATTGGATAAGGCCTTATCTAGGTATACCAACAGGAGAGTTGGGACCTATATTTGATATCCTAAAAGGTCCATCTGATCCAAATTCACCCAGAACGTTAATGCCTGAAGCAAGAAAGGCATTAAAAATCATTGAAACATATATGGGAAATATGCATTTGGATAGATTTGATAAAATAATGCCTCTATTATTCATTGTGCTACCAACAAAAAAATATTCCTACAGGAGTATTTTGGCAAGAAGGTCCATTATTATGGATACATTTATCTTATTCTTCTAACACTATTATTACTACATATCCTGAGGCTTAGGGACAATTAATACTAATAGGAATAAAAGCAGCAAAGGGAGTGTTTGGAATTTCTCCCAATAAAATTATTACTCCATACACTATGAATCAAATTGATGAATTAGCTAATGAGTTAAATACTTGGGCAATAATCCTGTGTAAATCTAATGTTTCATTTGATAACCACTTACCATCTAATCTTTTATTGTCTTTTTTGTCATTGCATCCTGTAATTTTTCCAAAAATTACAAGAAAACACCTATCATGAATGCTCCAAATATATTCACTGATGGGTCAAATAATGGTACAGCAGCAATAGTTACACCTGATCAAATTTTTACATTTTTAGCACCCCAACAATCAGCTCAAAAGGTAGAGCTTAATGCAGTATTATAAGCTTTTGTGATGTTTAAAGATTCTGTGTTTAATTTATTTTCCAATAGTCAGTATATAGTTAATGCTATAGTATCCCTTGAAGATGCTGGTAGGATTTCCCCTTCCTCTACTGTTTTCTCTTTGCTTTCCAGTATACAAAGTCTAATCTGGGACAGAAAAGATCCATTCTTAATAGGACATATCTTGGCACATACAGGATTGCCTGGAGCCCTTAGTTTGGGCAATGATTTAGCAGGTAAAACTACACATGACATACATACATATTTTCTCTACACTAGAAGAAGCTATTAATTTTCATGAAAAGTTCCATATCAATGCTAATACTTTACAAAAGCATTTTAAAATAACTAAGGAGCAATCTAGACAAATAATAAAACAATGTCAAAATTGTGTGACCATTTTACCACATTTTAATCTTAGAGTCAATCCTAGAGGATTGATACCTTACCATATATGGCAGATGGAAGTCACACACTTGCCAGAATTTGGAAAAGTAAAATATTTGCATGTTACAGTTGATACTTCTTCTGGATTTTTGATGGGCTCCCTTCATGGGGGAAAAAAAAACTAAAGATGTTATAGCTCATTGCTTACAAAATTTTGCCACTGTGGTCATTCCAAAACAGTAAAAAACAGATAATGCCCCCGGTTATACTTCTACCTCTTTTAAACCATTTTGCTCATCATTTGGCATTACTCCTATAACAGGAAACCCATACAATCCACAGCGACAAGCCATAGTTGAAAGAGCACATCACACTATTAAAATGTACTCATTAAAGTAAGAAGACAGAATTGGGAAGGAATATAAATTCCCCAAAGATAAAATTAAAATAACCCTTTTTAATCTAAACTTTTAAAATTTGGATATTCAGGACTTAGTGCTGCAGAAAGGCATAAGTGTCCAAAAAAATGTGTATAAGCCCGAGGTACTTTGGAAGGATATTCTAACAGGAAAATGGAAAGGTCCTGACCCATTAATTTTCTGGAGTTGGAGGTCTGTTTTTGGGTTTCCACAGGAAGAACAGCAGCCGATTTGGATTCCAGAGAGATTAACTAAGGTCCCGACCCAGTGATTGCCTGGAGTCGGGGGTCTGTTTATATGTTTCCAAAAGGAGAAGAGCAGCCGATTTGGATTCCAGAGAGATTAACTGAAGCGCTTTCAATAGACCAAAATAAGATGATTTGGCTCAAATCCATAACAGCTGATATCGAAAACTCCAGTTTGGCTATCCTTACATCTGCGACAGAACAGGGATGCTTTTTTTAACATCTATTTTATTATTGCCCTTTCCCACATCATGAAGTTCTCTTTTGTTTTTTTTTTGAGCTCATACAGACCTAGGATAATGTTTTGCTTATCAGTTCTATTTTTTGACTATAGAGTTTTTAAACATTGCAATGATGATTTCACATGTAAAAAGTTATAAGGCCTTTACTATTATATTATGTGGTGTATGTATTTATTATGTGTGCACACTTGTGTTTTGTGTTATATATTTGAATGTGCATATGTCCATATATCACATATGATGAGTGCTAATGAAATAATATATCCATTTTTTTTATTCACGTGAATTAAATTGTTTAATTTAAATTGGGAAAACAACTGTTCAGGATTGTCTTAATATGTGAAAAAATAGGAGGTTAACAGACGTGCTTGTTTACTTTCACTTTTCCTTTTCATTATATTTAATTATTCTCTTCAAGATAATGTAAATTGTTAAGAAAATTGTTTTCTTTTAGTGCCCTCAGGAATGTTACATAATTTTTTCTTTAGCCATTACTGCCAGAATTCCTATTTTCATCCCAGTGCCAGTGAAGACAAAGATAAAACCAATCTACAGATTCTGCAATAGCCATCACTGAACTGCTTGCAGAACTTGCCTGGATTATGTATCACTTGTATGCATTGTGAACTCACTTGTATGCATTGTGAACTATCTGCTGCTGCAGCGAATTGTCGTAGTGTTGGGGTACTTATGTTGATGCTGTCATCAGTGATAGAATTTTTCCAATAGGAGCCATCAATTGACTTGGTGTATCTTTCCTATTCTCACTTGATAGAGGTCAAAAAACTTACAGAGGGAGGTGAAAGACTTCATCAGCAATGACTGCTCTTTTGGCAATTTTGGTTTTGGATGCACACATGGGATTTTTCTTTAGATCTATCAGGTTCTGAGAATCAAAGCCACAACCTCACACAGGGCCAAGAGGCTGATTCAGACACATCCCTTTCCAAAGTAATTAAGCAAAGCGCCACAGGTGATGCCCATTCATTTCAATTTGAAAACTGTTTTCTTCAGGCTCCACAAACGGGTGGCCTGAGGCAAAGACATTCCTAACATTCAGGGCAAGGGAACCATAGGTAAGCAAATTGCCCAAAGCAGGGTTTCTCCACTGAGACTTTTCTGGTTACACTGATCTCTGAGGTTTCTGAGATGTTCCCATTCCATTCAGCTATCCAGTATATGGCTATGTCACAGAGTTTGGAGGTGGTACATATCTTGGACACAAAACCATGAGCCTATTCTGGAGAGAGGCCAGAAATCAGGAGGTGAACAGGAACTTGGGAAGATAGTAGGTGTTGTCTATCCATAAGGCAAGCTGCAGTCCATTCATAAAAAGGGCAGAATAAATGCCTGGAAGCTTCCTACTAGTCAGGACACCTCCATTGATGTATTGGCTTTTCTAATAACTACAACCACGGACACAGTGGATACACAGACATAGAAAAACTCGCCTTCTCAAACGACTTACTAGAAACAGTCGACTCCAAACCAAACAAACCACCTTTGCTACCTATTCTCAGAACATGAGACAAAACCACGAACTCACACCCACACCCACTAAGGCACCTCATTCCCACAACTAGGTCTGTGACTATCCGGAGTGTCCTCTGACTGGTGGACCATACTATGTTCCCCCCAAATGGCCTGTCCTGTATCAGATCAGGTCCCTTTTGCCAACTCTGTTAAGTTGTCAGGAGCCAGCAATGAGCCACTACCTGCTTTCTCAGGAAAGGCCCCTCTTCAGAGTTCTCCTGGCATTTGGTCATCCTCACATCAGGAGGTACCAAGAAAGACTGACTCTGTCCTTGGAAAATTTAAACAAGTGTGCCCACTGGGAATGGGACTGGCACTGGCTCTGGGTGCCTGGCTTCCTGGATCCCAAGTTCAGAGAGTTCTATCACCAAGGAAGTGAGGTAGGTCACTTCCTTCAGGAATTAAATGAGGTCAATACCTTGGCAACCACTTTGTCCTAACAGTTGTTTACAAAGGTCCCATGAGATGGAGGCTGCCCCTACTTTCTCTGACTCAGTCATAAGTTAGAATGGTATATCAACCACAGGCACCATGGAACAGCTCTCCACACAGGCCTGGTTTTGTCCATCTTCTCTACATTAAGAACAGAGCGACTGATTCAGACACAATACTTCATCCTGACCGGTTTTTTTGCCATGGAAGATGATTTTGCGCTCTCAGGTCCTTCATAGCTGCCTAAGTCTTCTCCAGGGATAATTTCTGCATGGACCTTTGAGGTTTCAGCAGGTGGAAGATAACCTAAATTCCTGTATTGTAAGACCAACTCTGTCCCTGCTCTATTGTAAAGATAGATTGATGGAACAGTGTATGCTTAGTGTTAATAACAGGTTTGATTTGGGTTAGGAATCATTCTGTGCGATGAATAATGGTTTTGGGAACCTGCGATATTTACAAGAATATATAGGTGAAATATAAGTATGAACACAGAAATCTAGGTAAGATTTGAAACCCAGAAGTGCATTGGGCCCTTGATTGGGATACTCAGCTTTGAATTATATTCTGCACAGATGTCTCAGATAAATTGATATACAATGGCATAGGACCTTGTACCTTGGATGATTGAATGTCGAAAGAACATCCAGTCAAAAGGATAGGCAGTAGGATTAGGAAGATATTCAGTAGGTTTAGAAAGCAGAGTGAGTATAGGATTTGAACCAAACGTTCTTTAACAGTAGGGTTTCGGGTAGAGAATGAATGTAAATATCAGTACATGTGAAGAGCCAGTCACATTGATGAACTCTGGAAAATATGTAGGAAACCATATATCAATAGAGACATTAGGAAATCAGGCAAAGTATAAAGTAAGTGATAGGATCAGGCATTTTCAACAGTGTTGAGGTTGAATATATAATCTTAGGAAGAAACAAATATGTAGTCACCAATAGGATTGACATTTGATAGCATTAGGCAACATGGACATAGATGTTTTTAGTAATCCATACTCACTTTCCATTTAGACTTCGGTACAAACATAAGTGTGACCTTTGCATTTTGTGAAAGAAGTCTCATGAAAAGACCAGTCAAGAAACCCTGTGGAAAACATGTTTTCTGAATTAGGAAGTGATGGAAAGTAAGACAAAATGCCTATAAATTTCTGAACTAGTGGATTAAATATATATCCTACCATGTGCATTAACTGAAGAAAAAGTAATGTACCAGTATTGAATAAAAATGAAAGACAAAATACACATCACATCCCATAGGAATCTACTTGCATTGATATAAAACTGTGTCAGTTACTGCAGAGATATTAGGATTTGTATGCACCATTTACTGTTAGTTTTCAGTACTAGGAATCAAATATGTAGTTCAGGTGGATGAATATTTCTCAGAATAATCTTGTGAAAAGTTGATTATTAATCCACATACATGAATATGAATGAATCTACGCAGTGTATAATAAGACACATATATTTCATATTTTGAAAAATCTGTAGAGTGTGTGTGTATATATATATATATAAACACACACACACACACACACACACACACACACACACACACACAGGCACGCACACAAACAGACATTAAAAAGTAGCAATATAAGCCAATTGAAATTCACCACGAAATATATGTCATCCACAGATCCAGATAAATTCGTTTTACTGAACATGGATTCATGTATAATTTTATTGTACTAGGAAGCTCATCAATAGTTTGAATTTTCAATTTCAACAGCGTTTAGTAGGAGTGATCTCTTTTCACAATTTGTGTCTGCCAAGTGAGCCACCTCACAAGAATGTACGTGTGGTACCAGGTAGGATTCTATATGTGCATATAAAAATACATGCCCTGAATAGGATACAGAGAAAGGTAGACAGGAATTCACATATTTGTTAACTTGAAAAACACATGGAGAACCATTTCAACAAAAAATTGACTAGATTTATAACTCCTACCCTATATAAAGCAAAAGGCAATTCCAATGATACACCATTCGTCCTCTGAACTGCTTGTATTTCTATTCTGTTTGGGTTAATTTTCTCCATCATATTAGAATTAGTAGTCAGAGTCTAGTTGGCATGGGTTTGTGTCAGGGATTTGGAATCATTTGGAAAATGATTCCAATGTTTATGCAAATATATGCTACAAAAGTATCTTCCCACTCTCATGCATAACAATGCCTTGAGATTACCTTGGCCCCAAGTTAGACACAATTAGAGGAGAAGAGTTAGAAAATCTGCGAATTCATATCTGGAATCAAATATGCTCACGAGTTCACAAACTTGGAGGTGGTAGAGGAGATTCCAACAGTAAGGGACAGGGTAAACACTCCACAAACATGGAGCTCTGCTGGACTAAAGACTTCTTGAGGAACTACCTCTGAGGTTGGGCACTTGAAATATGTGTTGTAGTCAGGAGATTTAGCTTCCTTTGTAGTGAGACAATCAAATCTGGGTATGCTTCTATGTGACCTGGAATACATGATTTCTTATTTTCCAATAAACATGAGGAAGCTGTCTTTAATTTTCTGTTTGTAGGTAAACTGTGGCCACTGGGGACTAATTGTCTACTCTTGTGGACTCTGAAGCCATTTGGTCATCCTCCAGTTTTCCTGGTGTTTCTTGCTGCTGCACTGGGAGTTTCGTATTTGCTTCAAGAAATACAAGGAATTCACCTGGGACACAGTGCTGGAGGGAGTTCTGTCACCTGTGGTGGGTCAGAGCCTGCAGAAGAATGTACCAACCAGGCTTCTCTTCCACATAGCTTGCCTCCTTGACCATAGCAACCGGATTCTGAACATTGGCCTGAAACCTCTCCATATAAAAAGATACCTTTACATAGAAGCGTCTGCTGGCTGCACCATGTCAGTCACAAGCCAATTGGAAGACAATGGCAGATCCACATGGCCCAACCACAGATTTTTTTTTATCACACACCTGCCCTTCACTGCACTAGGCCCACTACTCTGCAGGGTCCAACTTCCTGGAATCTCTGTTATACACCATTTTCATGAAACTCAGTCAATCAAGTCACTGTCCTGAATAATCATGTTCAGCAACAGGACAACCAAAGTTTCTCCAGTGCCATCTGGTCATGGGAATTTCAAAAATTTCATGGTATTTATCTAGCAATTTTTCAAGGATGAAGTTGGCAGCATGTGGGTTTCAATTCATTCAGGGACCATTAAATGTTGTGGAAGTTCATTTCAAATGAAGTTCTGGAGAACTCTCACTGGCAAGGTTTCCCAAAGATTGGCCAAAGTGTCACATAAATCCAGGCCCATTGAGGTCTACAATGTAACGTCCATGTGTGTTTTGACTCTCAACTAAGACTGCCAAGTCGTTAAGAATAAAATCATGTGATATCAAGCCTGAGATTCCCAGTGGTCTCTAGAAAGCCACCCTGGGCCTAGATCTCAGTTTCCAAGGGTGACTCTCATGCTTGGTCTTCTAAAATCCCAACACAATTCATGGCAATACTTCTCTAAGTTCAGTTCCTGTACTCAGCCTCTAAGGGGAATCACACCTGAGTTCAAACCCAGGTGGACTCAGTCATCCCTTCCAACTGCCACAAAAATAACCACAATTAAATTGAAAACACTCCCACATGGCCCTCATCTTCTTCCATATAGACACTCATCATAACCTCTGACTGGAGATTTTCATGAGGAATGCAGCCCAAGAGAGTGTCCAAAATATGCTTTCTTGCCCCTCATTTACCTAAATTCTGCGTGACCTGGACACCCTTCCTGTGAACCAGGAGTGATCAAATAGGCCTGCCGTTAATACTGATCCACTTCTCAAATTTGAGAACTACTGACTGTTGGCTTTAAATTCTTTATATGAATTGGAGTCATGAGAAAACCCAACCACCGATGGGCTAGCCTCTGCAGGGAACTGAAGAACTCATTTGACCTAAAGGATCCCTATTCTCACTTGATTGATGTCAGAAACCTTACAGAGGAAGGCGAAAGACTTCATCCACAATGACTGCTCTTTTGCTATTTTGATTTTGGATGCACACATGGGATCTTTCTTTAGATCCATCAGTTGCTGAGAATCTAAGCTACAGCCTAACACAGGGCCAAGACGCTGATTCATACACATCCCTTTGCAAAGCAATTAAGCAAAGAGCCACAGCTGATGCCCATTCTTTTTTATTTGAAAAAGGTTTTCTTTAGACTTCGCAAAGCGTTGTCCTGAGGCAAAGACCTTCCTGACATTCAGGGAAACAGAACAATAGGTAAGCAAAAGGCCCAAAGCAGGGTTTCTCCAATGAGACTTTACAGGTTAAACAGGTATGTGAGTTTTCTGAGATGCTCGCAATTCACTTCAGTTATTCAGTACATGGCCATGTCACAGAGCATGGAGGTGGTACATATCTTGGATACAAAACCATGAGCCTATTATGGAGAGTGGCCAGATTTCAGGAAGAAAACAGGAACTAAGGAAGATCGTAGGTGTTGCCCATCATTATGGCAAGCCGCATTCCATTTATAAATTGGGCAGCATGAATGCTGGTAAGCTTTCTAAAAGACAGGACACATCCATTGATGCTTTCTCTTTTCTAATATCTACAATAACGGACACAGCGGGATACAGCGACACAGAAACACTCGCATTGTCAAATGACTTACTAGAAACAATTCACCCCAAACTAAGCAAACCTCATTTCCTACCTCTTCTCAGAACATGAGCCAAAACCACAAACCCACACCCACACCCACAAAGGCACCTCTTTCCTCCAAGTAGGTTGTGACTATTTGGAGTGTCCTCTGACTGTGGGCCATTCTACGTTCCCCGGAAATGGCCTGTCCTGTCTCAGATTTTGTGTCCTTTGCCAACTCTCTGAAGTTGTCAGGAGCCAGCGGTGAGAGACTACCTGTTTTCTCAGGAAAGGCCCCTCTTCAGAGTTTTCCTGCCATTTGGCCATCCTAACATTAGTAGGTACCAAGAAAGACTGACTCTGTCGTTGGGAAATTCAAAAAGTATAACCACTGAGACTGGGACTGGGACTGTCAATGTTTGACTGGCTTCCTGGATCGCAAGTTCACAGAGTTCCATCACCAAGGAAGTGAGGTGAGGTCACTTCCGTCAGAAACTGAATGAGTTCACTGCCTTGGCAACCAATCTGTCCTAAGAGTTGCTTCCAAGCTTCCCATGAGATGGAGGCTGCCCCTGCTTCCTGTGACACTTTCACAAGTTAGAATGGTATATCACCCATAGGCACCCAGGAGCATCTCTCCACACAGGTCTCATTTGGTCCATCTTCTCTACATTAAGAATGGAGAGGCTGATTCAGACAGAACACTTCACCCTGACCAGGTTGTTTTCCATGGAAGATGACTTTTGCACTCTCAGGTCTTTCAGAGTTGCCTACATCTTCTCCAGAGATTATATCTGCATGGACCTTTGAGGTTATCAGCAGGTGGAAGATTCCCTATATTCCTGTATTGTAAGACCAACTCTGTCCCTGCTCTTCTGTAAAGTTAGATTGAGGGAACCATGTATGGTTAGGGTTAATAACATGTTTGATTTGGGTTAGGAATCATTATGCTGAATAAATAATGGTATTGGGAACCTGCAATATGTATAAAAATATATAGGTGAAATTTATGTATAAAAACAGAAATCTAAGTAACATTTGAAGCCCAGAAGGGTACTGGGCCCTTGATTGGGATACTTAACTTTGAATAAATTGATATACAATGGCATAAGACCTTGTACTTTGGATCATAGAATGTAGAAGAGAACATTCAGTCAAAAAGGATAGTCGGTAGTGAAAGGTTAATAAAATAGGTACTTGTCACTTCCTGTTTTTCTGTATGCTTAGCAAAACACTGTTAAAATCTTGAGAACTGTTTGCTAATCTTGTTCCCAGAATGTGCTGTCCCCAAGTGCCAAAGTGTAGAATGTACTCCCTCACCCGGTTGCACGCAAACCGACCACTCGCCCTGAACCATCAGTAAACTTCCCTCCCTGCCCTCTCCAAGGAAAATATATATGTTCTGCTTAAACTGTTCTCAGGGCTCTCTGATCTATTCAAGTGAGCTCTGAGCCCCAGCATGCTGGACCCAGAATAAACCCTTTGCTGTTGGATAAGACAGTCTGTTAGTGGTCTCTTCCTTCCATGCTCGCCCGACCTTTACATATGGAGATTCCACCTAGTTTTGGCAGCGGCGGACAAAAGATCCTAACGGGTTCCTCTCGGGTTAAGTAAGGCCCCTCTTTCTTGTTTCAGTGTTAAGGTTAGGGCTTGGCAAAATGGCTGTCGATGAAGAGCGTGAGTTCTCTCCAATGGTGGCTGACAGACGTGTCACAGAGCCGCAGGCCACGTCCCTGGGGGATTTCCCAAAGACTCGGGAAATCGAGGAACAATAGTCTCCTCGACTCAGTAATATTTTGTATCGGATTCGGAATTGCCAGGCCATTGGGTTTTGCTGGCTACTCAGTCCTGGTCTCAGTTTTGGATGTCCATTGAATGTGTTTATTGTCTTGTCTTGTCTGTGTCATGTGTCTTGCATTCACTCTTTGTGTATCTTTCATTATGGGACACAGCACTTCAATGCCCCTGTCCCTGACCCTTGATCACTGGACCAAAGTCCGCTTAAGGGCTCAGAATCTTTCTTTTTTAGTAAAACGTTGGACTTTTTGGAATCTCTGTGCCTCAGAATGGCCCACCTTTGAATTTGGATGGCCCCTAGAAGGATCTTTCTATTTCCCACTAATTTAAGAAATCAGAGATATTGTCTTTCACCCAGGCACACATAGCCATCCGGATCAACAGCCATATATCTTAACTTTGCAGGACCTCTGCAAATCTCCTCCTCAATGGGTGAAGCCTTTCTTTGTTCCTTCCCCTGCTCCTACTCCTTCCCCCATGATCTCTCAAACCCTCTGCTCCTCCTCCTCCTCCACCCTTTGTAATCCCTGAGTCACAAGATTTGACTCTACTGGACTCTCTTCCCCCGTATTATACCCTGCCCTCGTCCCCCAACCACCAACACCCTCTAAGTGATTCTCCTGCAGCTGACTCAGCCTCTCTACCATTGGAGGAATCACAACTGGCCCAGCGCCCTCCAGATAACTCCCCCGCAGCACACACAGCCCCTCCTCCGCAGGAGGAAGCTAGCCCAGCTAAGGGAACTTGATGGTGGCAAATGATTGAAAACCCTGGACCTCCTCTGATGCTCCCCCTATGTCCCTACGGACCATTGATTGACGAAGGCCATGGGGGGAAAATGCAAGCCTACAAATATTGGCCTTTCTCCTCTTCCGACCTATATAACTGGAAAAATAACAATCCCCCTTTTTCCGAGGACCCCATCGGGCTCACAGGTCTGGTTGAGTCATTGATGTTTTCACACCTGCCTACTTGGGATGACTGTCAACAATTCCTAGGGACTCTCTTCACGACAGAGGAACAAAAGAGAATCTTCCTGGAAGCTATAAAAAAATGTCCTCCAACCAGATTCGAGACGGACACATCTTCGCAACTTAATCAAAGCTGGTTTTCCCTTGAAACAACCCAACTGGGACACCAACAACATTGAAGTTAGAAAGCATCTGTCCACTTATCGCCAGGTTCTAATAGTGGGCCTCCAAGTGGCCACTAGGCGACCAACTAATTTGGCCAAGGTAATAGAGATTATTCAAAGGCCTGATGAATCTCCCTCTATGTTTCCAGAGAGAATTATGGAGGCATGTAGGAGATATACTCCTTTCGATCCACAGGCAGAGGATCAAAAGGCATCTGTCATGATGGCCTTTATTGGGCAAGCTGCCCTGGATATTAAAAGAAAGTCACAATGCTTAGATGGATTACAAGATATGACTTTGAGAGATTTAGTCAGAGAAGCCAAGAAAATATACCTTAAGAGAGAAACTGAGGAAGAGAAAGAAGCAAAGTGAGGATAAAAGAAACAAAAGACAGACTAAGGCGTTGACTAAGGTCCTGGTCACAACAACAAAAGGGCCAGAAATTAAGAAACAGGGAGACAGGAAGGGATACCTGGTCCCATGCCAGAGGCCACCCCTGGCCTCAGATCAATGTACCAACTGTAAAAAAAAAAAAGGACACTGGGCCAAAGAGTGCCCTAGAAAGGGACAGCCACGCCAGTCAGCCATTCTGACTCTGGAGGATGAGTATGAAAGTCGGGGCTCAGATCCCCTCCCCGAGTTCAGGGTAACTTTTGAAGTGGAGGGGACCCCAGTAATCTTTGAAGTGGATAAAGGGGCAATATACTCACCCCTAATGTCACATTGGGCCCTCTATCAAATAAAAGGTCTCTAGTTAAAGGGGCTAATGACAGTAAATATCGGGCTTGGACAACTAAGAGGATCATGGAACTGGGGAAAGGAAAAATCCATCACTCCTTCCTAGTAATCCCAGAATTCCTAGCCCCATTGATGGGCAGAGATCTGCTCACCAAGTTCCGGTCCAAAATAACTTTTAACCCTGAAGGCCCACAAGTGGAATTTCTAAATCCTTCAGTAAAAACTCCTATAGTCACAGCTCTAAATATGTCAGTAGAAAATGCACATCAACTCACTCACCTTGGTTCAAAGAAACTGCAGGTATTTCTGAAGTATCAAGAACAGAGTTTTCCACTAACTGACTCACAGCAAAAAGAAATAACTGAATGGGTAAAAAAAGCCTGTCGAGTCCATCAATTGGTAAATTCTTACCCTTCCAAGCTTCCTGCAGGAAAGCACCTACGAGGAACCAGACCAGGACAATTCTGGGAAGTTGACTTTACTGAAATTAAGCCAGCAAGGTATGGACATAAATATCTTCTAGTCTTTGTAGATACATTTTTAGGATGGATTGAAGCCTTCCCCACTAAAAGAAAAAAAAAACAAACAGTGCTAATGGTGGTCAAGCAGATCCTGAAAGACATTTTTCAAAGATACGGCCTGCCAAAGGTAATACGGTCTGATAATGCACCGGCGTTCATGGCCCAAGTAAGTCAGGGGTTAGCCAGGAACCTGGGGATTCATTGGAAGTTTAATTGTGCTTACAGACCCTAGAGTTCAGGACAGGTAGAAAGAATAAATAGAACCATTAAAGAGACCTCAACGAAATTAAGCTTAGAGACCAGCATAAATGATTGGACTATGCTCATGCCTTATACAATGTTTCGTGCAAGAAATATGCCCTCTGTTTCTTTGAGTAACCACACCCCCTGTGAATATCTAGGGTGCCTCTCTTCCAGTAACGGACCAAAGCCCAACTCTAAGACCTAACGATCCCTTTCACACCCCCTTGTTTGACAGACTTAAAGCTCTTGAAAGATCTCAGTGATACCTGTGGAAACAGCTGGCCACTCCCTACCAAACTGGGGACGAGGGGACTCCACATCGATATCAAGTAAGAGACTTCATCTACGTAAGATGATATCAGGTGTCATCCCTGGAACCCCACTGGAAAGGACCATACCAGGTGCTACTTATAACATCTATAGTGGTAAAGGTAAACGGAATCACTTCCTGGTTCCATGCCTCTCATCTCAAGCCTGCGCCCTGTCCACACTCTGGCTGGAAACTGGAAAAGACTGGTAACACTTTCAAATTGCATATTCACTGTGTGGATAAGCCTATAGACTCTCCCCTTGGCCACAAGTAGTCCTAACCCTCATCAGCCCGTTCAGCAGCGATGGCTGATCACAAATTCTACTGGAAAAGAAGTATAATCTATCTTGCATGCAGCCCACTACGGGACCTGGTGGCCATCTCTCCACCCAGACATTTGTCAGCTGGCTATAAGTCTTTCCTAATGGGATATCCCTGATGAAGAGGATCCCACTAAAATTCCATTAAATCCCTTCCTTACCATACATAATGAAAACAAATATTATGGATGTAGGGACACACGAGCCAGATGCAGGTTGGCTAGCCTAGATTACTGTGTTTACCCGGCCGACTGTCAAAGCCAAAAACAGCCATGGCTGTGTGGGGGAAAAGCCGACTTCTTCTGTAAGTCATGGGGATGTTAGCGTACAGGGGCTGCCTGATGGAACCCAAACCCTGCATTAAATTCAGTAGACAGCATTGGCCATATTACGAAATAGATAACAAAAACTGATGGCCACCAGAGGGGATTCTGGATCCTAAAATCCTGCATGACCTTTTTAACATCTGCTAGTGCTCAAAAGGGTGAAAGGAGATTCCACTATGTGGAGGCCTTTTCCCTTCTTCGCTCACATCCTGAACTATGCTTATCCAATAGATCCTCACCTTCAGCCTTCTGTTCCAGAGTCTCTGCTGTCACTCCCACCTCAGCAACCTGATTTCTCCACTACAATTATTAGATCAAAAACCCAAACCTCTGCTGGTTCTCAGACCATTGACCCCTTGCTGAGGTAGCAGGTACTGAGGTACCCCTCCACGCACTCACTCCTCTCTTCTGTTGACAGTGCCTGCACTGGGTCCCACCAGGTCCTCTTACCAACTAACCCAAAGCTCAAACCAGCTGAGGAGAGCCCTCAGACCTCTATCCAAGATGTAATGAAAATGGCCTTTAAAGTTGCTTTGTCATCACTGAAAACAGTTTACTACAAATTTAAAGTCCCTCTGCGTTTTGGGATACTCACTACCATCTTCCCCTCTGCTTGACCTGTTCTACTGCTCAAATATTTGTTGCTAGGAAAATTCCAAACCACTTTCCCATTATTTTTTTACATCTCTCTTTTCTCATTCTCAGATCCTCGGAGCTGCTCTCAGCCCCACCTTCTCCGTCTTTCCCCTCTATACCAGGCCCACAGAAAAGTCTTTAACTGACCTTCTCCAGAAGTCTTCACCATGGCTGACTTTAGGACTTTCAGCAAAAGAGTCCCTATAAAAAAGTTCAATGTAGTTAAACTTCCTATTTTCATGTTGCCCTGTTCTACTTGGCCACTGGCTAAAAAATTAGCACACCTAATCCAGACACCCCCTTACTAGTTTTTCACAAAAATATGTGAACAAGGCCTCTGGCCTTGACGTGGGGCTTCACAGAGATGGCTAAATTTCTAAGTTAACGAAGTTAGCAACTGGGCTCCGTAGTAACAGCTGGCAATGGGAAAATAAGAAAGGGAAGAAAAAGCTCTTTCCCTCCCAGGTGTCCTTGAAAAGTTAACTTGCCCAGAACCGAGGAAAAAACAGAAACAAAAACTGCTTTTTTCAACTTCTGCAGACTGTGAACTTCTGAGCCCCTTCCCTTACATGTTGGGTACAAAATTCTGAAACTACCTAAACTTGGGTTTCAGAGGATTAGTTGATTACAACAGAATCAATGCCCTCTGAATATGGTTGCAACCAAATAGGACTGTTTCCCTGTCTTCAGTGCTATCTTAGGTGCGTTGCCTTGTCCTTCCCTACTACAGCATGATTCTATATACTTAAACATTGTTAATGTTTTCATGAAATGGTCAACAGATGTGATTAATTGTGTAATCGTGCAGATGTTTCCCAGAGTGCTCTATCACGACGCAGATTCATTTGAAGATCAAATAGGGGGGCATTCAACCCGGTTCCACTGAAAATATATACCTCTCAATGTAGCCATCCTATTAGGAATAGAAATTGCTGCACGGGTGGCCACGGGAACCACTGCCTTTGTCCAAGAGACTCAACAAATGACCCAACAAATGACAGCAATAGACCAAAACTAAGATATTAGAAACCTCCATCAGAGCTTTGCATGAGTCTTTTACCTCTCTCTCTGAAGTTGTTTTTCAGACCACTCGAGGGTTGGACCTCCTCGTCATGAGAGAAGGGGGCTTTGTGCTACATTGAGAGAAGAAAGTTGTTTGTATGCTGAGCATACTGGACTTGTAATAAAATCTAAGAGTAAATTAAAAAGATTCCTTGAAAAGCATCAACGAGACAGAGAGGCCCAAAAAAGGTGGTTTGAGTCTTGGTTCACACAGTCTTCCTGGTTAACTATGTTTTTATCAACCCTGGCCGGTCCAATAGTAATCCTCATGTTATTGCTAACTATTAAACCCTGTTTTCTCAACCGTGTAATTTCTTTTCTCCAGGCTCAAATTGGACGAGTTAAACTTATGGTAATACCCTACTAGTATACATAGAATGTGACACCCCCCCCAATGATCATTTTTATGATTAAAGTAGCCAGAAGAAGAAGTGGGGAATAAAAGGTTAGTAAAATAGGTACTTGTCACTTCCTGTTTTTCTGTATGCTTAACAAAACACTGTTGAAATCTTGAGAAATGCTTGCAAATCTTGTTCCCAGTATGTGCTTTCCCCAACTGCCCAACTGCAGAATGTGCTCCCTCACCCAGTTGCACGCAAATCGCCCACTCACCCGGTCCATCAATAAACTTCCCTCCCTGCCCTCTCCAGGTAAAGTATATAAGCTCTACTTAAGCTATTCTCAGGGCTATCTGCTCTATTCAAGTGAGCTCTGAGCACCAGCATGCTGGACACTCAATAAACCCTTTGCTGTTGCATGAGATAGTCTGTTGGTGGTTTCCTCCTGTGAAGCTCGCCGGACATTTACTATAATGATTGAATGTAGAAGAGAACATCCAGTCAAAAAGGGATAGTTGATAGAAATAGGAAGATAGTACGTTTAGGAAGAAGTGTGAGTATAGCATTTGGAACAAAAGTTCTTTAACAATAGGGTTTAGGTTACAGAGTGATTGTTAAAGTCAGCACATATGAAGAATCAGTCACTATGATGAGCTGGGAAAAAATGTAGAAAAGCAGATATCAATAGAGACATTACGAAATCAGGCAAAGTATAAAGTGAGTGATAGGATTAGACATTTTCAACAGGGTTGAGTTTGAATACATAATATTAGGAAGAAAAAAATATGTAGTCACCAATAGGATTGACATTTGAGAGCATTAGGCAACCTGGACATAGATGTTTTTAGTAATCCATGTTCACTTTCCATTTAGTCCTTCTTGCAATCATAACCGTGACCATTACATTATTTGTCCAGAATACTACTGTGATAAAAATGTATATGTAGATCAGGTGACATGAGTATTTCTTCCACCATTTCTGGAAGCAATATATTCAAGACGTAAAATTAGTATTGGGTTTACAAAGAGGTGCACCCTGTGTCTATGAATTTAGAGATAAAGTACGAATAGACAATACAGTGAATAAATAATATAACTTGTTCCAACTTTAAATAATGGATTGAACTGATATCTTAAAAATTACAGGAAATCTTATATTGATATACAATCATTCATTCCCACCAATTATACATCTAATGGTAATATTAGTGTTTTGGTTTATCATGAACAGTGTGTGAGTTTTGTTTCAAAAGTGATTATGGAAATCGAAAATAATATGTTTGGAAAGAAGTCTCATGAATAGACCAGTCAGGAAACCTGGAGGAATGCATATGTTGTAAAGCAGGAAGCGATTGAAATTGAATCAAATGCCTATAAATTTGCTAATTTGTGGATGAAATATATATCCTATGATGTGCATAAACTCATGAAATAGTAATGTACCATTGTTGAATAAAAATGAACGTCAAAATACACATCATGTCCCATAGGAATCTACTGGCATTGATTTTAAACTGGGTCAGTTACTGTAGAAATATTAGGATTCTCGTGCATTATTCACCAAATTTAGTTATCTTTTTTTTTTAATTTTTATATATGGTTGCTCAAAACATTACATAGTTCTTGATAAATAATATTTCACACTTTGATTTATGTGGGTTATGAACTCCCATTTTTGCCCCGTTTACAGATTGCAGAATCACATCACTTACACATCCATTGATTCATATATTGCCATACTAGTGTCTGTTGTATTCTGCTGCCTTTCCTATCCTCTACTATCCCCCCTCCCGTCCCCTCTCCTCCTCTCTTCTTTCTCTACACCCTCTACAGTAATAAATTTCTCCCCCTTGTATTATTTTTCCCTTTCCCCTCACTTCCTCTTGTATGTAATTTTGTATAACCCTGAGGTTCTCCTTCCATTTCCATGCAGTTTCCATTCTCTCTCCCTTTCCCTTCCACCTCTCATCCTTGTTTAATGTTAATCTTCTTCTCATGCTCCTCGTCCCTACTCTGTTCTTAGTTACTCTCCTTATATCAAAGAAGACATTTGGCATTTGTTTTTTTAGGGATTGGCTAGCTTCACTTAGCATAATCTGTTCTAATGCCATCCATGTCCCTGCAAATTGTATGATTTTGTCATTTTTTAATGCACAGTAATACTCCATTGTGTATAAATGCCACATTTTTTTATTCATTCTTCTATTGAAGGGCATCTAGGTTGGTTCCACAGTCTTGCTATTGTGAATTGTGCTGCTATGAACATCGATGTAGCAGTGTCCCTGTAGCATGCTCTTTTTAGGTCTTTAGGTTTTAGACCGAGAAGGGGAATAACTGGGTCAAATGGTGGTTCCGTTCCCAGCTTTCCAAGAAATCTCCATACTGCTTTCCCATTTGGCTGCACAAATTTGCAGTCCCACCAGCAATGTACAAGTGTACCTGTTTCCCCAGATCCTCGCCAGCACTTGTTGTTGTTTGACTTCATAATGGCTGCCAAACTTACTGGAGTGAGATGGTATCTTAGGGTGGTTTTAATTCACATTTCTCTGACTGCTGGAGATGGTGAGAATTTTTTCATGTACTTGTTGATTGATTGTATGTCCTCCTCTGAGAAGTGTCTGTTCAGGTTCTTGGCCCATTTGTTGATTGGGTTAGTTGTTATCTTATTGACAAATTTTTTGAGTTCTTTGTATACTCTGGATATTAGTGCTCTATCTGAAGTGTGAGGAGGAAAGATTTGTTCCAAGGATGTAGGCTCCCTATTTACCCCTCTTACTGTTTCTTCTGCTCAGAAAAAACTTTTTAGTTTGAGTAAGTCCCATGTGTTGATTCTAGTTATTAACGCTTGTGCTATGGGTGTCCTATTGAGGAATTTGGAGGCGACCCCACAGTATGTAGATCGTAGACAACTTTGTCTTCTATCAAACACCATGTCTTGATTTGATATCAAGCTCCTTGTTCCATTTTGATTTAACTTTTGTGCATGGCAAGAGAAAGGGATTCAGTTTCTTTTTGTTACATAATGATTTCCAGTTTTCCCAGCACCATTTGTTGAAGATTCTATCATTCATCCATTGCATGCTTTTAGCCGCTTTATCAAATATAAGATAGTTGTATTTTTTTGGATTGGTTTCTGTGTCCTTTATTCTTTACCATTGGTCCACCCACCTGTTTTGGTACCAGTACCATGCTATTTTTTTTACTATTGTTCTGTAGTATAGTTTGAAGTCTGGTATCGCTATACGGCCTGATTCTCACTTCCTGCTTAGTGTTGTTTTTGCTATTCTGGGTCTTTTATTTTTCCATATGAATTTCATGATTGCTTTCTCTATTTCCACAAGAACTGCAGTTGGGATTTTGAATTGCATTGCCTTACACATATAGAGAACTTTTGGTAATATCGCCATTTTGATGATGTTAGTTCTGTCTATCTATGAACAGGGTATATTTTTACATCTTCTAAGATCTTCCTCTATTTTTCTCTTTAGGGTTCTGTAGTTTTCCTTGTATAAAACTTGCACCTCTTTTGTTAGGTTGATTCCCAATTATTATTTTTTTTTAGTATATTGTGAATGGAGTGGTTGTCCTCATTTCCGTTTCAGAGGATTTGTCACTGATATTCAGGAATGTCTTTGATTTATGAGTGTTGATTTTATATCCTGCCACTTTGCTGAATTCATTTATTAGCTCTATTAGTTTCTTTGTAGACCCTTTTGGGTCTGCTAGGTATAGAATCATGTCATCTGCAATAGTGATAATATAAGTTCTTCTTCTCCTATTTATATGCCTTTAATTTCTATTGTCTGTCTAATTGCTCTGGCCAGTGTTTCGAGAACTATGTTGAACAGAAGTGGTGAAAGAGGGCATCCCTGTCTTGTTCCATATTTTAGGGGGAATGCCTTCAATTTTTCTCCATTCAGAATGATGCTAGCCTGAGACTTAGCATAGATTGCTTTTACAATATTGAGGTATGTTCCTGTTATCCCTAGTTTTTCTAGAGTTTTGAACATAAAGGAATGCTGTACTTTGTAGAATGCTTTTTCTGCATCTATCGAGATGATTATATGGTTCTTATTTTTAAGTCTATTGATGTGATGAATAACATTTATTGATTTCCGTATATTGAACCAGCCTTGCATCCCACGGATGAATCCTATTTGATCATGGTGCACAATTTTTTTGATATGCTTTTGTGTCTGATTTGCCAGAATTTAATTGAGGATTTTTGCCTCTAGGTTCATTAGAGATATTGGTCTGTAGTTTTCTTTCTTTGAAGTGTCTTTGTCTGGTGTAGGAATCAGAGTGATGTTGACCTCATAGAATGAATTTGGAAGAATTCCCTCTTTTTCAATTTCCTGAAATAACTTGAAAAGTATTGGTATTAGTTCCTCTTTAAATGTTTTGTAAAACTCTGCTATATACCCATCAGGTCCTGGGCTTTTCTTACTTGGTAGTGTTTTGATGGTTTTTTATATTTCCTCAATTGATATTGGTCTGTTTAGGTTGTCTATATCCTCCTGGCTCAATCTGGGCAGATCATATGACTTAAGAAATTTATCGATGCCTTCACCGTCTTCTATTTTATTAGAGTACAAAGATTCAAAATAATTTCGGATTATCTTCTGTATATCTGAAATATCTGTTATGATGTTGTCTTTTTCATCCCATATGCTAGTAATTTGAGTTCTCTCTCTTCTTGTCTTCGTTAGCATGGCTAATGTTCTGTCGATTTTTTTAATTTTTTCAAAGAACCAAATGGGTTGACGTGTCTGCCGCGCTTGCAGGCCGCTGGGCCTGTTCCGCCTGTCGGTTGCAGGTCTGCCTACCTTGCGGGAGCGGGTGGTGGCTCTGCTCTGGCCCTACTGCCATTGGGGTGTCGTAACTACCATGCTGGCAGATCGCTGGGCCTGTTCTGGGTGCGGGCAAAGGCTCTGCTCTGCCCCTACTCCAATTGGGTTGACGTGACTACCACGCCGGTGGGCCGTTGTGCTTGTACTGGGCGCAGGAGAAAGCTCTGCTCTGCCACTACTCCAATTGGGGTGTCATGTCTACCATGGTGGCAGGCCGCTGTGCCTGTTCCGCAGGTCAGTCACAGGTCTGCTTTAGTTGTGGGCGTGGGCGGAGGCCTGCTTGGCCCCTACTACAATTTGGGTGACTTGACTACCGCACCAGCTGGTGACTGGGCCTTATCCGGGCACGGGCAGCGGCACTGCTATTTCCCTACTCCATTTGGGGTGACGTGGCTACCACGCCTGCGGGCATGATGAATCTTCCTCTATGCTTCTAGAGAGAATTACGGAGGCATATAGGAGATATACTCCTTTCGATCCTCATGCAGAGGATCAAAAGGCATCTGTCACAAAGGCCTTTATTGGGCATGCTGCCTTGGATATTTAAAGAAAGTTACAATGCTTAGATGGATTACAATATATGACTTTGAGAGATTTAGTCAGAGAAGCCCAGAAAGTATACTATAAGAGAGAAACTGAGGAAAAGAAGGGAGCATAAGGACGATAAAAGAAACAAAAGACAGACTAAGGAGTTGACTAAGGTCCCGGTCACAACAACAAAAGGGCCAGAAATTAAGAAACAGGGAGACAGGAAGGGATACCTGGTCCCACGCCAGAGGCCACCCCTGACCTCAGATCAATGTGCCTACTGTAAAGAAAGAGGACACTGGGTTCAAGAGTGCCCTAGAAAGAGGCAGCCACGCCAGCCAGCCATTCTGACTCTTCAGCATGACTACGAAAGTCGGGGCTCAGATCCCCTCCCTGAGCTCAGTGTATCTTTTGAAGTGGAGGAGACCCCAGTAAACTTTGAAGGGGATACAGGGGCAATAAACTCAGCGCTTAAGGCCCCATTGGGCCCTCTATCAAATAAAAGGTCTCTAGTTCAAGGGGCTAATGGCAGTAAATATCGGACTTGTACAACTAAGAGGATCATGGACCTGGGGAAAGGAAAAATCCATCACTCCTTTTTAGTAATTCCAGAATGCCTGGCCGACTTTTTCTGTACGTCATGGGGATGTGAGCATACAGGGGCTGCCTGATGGAACACAAACTCCTCATCAAATTCAGTACACAGCATTGGCCATATTACCAATTAGATAACCAAAACCGATGGCCCCCAGAGGGGTCTCTAGATCCTCAAATTCTGCGTGACCATTTTTTTTAAAGAGAGAGGCGAGAGACAGAGAGACAGAGAGAATTTTTAATATTTATTTTTTAGTTTTTGGCGGACATGACATCTTTGTTTGTATGTGGTGCTGAGGATCAAACCCGGGCCGCACGCATGCCAAGCGAGCGTGCTACAATTGAGCCACATCCCCAGCCCTGTGTGACCTTTTTAACTTCTGCAAGTGCTCAAAAGGGTGAAAGGAGATTCCCCTATGGGCAGGCCTTTTCCATCCTTCACTCATATCCTGAACTATGCTTATCCAATAGATCCTCACCTTCAGCCTTGTGCTCCAGAGTCTCTGCTGTCACTCTCACCTCAGCAACCTGATTTCTCCCCTCCAATTATTAGATCAAAAACCCAAACCTCTCCCGGTTCTCAGACCATCGCCCCCTTGCTGAGTTGGCAGGTACTCAGGTTCTCATCCACCAACTCACTCCTCTCTTCTCCTGTCCGTGCCCGCACCGGGTCCCACCAGGTCCTCTTACCAGCTAACACAAAGCTGAAACTAGCAGAGGAGAGCCCTCAGACTCCTATCAAAGATGTAATGAAAATGGCCTTTAAAGTTGCTTTGTCATCACTGAAAACAGTTTACTAAAAATTTAAAGTCCCTCACATGCATTTTGGGATACTCACTCTTGTCTTCTCCTCTGCTCTACCTGTTCTGCAGCTCAAGTTTTTGTTACTAGGAAAATACAAAACCCCTTTCCCATTATTCTTTTACATCTCTCCTTCCTTATTCTCAGATCCTCGGAGCTGCTGTCAGCCCCACCTTCCCTGTCTTCCCCTTCTGTACCAGGCCTACAGAAAATTCTTAACTGACTTTCTACAGAAGTCTTCACCATGGCTGACTTTAGGACTTTCAGCAAAAGAGTCCCTATAAAAGAGTTAAATGTAGATAAACTTCCTCTTTTAGTGTTGCCTTGTTCTACTTGGCCACTGGCTAAAAAAATAAGCACTTCTATGCTAGACACCCCATTACTTGTTTTCCACAAAATATTTGATCAAGGCCTCTGGCCGTGAGCTGGGGCTTTACAGAGATGGCTATATTTCTAAGATAAAGAAGTTACCATCAGTGCTCCATGGTAACAGCTGTCAGGGGCGAAAAATAAGAAAGGTAGGAAAAAGCTCTTTCCCTCCCAGGTGTCCTTGAAAAGTTAACTTGCCCAGAACCGAGGAAAAAACAGAAACAACAACGGCTTTTTTGAACTTCTGCAGACTGTGAACTTCTGAGCCCCTTCCCTTACATGTTGGGTACAAAATTCTGAAACTACCTATACTTGAGTTTCAGGAGAATAATTGATTACAACAGAAGCAATGCCCTCTGAATCTGGTTGCAACCAAATAGGACGGTTTTGCTGTCTTCGTTGCTATCTTAGGTGCCTTGCCTTGTCCGTCCCTACAACAGCATAATTGTATATAATTAAACATTGTTTATGTTTTCATGAAATGGTCAACAGATGTGATTAATTGTGTAATGGTGCAGATGTTTCCCAGAGTGCTCTATCATGATGCAGGTTCATTTGAAGATCAAATAGAGGGGCATACAACCCGTTTCAACTGGGAACATATATCCCTCACTTTAGCCATCCTATTCGGAATAGGAGTTGCTGCAGGGGTGGGCACAGGAACCACTGCCCTCGTCCATGGGACACAACAAATGACCCAATTAGAAGAAGCAATAGACCAAAACTAAGATATTAGATACCTCCATCAGAGCTTTGCATGAATTTTTAACCTCTCTCTCTGAAGTTGTTTTACAGAACAGGTGAGTGACACAAAACACACACACACAGAGAAAAAAAAATAGCAACATATATGTCAATCAAAATTCATCATAAAATATATATCATCCACAGATCCAAAAATATTCATTTTACTGAACATGGAAGCTCACCCATTGGTTGAATATTCAGTTCCAACACGGTTTAGTAGGAGTGATCTCTTCTCACAATTTGTATCTGCCAACTCATCCACCTCACAAGAATGTATGTGTGGTACCAGGTATGATTCTATATATCCATATAAAAATATATGTGCTGAATGGGCTACAGAGAAAGGGAGACAGGAATTCACAATTTGTTAACTTTAAAAACACATGGAGAACTATTTCAACAAAAAATTGACTAGATTTAACTCCTACTCTGTATCATGCAAAAGGCAAGTCCAAATATACACCATGACTCCTCTAAACTGCTTGTATTTCTATTCTGTTTGGGTTATTTTTCTCCATCCTATTAGAAATAGTATTCAGAGTCTGATAGGGTATGTGTTAGTGTCACATACTTCCCACTCTCATCCAGAACAATGCTTTAACATTACTTTCGCCTCAAGTAAGACACAATTATAGGAGAAGAGTTAGAAAATCTGTGAATACCTATCTGGAATGGAAAATGCTCCAGATTTCACATCTTTGGTGGAGGTAGAGGACTTTCTAAAAGTAAGGGACAGGGTAAACACTCCACAAACATGGAGCTCTTCTGGCCTAAGGACTTTTTGAGAATCTCACTCTGAGGTTGGGCACTTGAAATTTAGGTTGTTTTCAGGAGCTTTATCTTCTTTTGTAGTGAGAACATCAAAGGTGGCTCTCCATCACTTTGACCTGAAGGACATGGGTTCTTATTTTCCAATTAACATGAAGCAGGAGGCCTGAATCCTCTCTTTGTTGGTAAACAGTGACCACTGGTGACTAAATGTCTCCCCATGTGAACTGTGAAGCCATTTTGTCCTCCTCCACTTTTTGTGGTGTTTTTCCTGCTGCACTGAGAGTTTAGTATTTGCTTCATGAAATACAAGGAGCCCAAATGAGACACAGTGCTGGAGGGAGTTATGTCACGTGTGGTAGGTCAGGGTGTACAGGAGAACGCACCAACCAGGCTTCTATCCCTCATAGCTTGCCCCATTGCCCCCTTGTCCATATGACCCTTATTCTGAACATTGCCCTGAAACCTCTCCATATAAAAAGATGACTTTACAAATAAGGATCTGCTGGCTGCACCATGTCAGTCACAAGCCATTTGGAATCCAATGGTAGATCCTCATGGCCCTACTAATGATGTTTTTTCACACACCTGCCCACCAGTGCTCTAGGCCCAATACTCAGCAGACTCAAACGTACTGGCATCTCTTTTCTACAACATTTTCATGAAATCCAGTCAATCAAGGCACTGTCTGGTATACTCATGATCAGCAACAGGACATTCAAAGGTTCTCCAGTGCCACCTGGTCATGGAAATTTTAATAACTACATGGTATTCATCTAGCCATTGTTAAGGATGAAGTTGGAGGCACTGTGGGTTTCAATTCATTCAGAAACCATTAAATAATGAGGAAGCTCATTTTCAATGAAAGCTCTGGAGAACTCTCACAGGCAAGGCTTCCCAAAGAGTGGCCAAAAGGTCACATGAAGCCAGGTAAATTGAGGTCTACAATGTGAGGTCCATGTGTGTTTTGACACTCAACTATGGCTGCCAAGTCTTTCAGAATAAAATCATGTGTTATCCTGGCTGAGATTCTCAGTGCTCTGTGGAAAGCCACCCTGAGCCTAGATCTCAGTTTCCAAGGGCGACTCTCATGCGTGGCCTCCTAATATCCCAACACAATTCATGGCAATACTTCTCTGAGTTCAGTTCCAGAACGCAGTCTCTAAGGGGAATCCAACCAGAGTTCAAGCCCAGGTGGACCAAGATATTTCTTACAACCACCACACAAATGACCACAATTAAAACCAAAACACTCAAACAAGGTCCTCATCTTCTTCCATATAGTCACTCATCGTAACCTCTGGCTGAAGGTTTCCATGAATGGCTCACCCAAAGACAGTGTCCAAATAAACTCCCTTGCCCCTCATTTGCCTAAAGTCATGTTGGCCTGGACACCCTTCCTGTGAACCAGGAGTGATCAAATAAGCCTCCCGTTAATACTGCTCTGTTTCTCCAATTTGTGGCCTACTGACTTTCAATTATAGATTCTTTATGTGATTTGGAGTCATGCAAAAACCTAAGCACCTCTGCAGTGATTTGAAGAACTCATTTGACCCAAGGAATACCAATTCTCACTTGATGGAAGTCAGGAACCTAACAGAGGAAGACGAGAGACTTCATCCACAATGACTGATCTTTTGGCAATTATGGTTTTGGATGCACACATGGGATCATTCTTTAGATCCATCAGCTGCTGAGAATCAAAGTCACAGCCACATACAAGGCCAAGAGGCTAATTCAGACACATCCCTTTCCAAAGCAATTAAGAAAGAGCCACAAGTGATGCCCATTCATTTCCATTTGAAAACTGTTTTCTTCAGGCTTCACAAAGGGGTGGGCTGAGGCAAAGACCTTCCTGATATTTAGGGAAACAGAACAATAGGTAAGCAAAAGGCCAAAAGCAGGGTATATCCACTGAGACTTTCCTGGTCACATTGATATCTGAGTTTTTTGAGATGCTGGCCATTCCCTTCAGCTATCCTGTACATGGCCATGTCACAGACCTTGGAGTTGTTACATATCTTGGACACAAAACCATGAGCCTATTCTGGAGAGTGGCCAGAATTCAGAAGAAAACAGAGACTTAGGAAGGTAGTAGGTATTGCCCATCCATAAGGCAAGCTGCACTCTATTCATAAATTAGGCAGGATGCATAATGGGAAGCTTTCTACTAGACAGGACACATCCATTGTTGCATTCTCTTTTCTCATGTCTACAACCGCGGACACAGTGGGATACACAGACATAGAAACACTCATCTTGTCAAACGACTTACTAGAAACAGTTCACTTCAAATCAAACAAACCGCCTTTCGTACCTATTCTCTGAACATGAGACAAAACAACAAACCCACACTCACAAATGCACCTCCTTCCCTCAAGTAGGTTTGTGACTCTCCGGAGTTAACTCTGACTGGTGGGCCATATTATGTTCCCCCAAAATGGCGTGTCCTCTATCAGATCTGGTTTCCTTGACCAACTCTGTGAAGTTGTCAGGAAAAAGTGGCCAGCCACTACCTGCTTTCGCACTAAAAGTATCTCTTCAGAGCTCTCCTGGTATTTGGCTATACTCACATCAGGAGGTACCAAGAAAGACTGACTCTGTCCTTGGAAAATCCAATCAAGTGAGCCCACAGGGACATGGACTGGGATTGCCTCTCAGTGTCTTGGTTCTTGGATAGCAAGTTCAGAGAGTTCCATCACCAAGGAAATGAGGTATGTCACTTTCTTTGGAACTGAATGAGGCCACTGTCTTGGCAACCACTTTATCCTAACACTTGCTTCCAAGGGTCCCATGAGATGGAGGCTGCTCCTACTTCCTGGAACACTTTCACAAGTTAGAATGGTATATCAACCATAGACACCTGGGAACAGCTCTCCACACAGGTCTGGTTTAGTCCATCTTCTCTAAAATAAGTAGAGAGATGCTGATTCGGACACATCCCTTTATCCTGACCAGGTTGTTTGACTTGGAATAGGACTTTTGCTCTCTCAGGTCTTTCATACCTCCCTACAACTTCTCCAGGTATCATTTCTGCATGGAACTTTGAGGTTTTCAGCAGGTGGATGGTCCCCTAATTCCCTGTATTTTAAGAACAACTCTGTTGCTGCTCTTCTGTAAAATGAGATTTAGGGAACAGTGTATGTTTAGGGTTAATAACAGGTTCAATTTGGGTTAGGAATCATTCTGGGCGATGAATAATGGTATTGAGAACGTGCGATAATTACAAGAATATAGAGGTGAAATATCAGTATGGAAACAGAAATCTAGGTATGATTTGAAGCACAGGACCTTGTACCTTGGTAGATTTAATGTAGAAGAGAACATCCAGTCAAAATGGATAGTCGGTAGGATTAGGAAGATAGTCGGTAGGTTTAGGAAGAAGAGTGAGTATAGGATTTGGACCAAAAGTTCTTTAGCAATAGGGTTTCTGTTAGAGAATGAATGAAAATTTCAGCACATGTGAAGAGTCAGTCACAACGATGAACTGGGGAAAATAAGTAGGAAAGCAGGTATCAATAGAGACATTATGAAATCAGGCAAAGTATAAAGTGAGTTATAGGATTAGACATTTTCAACAGGGTTTAGTTTGAATATATAATCATTGGAAGAAACAAATATGTTGTCACCAATAGGATTGACATTTGAGAGCATTAGGCAATCTTCACATGGATGTTTTTAGTTATCCATGTTCACTTTCCTTTTAGACTTCGGTACAATCATAAGTGTGACCTTTACATTTTTTGTTCAGAATTTTACTGTGATAAAATATATATGTGGATCAGGTGACATGAGTATTTCTTCCACCATTTCTGGGAGCAATATTTTGAAGACATATGCATTAGTGTTAGGGGTACACAGAGGTGTACCCTGTGTCTTTGAAAATAGAGATAATGCATGAATAGACCATCCTGTGAATAAATAATTTAACTGGTTCCACTTTAAATAATGAATTGAATTGATATCTAAAAATATATAAGAAATCTTATATTGATATATAATCATTCATTCCAACCAGTTATACATCTAATGGTAATTTTAGGATTATGGTTTATCATGAAAGGTGTTTGAGTTTTGCTTCATAAGAGATAATGAAAAATGAAAATATTGTGATTGGAAAAAGTCTTATGAAAAGACCAGTCAAGAAACATGGAGGAATACATGTATTCTGAAGCAGGAAGTGACTGATCATTAAACAAATGCCTATAAGTTTTCTAACTTGTGGATGAAATATATATCCTATGATGTGCATAAACTGAAGAAATAGTAATGTACCAGTGTTGAATAGAAATGAACGTCAAAATACACATCATGTCCCCTAGGAATCTACTTGCATTGATGTTACACTGGGTAAGTATCTGTAGAAATATTAGAGTTTGTATGCACCATTCTATGAAGTTACTTTTCAGTACTAGGAAAGAAATATGTATTTCAGGTGGATGATTATTTCTGAGTATAATCTTGTGGAAAGTTTGTTATAAATCCACATATATGAATATGAATGAATTTAGGGAGCGTATAATAAGACACATATATTTCATATTTTGAAAAATCTGGAGAGTATATATATATATATATATATATATATATATATATATATATGCACGCACACGCACAGACATTAAAAAGTAGCAATATAGGAGATCCAACATGGTGGCGAACATGGAGAAATCAAGTCTCTGACCTCTTAAGCTGCGCAGGCATAGGGAGTCATAAACTGTCTAAATGCTGTTTGTTCAGAATCACTAGGCAATGCTGACCTGACATGGATCTGGTGCGAACAGTCTGGGCCCCTCAGAAAACACACAGAGCCCGGATCAGCTGCATAGAAGCTCAGATTTGCCTGCTTCTTGTGTCTCAGAACTAACATTCCCTCTGAAATAACTGGTCGGCCCTTCTGAATTTACAGAGGTAAAAGGCCACTGAATTGAAATGGGGCTTCGGAGACACAGTCAGGACCCATCCGTTGCATTGGTCACCTGGCAAAAGGAATGAACGGTCACCATTTGAATGGGATACCACCATGGAAGAGAACTGACGTCATGGGCAGAGGAGATAACTTCATTGAAACCAGTACGACAGGTGTGTAATTCCCTATGCATCTCTCTCCACACAGCGGGGAAACATTAAGGGCCCCTTCCAGCTCTCCTTTAAGGGGCCCTCCCAGGTCTCCCGTGAGAAAGATGGCCAGACCGAGGGAATCATGTGTGCTGTGGGACTCGTGGCATGGAATTCCCGGCTACCGCTCCCACCAGTGCTGACAACTGAGGTCTCTTACACCAGCTAATGTGGGCATGGATACCAGAGAGCAAGCAAACTCGCTGAGGGTTCCAGCCCCAAGCTCTACAAACTTAGGGTCTGAGTTAGGCAAACAGGGAGAGAGTGGCAGGCGTTGATGAAAACAGGACTACCAGGAACAGAGACCTGACGTGTAGCAAGTATTGTGGTGAGTGTCACAGTTGAGCGGAGCCTGGCTTGAGGAAACACTAGAGAAGGTCCTAGGCACTCAGGATTGGAGACCCGCCCAGTCTGGGAGGAAGAGCTGCTGCACAGTGATTGGTTCCCACCTATTGAGAAGAGAAGCTTGGCCCAGTGAGCACAGCTCCACCTACTGGAAGAGAAGTTAATTGAACTCTATGACTGCATGTATTATTATTATTATTATTATTTTATTTTTACTTTTTTTCTTTCATTTTCATTTTTTGTTGTTGTTCTTTAACTTATTTTAATGTTTTTATTTTTTAAATTTTAATATTATTATTATTATTTTAAATTATAATTTTCATTTTTAATTATCATTATTATTTAAAAAAAATTATTTCTTTCTTTATTTTCTATTTTTTTCTTTTGTCTTTTCATTTCTTTTCAATTTTCTTATTCCCTCATCCTTGAATTCTACCTGCCTATTCTCATTCTCTTTAGTGACTTCTTCCCATCCCTTCTAATATCTTTCCTCCCGAGCTTCAAATAAATTTATAAGAATAAGCAGTAACTCAGCACTCAAACAAACAAGAAGTAACATGAGCAGCATAAAAAAGCAAGAAAGAAAAGGAGTACAAACAATGAAGGATAACCTAAATATTCAGGAGGACCTAGAATCATCAGAAAAATGGTCATATAAAAAAACTCAAGGAATACCTTAGACAGATGGAATGAAACCTTAAAGAGGATACGAGAGAGCAAATAAATACAGTGAAAGAACACATTGAAAATGAATTACATAAACAGATAAAAGAAGAAGTTAATCTTCTTTATCAGGAGATAGAGATTATAAAAATTCAAAGAATAATTCTAGAAATGAAGAAAACGATAAACCAAAATAAAAACTCAATTGAGAATATCACTAACAGAGTGGAGCAAGTAGAAGACAGAATGTCACATAATGAAGACAAAATATATCATCTTGAAAATAGTCTAGCCAACACAGAAAGGCTGGTAAAAAATCACGAGAAAAACATCCAAGAGATATGGGAAAACATAAAAAAACCAAACTTATGAGTCATCTGGATAGAGGAAGGTACAGAGATTCAAACCATGGGAATGAGTAACCTGTTGAATAAAATAATTACAGAAAATTTTCCAGAAATAAAAAAGGAAACGGATATACAAATTGAAGATGCTTACAGGACACAGAGCACACAAAATCACAGTAGACCAACGCCAAGACACATTGTTATGAAGATATCCAATATACAGAACAAAGAGAAAACATTAAAAGCTTCAAGAGAAAGGAGGAAGATTACATTCAGGGGTAAACCAATATGGTTAACAACCTATTTTTCATCACAGACACTGAAAGTGAGAGGATCCTGGAACAACGTATTTCAAACATTGAAAGACAATGGATGCCAAACAAGAATTCTGTATCCAGCAAAATTCAGCTTCAGGTACGACAACGAAATAAAAATCTTTCATGATAAAGAAAAGCTAAAAGAATTTGCAGCAAGAAAACCACCATTGCAAAGTGTCTTGAGCAAAACACTACACGAGGAAGAAATGAAAAACAACAACCAAAACCATCAGTGGGAAGTGCCTCAGTAATGACAGAGGGCGGGGGAAAAGCTAATCATGGAGAAACAAAGTAAATTTAAAAAAACGATAAATATTCAAACATGGATGGCAATAGAAACCATATATCAATAGTAGCTGTAAACACTAATGGCTTAAACTCTCCAATAAAGCAACATAGGCTTGTAACTTGGATTCAAAAAACAAATCCAACAATATGTTGCCTCCAGGAGACATATCTGAATGGAAAAGACATACACAGGCTGAAGGTGAAAGGTTGGGAAAAAAAATACCATGCACACGGTCCTCATAAGCAAGCAGGGGTGGCCATCCTCAAATCGAATTAAATCGACTTCATGACTAATTTAATCAAAAGGGATAATGAAGGAAATTATATGTTGTTAAAAGGAACCATTCACCAACAAGACATAAAAATTATCAATATTTACGCACCATTAAATGGTGCTGCAACGTTCATAAAACAAATTCTCCTCAAGTTCAAGAATCAAATAGACCACAACACAATAATTATGGGTGACTTCAACACACCTCTCTCACCATTGGACAGATCCTCCAAATAAAAGTTGAATAAAGAAACTATAGAACTCAATATCACAATCAATAACCTAGACTTAACTGACATATATAAAATATATCAACCATCATCAAGTGGATATACTTTTTTTTTAAGCAGCACATGGATCCTTCTCAAAAATAGACCATATATTATGCCATAGAGCAACCCTCAATAAATATAAAGTGGTGGACATAATACCATGAATTTTATCTGATTATAATGGATTGAAACTGGAAACCAATGAAAAAGAAGGAAGGAAAAATCCTACATCACATTGAAAATGAACAACATTTTACTGAATGATTAATGTGTTACAGAAGACATAAATGAGAAAATCAAAAAATTCTTCGAGATAAATGAAAATACAGACACAACATATCGGAATCTATGGGACACAATGAAAGGAGTTTTAAGAGGGAAATTCACCACCTTGACGTCATTCCTCAAAAATAGGAAAGAACAACAAATAAATGAGCTCACACTTCATCTCAAAGCCCTAGAAAAGGAAGAGCAAAACAACAGCAAATGTAGCAGAAGGCAAGAAATAACTAAAATCAGAGCGGAAAACAACAAAATTGAAACAAAAGAAACAATTGAAAAAATTACAAAACTAAAGCTTGGTTCTGCGAAAAATAAATAAGAACAATAGACCCTTAGCATCCCTTTATGTTCAAAACATTAGAAAAATTAGAGATAACAGGAACTTACCTCGACATTGTAAAAGCTATCTATGTTAAGCCTCAGGCTAGCATTATTCTGAATGGAGAAAAATTGAAGCATTCCCTCTAAAATCTGGAACAAGACAGAGATGTCCTCTACCACCACTTCTATTCAATATAGTTCTCGAAACACTGGCCAGAGCAATTAGACAGATGAAAGAAATTAAAGGCATGAAAATAGGAAAAGAATAACTTAAATTATCACTACTTGCAGCTGACATAATTCTATATATAGAAGACCCAAAAGGGTCTACAAAAAAAAAAACTACTAGAACTAAGAAATGATTTCAGCAATGTGGCAGGATATAAAATCAACATTCATAAGTCAAAGGCATTTCTGTATATCAGTGACAAAACTTCTGAAACGGAAATGAGAAAAAAAACACTCCATTCACAATATCCTCAAAAAATAAAAATAAAATCCTTGGGAATCAATCTAACAAAAGAGGTGAAAGATTTATACAATGCAAACTACAGAACCCTAAAAAGAGAAGTAGAATAAGATTTTAGAAGATGGAAAAATATACACTGTTCATGGATAAGGAGAACTAACATCATCCAAATGGTGATATTCCCAAAAGTTCTCTATAGGTTTAATGCAATGCCAATCAAAATCCTAACGGCATTTCTTGTAGAAATAGAGAAAGCAATCATGAAATTCATTTGGAAAAATAAAATATCCAGAATATCAAAAGCAATTCTAACCAGGAAGTGTGAATCAGGCGGTATAGCGATACCAGATTTCAAACTAAATTTCAGAGCAATAGTAACAATGACAGCATGGTACTGGTACCAAAACAGGCGGGTGGACCAAAGGTACAGAATGGAGGACACAGAGATTAATCCACAATGCTACAGCAATCTTCTATTTGATAAAGGAGCTAAAAGCATCAATGGAGGAAGGATAGCATCTTCAACAAATGGTTCTGGGAAAACTGGAAATCCATATGTAACAAAATGAAACTGAATCCCTTTCTCTTGCATGCACAAAAGTTCACTCAAAATGGATCAAGGACCTTGATATCAAATCAGAGACATGGCGTCTGATAGAAGAAAAAGTTGGCTACGATCTACATACTGTGGGGTCGGGCTTCAAATTCCTCAATAGGACATCCATAGCACAAGAGTTAATAACTAGAATCAACACATGGGACTTACTCAAAGTAAAAAGTTGTTTCTCAGCAAAAGAAACAATAAGTGAGGTAAATAGGGAGCCTAAATTCTGGGAACAAATCTTTACTCCTCACACTTCAGATAGAGCCCTAATATCCAGAGTATACAAAGAACTCAAAAAATTAAACAATAAGATAACAAATAACCCAATCAACAAATGGGCCGAGGACCTCAACAGACATCTCAGAGGAGGACATATAATCAACAAGTACATGAAAAAATGCTCACCATCTCCAGTAGTCAGAGAAAGGTGAATCAAAACCACCCTAAGATACCATCTCACTCCAGTAAGATTGGCAGCCATTATGAAGTCAAACAACAAGTGTTAGTGAGAATGTGGGGAAACAGGTACACTTGTACATTGCTGGTGGGACTGCAAATTGGTGCATCCAATTTGGAAAGCAGTATGGAGATTTCTTGGAAAGCTGGGAATGAAACCACCATTTGACCCAGCTATTCCCCTTCTCGGTCAATTCCCTAAAGACCTAAAAAGAGCATGCTGCAGGGACACTGCTACATCGATGTACATAGCAGCACAATTCACAATAGCAAGACTGTGAAACCAACATATATGCCCTTCAATAGATGAATGGATAAAAAAATGTGGCATTTATACAGAATGGAGTATTGCTCTGCATTAAAAAATGACAAAAAATCATAAATTTGCAGGGAAATGGATGGCGCTAGAGCAGATTATGCTAAATGAAGCTACCGAATCCCTTAAAAACAAATGCCAAATGTCTTCTTTGATATATGGAGATTAACTAAGAACAGAATAGGTATGAAGAGGATGAGAAGAAGATTAACATTAAAACAGGGATGAGAGGTGGGAGGGAAAGGGAGAGAGAAGGGATATTGCATGGAAATGGAAGGAGACCCTCAGGGTTATACAAAATTACATTCAAGAGGAAGAGAGAAGAAAGGGAAAAATAATACATGGGGAGAAATTTATTAAGGTAGAGGGGGTAGAGAGAGAAGATGGTGGGAGAGGGGAGGGGAGGGGGGATAGTAGAGGATAGGTAAGGCAGCAGAATACAACAGACACTAGTATGGCAATATGTGAATCAATGCATGTGTAACTGATGTGATTCTGCAATCTGTATACGGGGTACAAATGGGAGTTCATAACCCACTTGAATCAAAGTGACAAATATGATGTATCAAGAACTATGTAATGTTTTGAACAAGCATAAATAAAAATTTTAAAAAAAAAGAAAACTATCTTCGGTGAATGATGCACGCGAATCCTAATATTTGTACAGTAACTGACCCAGTTTAACATCAATGCAAGTAGATTCCTATGGTACATGATGTGTATTTTGACGTTCATTTTTATTCAACACTGGTACATACTATTTCATCAGTTTATGCACATCACAGGATATATATTTCATCCACAATTTAACAAATTTATAGGCATTTGTTTCACTTTCAATCACTTCCTGCTTCAGAACACATGGATTCCTCCATATTTCTTGATTGGTAATTTCATGAGACTTCTTTCCAAACACATTATTTTCGATCCATAATCACTTTTGAAGCAAAACTCACACACACTTCATGATAAAAAATAACCCTAAGATTACAATTAGATATATAACTGGTTGGAATTAATGATTGTATGTCAATATATGATTTCTTATATATTTTCAGATAACAATTCAATCCATTATTTAAAGTGTAACCAGTTATATTATTTATTTACAGTATGTTCTATTCATGCATTATCTCTATATTCATGGACACAGGGTACACCACTTTGTACCCCCAATACTAATTTATATGTCTTCAAATATTGCTCACAGAAATGGTGTAAAAAATACTCATGTCACATGATCTACATATATATTTTATCACAATAATTTTCTGGGCACAAAATGCAAAGGTCACACTTATGATTGTACCAAATCCTAAATGGAAGTTGAATATGGATTACTAAAAACTTCCATTTCCAGTTTGCCTAATGCTTTCAAATGTCATTTCTATTGGTGACTACATATTTGTTTCTTCCTAAAATTATGTATTCAATCTCGATCCTGTTGAAAATGTCTAAACCTATCACTCACTTTACAATTGCCTGATTTTGTAATGTCTCTATTGATATCTTCTTTCCTATATTTTCCGCAGTTCATCATTGGGACTGACTCTTCGCATGTGCTGACATTTACATTCACTGTATAAATGAAACCCTATTGCTAAAGAACATTTGATCCAAATTTTATACTCACTCTTCTTCCTAAACCTACCGACTCTCTTCCTTATCCTACCCACTATCCCAATTTGAGTGGATGTTCTCTTCTACAATCAATCTTCCAAGGTACAAGGTCCTATGCCATTGATTATCAATTTATCTGAGACAACCGTGCAGAACATAATTAAAAGCTAAGTATCCCAATCAAGGGCCTCATTCCCTTCTGGGCTACAAATCTTACCTAGATTTCTGTTTTCATACTTATATTTCACCTCTATAGTTTTATAAATATCACAGGTTCCCAATACCATTATTCATCCATCAGAATGATTCCGAACCCAAATTGAACATGTTATTAAAACCCTAACCATACACTGTTCCCTCAATCTAACTTTACAAAAGAGAAGGGACAGGGTTCGTCTTGCAATACAGCAATGTAGGGGATCTGCCACCTACTGAGAACCTCAAAGGTCCATGCATATTTGATCCCTGGAGAAGATGTAGGCAGCTATGAAAGACCTGAAAGACCAAAAGTCATCTTCTATGGCAAACAACCTGTTCAGGATGAAGGGTTGTGTCTGAGTAAGCCTCTCTCTTCTTAATGTAGAGAAGATGGACCAAACCAGGCCTATGAGGAGAGCTGTTCCCGCAAACTGGTGTGGCCAATTTGGAAAGCAGTATGGAGATTCCTGGGAAAGCTTGGAATGGAACCACAATTTGACCCAGCTATTGCCCTTCTTGGACTATTTCCTGAAGACCTTAAAATAGTGTATACCTCTGGGATACTGCCACATCGATGTTCTTCTCAGTACAATTCACAATTGCTGCACTGTGGGCCCAACCTAGATGCCCTTCAATAGATGAATGGATAACAAAAATGTGGCATTTATACACCATGGAGTATTACGCAGCACTAAAATATGACAAAATCATGGAATTTTAAGGGAAATGGATGGTAATAGAGCAGATTATGCTTAGTGAAACTAGCCAATCCCTAAAAAACAAATACCAAATGTCTTCTTGGATATAATGAGAGCAACTAAGAACAGAGCAGGGAGGAAGAGCAGGAAGAAAAGATTTACATTAACAGAGACATGAGGTGGGAGGGAAAGGGAGAGAAAAGGGAAATTGCATGTTAATGGAGGGAGACCCTCATTGTTATACAAAATTATATATAACAGGTTGTGAAGGGAATGGGAAAATAAACAAGGAGAAAAAATAATTACAGTAGATGGGGTAGAGAGAGAAGATGGGAGGGGAAAAGAGGGGGATCATAGAGTATAGGAAAGGTAGCAGAATGCAACAGTAACTAATAGGGCATTATGTAAAAATGTGGATATGTAACCAATGTGATTCTGCAATCTTTATTTGGGGTAAAAATGGGAGTTCATAACCCACTTGAATCTAATGTATGAAATATGATATGTCAAGAGCTTTGTAACGTTTTGAACAACCAAAAAAAGAAAAAAAAGTAGCCATGTATATGCCAATCGAAATTCATCATGATATATATATATATATATATATATATATATATATATATATATATATATATATATATACATAATCCACAGATGCAAAAATATTCATTTTACTGAACATGGATTTATGTATAATGTTATTGAACTAGGAAGCTCACCCATAGGTTGAATTTTCAGTTCAAACAGCGTTTATAAGTAGTGATCTCTTCTCACAATTTGTATCTGCCAATTCATCCACCTCACAAGTATGTACGTGTGATACCAGGTAGGATTCTCTATTTGCATATAAAAATACGTGTGCTACAGAGAAAGGGAGACAGGATTCCCATATTTGTTAACTTTAAAAACACATGTAGAATTATTTCAACAAAAAATTGACTAGATTTATAGTTCCTATACTATATAATGCAAAAGGCAATTCCAACTACACACCATGCCTCCTCTGAATGGCTTGTATTTCTATTCTGCTTGGGTTATGTTTCACCATCATATTCGGATTATTAGTCAGAGTCTAGTAGGGTATGGGTTAGTGTCAGGAATTCAGTATTTCAAATGGAAAATTGGAAAATGAATCCAATGTGTATGCAAATATGTGATATACAATAATCTTCCCACTCTCATCCAGAACAATGCTTTGACATTACCTTTGCCCCAAGTAAGACACAATTAGAGGATAAGAGTTAGAAATTCTGTGAATACTTATCTGGAATGGAAAATGATCAGGAGTTCACAACCTTGGAGGTGGTAGAGGAGTTTCCAAAAGGAAGGGACAGGGGTGATCACTCAACCTGATCTTTCATTAATATTGGGAGCCATCTTGCCTTAAAGCCATGGAAAGATAATTTTTGCTTTACTATAAATTACTGCAAATTCTGAACCTGCTTGGAATGCCTGCCCATGCCTTGAACTCACCCATGCCTGTCTTACTGACCAGATCACAGCCCTCTCTGAAACCTTACTGACACCTCATAAATATTGGCCTTCCCTGGCCAGACAACGACCCTCTCTGAGGTTCTAATGGTCCTCATAATTTCTGATGCTGGGGCCAGCAAATAAAAAATGTTAACTACAGTTAGTGTGATGCTTGTCAAAGTTCTGTTTTCTGATACTCCCTTTTTGTGTAACTTTTTGGGCTATAAAGCTGGGGTGTAGGAAAGGTGGGGATGCTGTCTTTTTCCCGCCATTTTGAGAAGGAGAGTCAGGCTAGCCGGTTGAACTAATAAGCTTGCCTTAATTTGATTTTAATTGGAGTCAGTGGTCTTTTCTTGCATCCTGGTCTAACATTTTGGAGTTCCCCAGCGAGATGACATGACCAGATCACAAGACCAGACTGCTGGAAATTCTGACGCTTGCCTTTCCTCCAGGGCTCAGGGCTGGAGAGCCAAGTTCCAAAGCCTTGGAGTGAGCCTTCGGTCCAGGGAGCACTGAAGTGAACCATCACACTAAAACTATTAGCAAGCACCTGGTGGAGGAGGCCTCCATTGGTAGGTGGTGCCTTTATAACATCAGATATCTGGTTAAGGGAGATGTCTTCTGATTACAGAGAGGTGGCCTGGGGAGGCTCACATGTACTCCTGTCCAGGACAGTAACAAGAATTGTTCTGTCCTCTGTTCTGTTCTGTATGGAATTTCTCTGAAAGGGTAGAAAGGTGCAGCCGGGCACGCAGGAGCTCCTACCCCGGAGCTTCAGCAAGACATTTCATTGCTCCTCAGTTTTTCTGTATCTTCACCAGGTTTCTGTTTCTTTGTGTTTTGTTTTGTGTTCTATATGTTTTTTGTTTGTTTGTTTTTGTGCATTTTGTTGTTTGATTTCTGTGGTAAAAACTTAAGGATATTGGACTTAAAAATGGGTAATAAAGCAAGTAAGCCTTACACCCTTTGGACTGTGTTCTAAAAAACTGTGATGAAGTTTACCCCCCTTTGTTAAGCAGGATGAGAAAAGCCCCTAGCTGGCAGCCTGGAACTCACCCACTGCAGAGGGCAATGCCTGCTGGCCAACAAGGAACAGAGTATCTCCCAGGTTAACAATGGAAACTCCTTTAATACCCCTTGTTGCTCCAGTTCAAGAGAGTCACAACCTTTGGGCAGAGTCCCCTGTGTTTCTGCTTTGTTAGCAAAGCAGCAAACCTCCCTTTTTATTTTTCTCAAACCTTGTCCTCATTATTAAATAGGTATTAATTCGCTTCAAGGTCAGAAACCGAAATTTAAGTTACAAATTTTGATAACCCCCCGACCCTGGAACTTTTTGAGAGGTGACTACTGAAATGTTAGGAGATGGAGCGAGATTGGGGTGGAACCAAACCAGAGGAGCTAGTCCCATAAGTAAAAGGAGGGACTGAGGGACTCCCAGCATTTACCAAAGCCCTGCTGCTTCAAGGAATTCCTTCCTTCGTTCCCTGCACTGTAAGGATTATGCCACCTCTGTCTTCTTAAAAAAAAGAAAAAGAAAAAGGGGACACTAAATACAGTAAAGTCACCATGGAAACCCTTGATATTACATTTCAGCTTGCCCTCTGTGAAAACATCTGATCCCTTTGTGAGGACATCTATCCTGCCACTGGTGTAGGAAATTTTTCTCTTATCTGCTCTGTTTTTAAGGCTTCTGTCTGTCAGCCATAGTCTGGAGCTCCTTTCTGTCTGTCTTGTGTCTTTGTTTCTGGCCCTTTAAGACATGCGCAATAATGTGCTGATATTATAAATTGTTTCTTGGGAATGATATTAGTTCAATGTGTGTCTAAATGATGATGTTTTATTGTAACAATCTGGTATCTAGATGGGTTTTAGTAGCATTGCTCAATCTTGCAGTTAAAAGTCGGCTTTAGGTAATTGTTTAGTTTATGATTTCAGATAATTCATGCCAGATAACTTAAATACTTAGGATGGAAAACTAAAGCACTCTACTTCCAAGTTGGCAAGTAACTTCCCAAACATTCAGTTTTATTTGTCACTAATTTTGAATTGGGTAGACTGAGAAAATATCACAGTGTGTACCAGTGCATTAATTTGGACAAGGATAGTAAATCATAGTATGGTATCTGTTGACAAAACAAGATGTAAAGATATAAAATTTTGTGAATTTCATCTTAAAATTGTATCATAATTTTCAAAATCCGAACCTCAAAATTATGGTTAAAATGCCTTAGGCCTGAGGTGTCTGCTCAGAATAGCAGTTTTTCCCTGCTCCTTTCAGACCTCAGCCAGGACTTTTGTTGAAATGCAAATGAAAGAAGCCTGCAAGCTCAGTAGGAGACTGATCTGAGGCCTAAGGCAGGAAAAAAGGTAAATTGTATGGTATTTATTAATTACTGGGCAGTCATTTTTTCTAGGACTCTTATTTTTTTCCTTAGATTCTGTATTCTTTTTTTGAGCTCATGAATTTGATCCTACAGACCTAGGTTAATGTTTTTCTGATCAGCTCTATCTTTGACCAACAGTGGAGTTTTTGAAACATTGCAATGGAGATTTCAACTGCAAAAAGCTACAAGGCCTTTACTATTATTATGTGTGCACACTTTTGTTATGTGTTGTATGTCTATATATACATATATCCCTATATCATATATATGTTATACAAATTAACACATATAAGGAGCACTCATAAAAAAAGCACTCATAAAAACAAATTTTTAAACGTGGATCCAAAGATCTTTAATTCAAGTGATTTAATTGGTACAATTTAAATTGGATAAACAGATAAAAATAAATGTCTTTAAATTTAACCTTACAAGTTTTTCTAGGTGTTCAAAAATCTAATAAAATATTAATGCCGACAAAAGGTCTAATATGCCTTGGTTCTAGGACTTTTTCTTCAACAAAAAATGGTACACTGTTCAATACATTTGTCTAATATTTTGATAAATAAGTAAAGTAAATTTGATATGGGATTACTCATTCATGAGTACTTTTGTTAGATATCTGATTGATTTACTAAGGTCTGTATAAGTTTGTCCTAAAGTCTGTATAAGATTGTAAAAATCAGTCATGTGTTTAAGAGACAAAAATTTCTTAAAACATAAGTTTACCCATAACATTGGGGTTATTAAGTTTTATTTTTCTAGAGCAAGCAACCATAAAAATTAAACAACTGATTAAATAAGAACTGTTATTTTAGAGCACTGTACTGCCATTTCTTTAAAAGCTAAACTTGGTTAAAGTAGAAAAATCAATGCAATTGTGATGCTATTAATGTGCTCATATCTTCCAGGTATACAAGTCTGTAAGGTAGAAACTTTAAAAGAGCATTATATCAAGCTGGTGTTCTGAAGTTGTATGGTAAATATATATATATATATATATATATATATATATATATATATATATATATATATATATATAGGGATTTATTTACCTGTTGTCAATAAGATATGTAAATTTTTATGTTACTTTTTATATTGGGGAACAATTTAAATCTATTTTAAGTTAATGAGAGCCTAATCTATGTAAAGGTTAAAAACTTTCAGCCTTTTTTTAATTCATGTTTTAAATGCTTTATCATATGGTGTTAGCTAATGTTCATGTGACCTCAAACAATTTATGTAAACTTTGTAAAATGATATTTAAAAAACAAAGATTAGCTTTAGAATTAAAACTCTTAAGATTAATAAAGAGCCCTTCCTTACCTGAGATAAGGCTCTGTGTCCCATCTTATTATGTGAGAATGACTACGAAAGCAGTAGGTCAGATGTTATTTCATTTAAAGATATTTTCAAAAGTTTTTTTTTCCTGTCAATATTACTAGCATCTCAAACAGAGGATATAATGTATAACTCAGCCAAAAATTTTAGGGTAGCTATTACACGAACTAAGTTTGTTTACTGTTGTTAATTTTATTTTGTAATTTCCTTATGGGTGATATAAAGATTCCCTGTTAGTGTTTTACAGAAGTGTTGCTTTAAGAACACAACATTGGTTAATTTAAGATAATTAGCCATCACCTACAAGACAGACAGAATAATACAGATCCCAAATAATAAAAATATAAATAATTTTAAATTATAGACATTAAAGCCCAGTACTCTTAATATAAGTCTGTTAAAATTTATTTGATGGATGTTTAAGATTAGGATTTAAAATTAAAGTAATATGAAAAGGGACAAGAAAACCAATATTTGGCTCTTGCCCTCTGAGTCAGTCTGTATCCAGGGAACAGCGGACTTCTCTAAAGAGTTTGCAACTCTGAACCACATAACTTCCTGATCAGGGAGATTAATGAGACCACTGGAGAACAGAAAGCCAATCAGTGCATTTGCTACGAAGAGGAGAGTCATCAGAGAAGGGAGACATCCCTGATGCTTCCGAGGGAAGCCACATGGTCAAACAAGACCTGGACCCACCTAGCGCAAATGGCACTAGCAGAACTGAGAAGCTGCTCTCAAGTTTCCCCAGGAATGACTCCCATAAAAGCTCAGCTGACTGTTCACAATAGATAGAAACAAAAGTCAGTTTGACTGCTTCATCTTAAACACTTAGAAAAGACAGTTAAAAACAAATTACAGCCATTCCTGGGCATTTTATATAATAATAGTAATAATAATATTTTAAGGTATACACTTTATGTTAGCCTCCCAAAATAAGTAAGACTGGAGGCTACAAAGAAGGATTCTCAGACAGGAATGCCTGATAACTATAAAAAGAGACTATCAAGATTATCTGCCAGAGGCAGAAGTTTTTAGTTTAAGGCCTACAGATATTCTTAACCTAAACACATAGGCTTGGTATTTGTTAGTATGATTATCCAGCAATGAGTAAGAGAATTAAAGGTTTCTCTATTAGACACAGAGGTCATACTAGTAAAAGTATTTTGCAAGATCAGATGACATTAAATTATTAAACTGAATCTCATGGGGAGGGACAAATGTAACACTAAAAGTTAAATATTAAGTTGACAGTCCTGATAACTGGGGATATTAAAGACTGGTGAGGGAACTTCTATACAGTGACATGTTCCAGCTGCTACAACATTTATTAAGTACTCATGTTTTTTTGTTTCTCTCATAGAATAACCCATCCCCAGATGGCTTTACTACCTGTTCTTCCCCATCCAGACTTCAAACCTAACTGACTTCTAAAAGGCAACTAATGTCCCTCAGGCGGTGCCCCCTCACATCACCCTCTCTCAGCTCAGAAGAAGTCTAAATGAGTGACGCCTCTCTTCTTACAACAATGGAGACAAAAATAAATAGAATATCAATATAAGTAATTAATTAAGTCAGGTAAAATCAGGGAGACCTGTTTCTGGGTGAGTTCAAAAAATCGGGAGACTGTTACCTGAGGGATTAAAATTCCCACAGTGCTCTTCCTACCCAATCAAATATATGAAAGGAACACATTAGAAAAGGGGGGAATGATTGACCCAACCTGATCTTTTATTAAAATTGGGAGCCATCTTGCCACAAAGCCATGAAAAGATAATTTTGGCTTAACTATAAATTACACCAAATTCTGAACCTGCTTGGAATGCCTGCCCGTGCCTTGAACTCACCCATGCCTGGCTCTCTGACCAGATAACAGCCCTCTCTGAAACTTTGTTGACACCTCATAAATATTGGCCTTCCTTGGCCAGACGACACTCTCTGAGGCTCTAATGGTCCTCATAAATTCTGATGTTGGAGGAGCAAACAAAAATGTAAACTACCATTAGTGTGATGCTTGTCAGAATTCTGTTATTTGTAACCCCACTATTGTGTAACTTTCTGGGCTATAAAGCTGGGCAGCTCTCCTGTTCCGGACGTTTTGGGAGGGAGAGGCAGCCAGGGTGGTGGAGATAATAAGCTTGCTTTAATCTGATTTTAATTGGAGTCAGTGGTCTTTTCTTGCAACCTGGTCTAAAAGGTAAACACTACACAAACCTGGAGCTCTGCCGGACTAAAGACTTCTTGAGAAACTGCCTTTGACGATGGGCACTCGACATATATGTTGTTGTCAGAAGCTTTAGCTTCCATTCAAATGAGACCATCAAAGCTGGGTCTACATCTATGAGACCTGGAGGACATTGTTTCAATTATTTCAGAGAACATGAGGCAGCAGTGCTGACTTCTCTCTGTAGGTAAACTGTGGCCACTGAAAGCTAAGTGTCTCTGCATGTGGACTGTGAAGCCATTTGGTCATCCTCCACTTTTCATGGTGTTTCTTTCTACTGCACTGGGAGTTTGGTATTTGCTTCATGAAATGCAATGAGTTAAACTGGGACACAGTGCTGGAGGGAGTCCTGTCACGTGTGGTGGGTCAGGGTCTGCAGGAGAATGCACCAACCAGGCTTCTATCCCACATAGCTTGTCCCTTTGCCCATAGCAACCTGATTCTGAACATTGCCCTGAAACGTCTCCTTATAACAAAATGCCTTTTATGGAGAGGTTTCAGACATATAAGTGATTCCTGACTGTAACATATCAGCCACAAGTCATTTGGAAGTCAATGCCAGAATCACATGTCCTGACCACAGATGTTTTATCACACAACTGCACACAACAGCTCTTGACCCACTACTCAGCAGGCCCCAACTTACTGGCATCGCTGTTCTACACCATTTTCATAAAATCCAGTCAATCAAGGCACTGTCTGGTACACTCAGGATCAGAAACTGTACATCCAAATGTTCTCCAGTGGCAGGTGGCCATGGGAAGTTCAAAAATTTCATGGTATTTATCTAGCCATTTTCAAAGATGAAGTTGGAGAAACTGTGGGTTTTAATTCATTAAGGAACCATTAAATTTAGAGGAAGCACATTTCAATGAATAATCTAGAGAACTCTCACAGGCAAGGGTTCCCAAAGACTGGCCAAAAGGTCACATGAAGCCAGCCCCATTGAGGTCTACAATGTAAGGTCCATGTGTGTTTTGACTCCCAACTATGGCTTCCAAGTCTTTCAGAATAAAATCATGTGATATCCTGGCTGAGATTCCCAGTGCTCTGTGGAAAGCCACACTGGGCTTAGATCTCAGTGTCCAAGGGCGACTCTCATGTGTGGCCTCCTAAAATCCCAACACAATTCCTGGCAATACTTCTCTGAAGTCAGTTCCATAACGCATTCTCTAAGAGGAATCACACCAGAGTTCAAGCCCAGGTGGACCCAGGCATCTCTTACAACCACCACACAAATGACCACAATTAAAACTAAAACACTCCCACATGCTCCTCATCTTCTTCCACATAGACACTCATCATAAACTCTGGCTGGAGGTTTCCATGAAGGGCACAGCCCAATACACTGTTCAAAATAAGCACCCATGCCCCTCATTTGCCTAAATTCAGGGTGGCCTGGATACCCTTGCTGTGAATCAAGAGTGATCAAATAGGCCTGCCCTATATCTGATCTGCTTCTCCAATTTGAGGCCTAATGACTGTCTGGGATAGATTCTTTATGTGAATTGGTGTCATAGAAAACCCAAGCCCCTATCGACTAGCCTCTGCAGGGATTTGAAGAACTGATTTGACCCAAATGATCCCTATTCTCACTTGATTTAGCTCAGGAAGCTTACAGAGGAAAGTGAGAGACTTCATCCACAATGACTGCTCTTTCGGCCATTTTGGTTTTGGATGCACACTTGGAAACTTTCTTAGATCCATCAGGTGCTGAGAATCTAAGCCACTGCCACCACACCAGGCCAAGTGGCTGTTCCAGACACATCCCTTTCCAAAGCAATTAAGCAAAGAGCCACAGGTGATGCCCATTCATTTCCATTTGAAAACTGTTTTCTTCAGGCTTCACAAAGGGGTGGCCTGAGGCAAAGACCTTCCTGACATTCAGGGTAATAGAAACATAAGTAGGCAAATGGCCCAAAGCAGGGTTTCTCCACTGAGACTTTACTGGTCACACTGATATCTGAGTTTTCTGAGATGCTCCCATTCCCTTCAGCTATCCAGTACATGGCCATGTAACAGAGCTTGGACGTGGTACATATCTTGGAAACAAAACCATGAGGATACTCTGGAGAGTGGCCAGTATTCAGGAAGAAAAGAGGAACTTAGGAAGATAGTAGCTGTTCACCATCCATTAGGCAAGCCGCACTCCATTCTTAAATTGGGTGGGAAGAATGCTTTGAAGCTTTATACTAGACAGGACACAACCATCGATGCATTCGCATTTCAAATGTCTACAACCACGGATACAGTGGGATACACAGACATAGAAACACTCGTTTTGTCAAATGACTTTCTAGAAACTTTCCAGTCCAAACATACAAACCGCCATTCCTACCTATTCTCAGAACATGAGACAAAACCACAAACTCACACTGACACCCACAACAGCACCTCCTTCCCCCAAGTATGACTGTGACTATCCTGAGTGTCCTCTGACTGGTGGGCCATACTATGTTCCCATGAAATGGCCTGTCCTATCTCAGATCTGGTCTTCTTTGCAAACTTTTTGAAGTTGTCAGGAGCCATGGTTGAGCCACTACCTGCTTTCTCAGAAAAAGCCGCTCTTCAGAGCTCTCCTGAAATTTGAGCATCATCTCATAAGTAGGTATCAAGAAACAATGACTCTGTCTTTGGTAAATTCAAACAATTGAGACCACTGGGACTGAAACTAAGACTTGCTCTGGGTGCATGGCTTCCTGGATCCCATCTTCAGAGAGTTCCATCACCAAGGAAGTGTGGTAGGTCACTTCCTTCAGGAACTGAATGAGGTCACTGCCATGGAAAACCACTTTGTCCTAACAGTTGCTTCCAATGGTCCCATGAGATGGAGGCTGCCCCTACTTCCTGTGACACTTTCACAAGTTAGAATGGTATATCAACCATAGGCATCTGGGAACAGCTCTGTACACAGGCCTGGTTTGGTCCATTTAATCTACATTAAGAAGAGAGAGGCTGATTCAGACACATTCCTTCATTCTGACCAGGTTGTTTGACATGGAAGTTGACATGGATTTGAATTTTGCTCTCTCAGGTCCTTCATAGTAAAAAGATCGGTCAAAAGTCGGAGGAAAAGACCACCAAGAGACTGTCTCATGCCACAGCAAAGGGTTTATTGGGCGTCCAGCATGCTGCGGCTCAGAGCTATCTTCAGAGGAGCAAAGAACAAAGAGCCCCAAGAACAACTTGAGCAGAGTTTATTTACATTCTTTAGAGAGGGCAGGGACTTTGCATACATCATAGTCTCCTTTAGCAAATCAACATACCACGGGAAAATCAAATAACAACCCAAAAACATGATTAGCATATTCATTGGCAGGAAGAGGTCGGACAGGGGGTGATTGGTTAGCCCTGAGAAGGGGTATACGTTTTAACTGATTGGTTGAAGCCCTGAGATGTATACGTGATGAGCTGCACGGTTTCTGGGAAGGGGTTGTTTAGTAACTAGGTGGTCAGGGAAGATTTCAACACACATCTAATTGGCAGTTTCGGGAATTGTCTTAACTGCCACAGGAATTTCAGGTTCTGAGTGCAGCTTGGAAACTTTACAAAACCTGGTTCTTTAAGTTTCAATTTTAATTTCTTTTATTCTTTCATTTCCCACTCCTTTTTCTTACTATATTTAATCTTAAAAGCAATGAATCATAATTATTGCGGGGTCTCACACTCTATTTCTGGCAGTGGAGCATATTTCTGTCTGATTACCATGAGTTTTTCCTGCCCAATTTGAGCCTGGAGAAAGGAAACTATGGGGTTAAGCAAACAAGGTCCCAAAGTTAGCAACAGCATAAGGATGATAAGGGGTCAATCTAAGCCTGATATGAGTGTAGTTAACCAGGGGGACTGGGTAAACCATGACTCAAACCACCCTTGTTGAATCTCCCTTTCTCTCTGGCGCTCTTCAAGGCATTTTCTCAATTTACTCATGGATTCTTTTACAACTCCAGTATGGTCAGCATAAAAACAACATTCTTCTCTCAGTGCAGCACAGAGGCCCCGCTCCCTCATGAAGAGGAGGTCTAATCCTCACCTGTTCTGTAAAACAACTTCAGAGAGAGAGTTTAAGGATTCCTACAGCACTGTGATGGAGGTCTCTAATGTCTTCCAGTCTTGATCTATTGCTGTTTCTTATCAGGCCATTTGTTGTGACCCATGGATCATAGCAGCTGTTCCCATACCCACTCCTGCAGCAGTTCCTATCCTCAATAGGATGGCTAGAGTAAGGGAGACTGGATGCCAGCAAAATCAGGTTGTTTGTCCCCCTAGTAGACCTTAAAATGATTCTGCATCATAATAAAGCACCCTGGGGAGTATCTGCACCATTACACGATAATTTACAGAGCTGTCAAATACATGGGTTGAAATGCAAGGAGTTCTGACTGTGTGGAGTTCAGTACAATTAAGGTTCCTTTAATTAGTTCCCAGGGGCAGGAGTCAGCTGTACTCTGGACTGGGGAAGTAGGCAAAGATGGAAACTGGGAAGTATGAGATGGTAGAGGGGTTCTGGTAGATCTAGGCATGGGAGGTTTTGGAGGCTTAATTCCTGGCTTGAGGGGATTTTGCCCTATTGCTGTGGGATTTTCTTCCTTTTTAAGCAGGATGGTGAACCAGTGACCAACGTCATAACGAGGGCCATAAATATAGAATCGCATTTCCCACGTATTTCCCATAGACCATGTTGTTCTGAGGTAGCCCCTTCCTTTAGAAGTGAAAGTTATATTGAGGGGGTAACATAGACTATTCTTTCCACAGCGAGTTTTTGACACAACTTGGCTAGCGGCACATTTCTTGGGATCAAACCAGGTGTCATTTTTTCCTACCTGAATGATACTGTCTGGGGAGTTTGGGTTCAACCATGTAGCTCCCGTTTGTTCACAACCCCAAGATCTAAAATAAAAGTCACTGGGTCCTCCACAGGTTTGGGCCTGTTTGCGACTTCGGAAATCAGCTGGGCACACATAAAAATCAAGACTGGCTAGTTTACACCTGAGCTGGGGAAGATGATATCCATAATTCATGGGGTAAGGTGGTCTATGTTGCCCTGGCTTGGGTTTGAGTGGAATCTGTGTGGGGTCCTCTATGTCAGGGAGATCCCAGTCAGAGAGGCCTATGGCAAGCTGACAAATGTCCAGGTAGAGAGATGGCCACCAAGTCCATAAGAGAGCTGTATGTGAAATAGACCACACTACTTGGCCAGTAGGATTTATAGCTTGCCATTGTTGCTGAACAGGCTGATGGGGATTAGGACTGCTGGTGATCAGGGGAAGAATCCATAGCCCTACCCACACGACGGACACGCAACTTGAGAAGGTTACCAGTCTGTTCCAGTTTCCAGCCGGAGGCTGGACAGGGCGCAGGCTTGAGATGGGTGGCATGGATGAAGGAAGTGATTCCATCCACTTTCACCACTGTAGGTGTTATAAGCAGCACCTGGTATTGTCCTTTCCAGCGGCGTTCCAGGGATGATACCTGATGACGTCTCACGTAGACGCAGACTCCCACTTGATATCAATGTGGGGTTCCCTCGTCTCCAGGCTGATAAGCAGTGGAAAACTGTTTCCACAGGTATCGCTGGGTGCTGTGTTTGTTCATGGGATTTAAGTCTGTCAAGCAAGGGGGTGTGAAAGGAATCATTAAGTCTCAGAGTTGGGGTTAGGTCCCTTACTGGAGGAGGGGCACCATAGAGAATTTCATAAGTGGTGAGTTTACACAAAGAGCCAGAGGGTGTATTTCTTGCACGAAACAGTGCTTAAGGCAGGAGCATACTCCAATTTTTTATGCCGGTCTCCAAGCTTAATTTCGTTAAAGTCTCTTTGATGGTTCTAATCATCCTTTCTACCTGTCCTGAGCTCTGGGGTCTATAAGCACAATGTAACTTCCTATTAATCTTCAGGGTCCTGGTGAATCCCTGACTTACCTGGGCAAGGAATGCCAGTTCATTATTGGACCCTATTACCTTAGGCAGGCCGAACTTTGGAAAAATGTCTTCTAGAATCTTTTTGAGCACCGTCTGAGCCGTTTCTTTCTTCATGGGGAAGGCTTCAACCAATCCTGAAAGAGTATCTACAAAGACTAGGGGATATTTAAGTCCATACCTTCCTGGCTTAATTTCAGGAAAAGTCCACTTCCCAGAATTGTCCTGGTCTGGTTCCTCGTAAGCGCTTCCCTGCAGGAAGCTTGGATGGGTAAGCATTAACTAATTGGCAGACTTGACAAGCTCTAGTCACCTGCTAAGCTATTTCTTTCCTCTGTGAGTCAGTCAATAATAAATCCTTTCTTCGGTCCTTTAAGAGTGTCTATATCTTCTTTGAGCTTAAGTGGGTGAGCTAGTGTACGTCTTTGACATAAAGGTGGGCTTTTTGAAATTGTGTACTTGGCTCTGTAGATTCCCAGAGTTCTGTATCTGTCTCCTCAGATGATAAGTTGCCTGAATGTTCCAGTGTGGCCAAGTCTCCTGAATATTGATCCCCCTGGTGTGGAAAAAGTTAACAGAGTCACTCCGTTTAGGGCTGCCAATTAAGCTTCCTCATCTGCCCTTCTCTTTATAAGTGCAACGAGGTCGTTTCCCTTCTGGTGCCCTGGACAGTGCACTATAGCTAGTTCCTTAGTGCCCTGCACTGCTGAGAGAAGGTGGAGGATCTCAAATTTGTTCTTTATTTTTTTCCCAGTGGAGGTTAATAGCCCCATTTGCTGGTAAATAGCCCCGTGCACATTAGCATTGCCAACTGCATAGCGGCTATCAGTGTATATGGTGGCCCTTTTGCCTGTTGCTAGTTCCAATGCTTTCGGAAGGGCAATCAGTTCTGCCTTTTGGACTGATGTCTCTTCTGGGAGACCAGAGGATCAGATGACATTAGTTTTGCTAACTACTGCTGCTCCAGCCCGCCACATACCATCTTGGAGGAAGCTGTTCTCTTTCGTAAACCATACGACTTCAGGGTGAGGCAGTGGCTGGATCCTACAAGTCTCGTCCTATACTGGTTTCCTCTGCCAGTATGTGTTGACACTCATGAGCAACAGGTCCTGATGATTCTTCTGGCAGCCAGGTTGAGTGGAGCAGAAGGTCCAAGAGTTATTCTGTCTTTGCTAATCCAGAGGCTCTGGTAGTGGTTTATTCTGGAGTTTGATAGTCACCTCTCTGGAGGTTGACAGATGATGCTCTCCAGGGCATGGGGGGCTATAATGGTTAGCTTCTGTCCCAACGTTCATTAATGAGCATCTTTTATTAGAAGCGCTGCCGCTGCTATAGCTCTTAAGCAACAGGGCCACCCAGTAGCCACTGGGTCCAGTTTTTTTGATAAGAATGCTACCGGCCTTTTCCAAAGTCCCAAAGTCTAAGTGAACACTCCCCGTGTTATTCCTTTCTTTTCCTCGATGTAGAGAGTGAAGGGTTTATCTATATCTGGGAGTGCTAAGGCCGGAACAGATAGCAGCACCTTTTTTTGACATCATCAAAAGCTTGTTGGTGCTCAGGGGTCCATTGGAATTGGGCATTCCACTTTATCAGCGGGTATAAAGGGGCAGCCAGAGAGGCGAACCCAGGAATCCATCACCTGCAAAAGCCAGCAGTCCCAAGAAACTCTCTGAGTTGTCTCTTATTAGATGGGGGTGGTATCTGCACAATGGATTGTTTTCTGTTCTCAGTGAGCCATCATTTGCCACCCCTAAGACAATAACCCAGGAAGATTACTTCTTGCTGAAAAATTTGGGCCTTTTGGCAGAAGCCCTATATCCAAGCCGAGCAAGCTCGGATAATAGTGCTTGGGTCCCAGACTCATAGTTCTCCTTGGTGTCCGCTGCCAGTAGCAGATCATCCACATATTGGAGTAGGGTGACTTCGGGGTATGCAGTTCTGAAGTCATTTATGTCCCTGTGGAGGGCTTCATCAAAGAGAGTGGGGGGGTTTTGAACCCCTGTGGGAGTCTAGTCCAGGTTAGTTGGCCAGATGTTCCAGTTTCTGTGTCTATCCACTCGAAAGCAAACAGCAACTGACTGTCCTTATGTAGGGGCAAGCAGAAGTAAGCATCTTTTAAGTCCAGCACAGTGTACCATTCCCGATCCAGATTCAGAGTGCTAAGCAAATTATATGAATTGGGTACTGTGGGGTGAATGTCCTGAACTCTGTTGTTGATGTCTCTTAGGTCTTGAAGAGAACTGTAGTCCCTAGTTCCTGGCTGTCTTACTGGTAGCAGGGGATATTCCAGGCTGATTGACAGGGCCTTAGGACACCAAGGGCCAATTATTTCTGAACATGGGGACTTATCCCATCCTTAGCTTCTTTGCTTAGAGGATATTGTTTAACACTGATTGGAGAGGCAGAGGCTTTTAATTCTACTACTATTGGAGGTTGTTTTATGGCTAGACCTAACCCAGCAGTTTCTGCCCAGGCATTAGGATAATCTTTTATCCATTTCTGTTGTAGTTTGCCTCTTTGATCAGTCCTAGGGGGCACGAAGTGTTGATGTTCATCTTCTACAGACAATGTCAATTCTGTGACTATGGGAGTATTTACTGAAGGTTTTAGAACATCCACTTGGGGACCATCAGGGTTAAAGGTTACTCTAGCCCCGAGTTTGGTAAGCAGATCCCTGTTCATCAATGGGGCTGGGCATTCTTGGATTACTAGGAAAGAGTGGTGGACTTTTCATTTTCCTACTTCCATAATCCTCTTAGTTGTCCAAGCCCTATATGTAGTGCCATTAGCCCCTTGAACTAGGGACCATTAATTTGATATGGGGCCCAGTGAAGCCTTAAGGGCTAAGTATACTGCTCCTGTATCCACTTCAAAGTTCACTGGAGTCCCCTCCACTTCAAATGTTACCCTGAGCTCGGGGAGGGGATCCGAGCCCTGACATTCCTAGTCCTCTTCTAGAGTCAGCATGGCGGGCTGCCGTGGCTTCTTCTTTTTGGGGCACTCTTTGACTCAGTGTCCTTTTTCTCTACAGTAGGCACATTGATCTGAGGCCAGGGACAGCCTTTGGCGTGGGCCCAAGTATTCCTTTCTGACTCCCTGCTTTTTAATTTCTGGCGTATTTGCTACTGTGAAGAAAACCTTAGCCAATGCTTTTGTCTGCCTTTTGCTCCTTTCATCCTCCTTTTGTTCCCTTTCCTTCTCACTCCTCTGTTCCCTCTCCTCCTCAGTTTCTCTCTTATAATATACTTATATACTTATAATATATACTTATAATATATATCTTATACTTTCTCAGCTTCTCTGTCTAAATCTCTTAAGGTCATATTTTGTAACCCATCTAGACATTGTAACTTTCTCTTAATATCTTGGGCAGCCTGCTCAATAAAGGCCATTGTAACAAATGCCTTTTGGTCATCTGCCTGAGGATCAAAAGGAGTATATTTTCTATATGCTTCCATAATTCTCTCCAGAAACATAGAGGGAGACTCATTAGGCCCTTGGATAATCTCTCTTACCTTGGCCAAATTGGTCGGCTCTCTGGCGGCCACTTGGAGACCCGCTATTAGAGCCCGGCAATAAGTGGACAGATGCTTCCTACCTTCAAAGGTGTTGGGGTCCCAGTTGGGTCGGTTCATAGGCCCATAGGGATGGAGAGAGAGCATCACAGGGGCTTCTGAGTTTTCTATTATCCGTCGCCGGTGGGTTTCTTTAGGTTGCCCAGCTTCCTCCAGGGGAGGAGGGGTTGCTGCTGCTGCGGGGAAGTCCCCTGGAGGGCTTGGGTCTGGCCCAATTGCCTCTAGCAGTGGAGAGGCTGAGTCAGCGGTGGGAGGATCATCAGGAACTGTGTTGGGGGTTGGGGAGGGAGAGTAGATGATAAGGAGTGGGTGGAGTGTCCAGTCTTGTGATTCAGGGAGAATGGAAGGAAGAGGGAGAGGAGCGGAAAGTTTGAATGATAGGAATGTGGGGGAAGGAGTATATGGCTGTTGATATGGGTGGCCACGTGGCCCCGGCTGAATGACAATATCTCTGAATTTTCGGATTAGAGGAAAGTGGAAGGATTCTTCTGGGGCCATCCGAATTCGAGGATGGGCCATTCTGAAGCACAGAGAGTCTGCCAGGTACGGTGTTTTACTGAAAAAGAAAGATTCTGGGCCCTTGAGCGGACATCAGTCCAATGATCAAGGGTCAGAGACAGAGAAGAGGAAGTGCTTTGTCCCATAGTGGGAGTTACTCAAACAGGGACAGTGAAGACACAAACACAACACAGACAAAGACAAACAGTAAACGTTTAACATGAGTCCATGTCAAAGATTAGAACAGAGTAACTGGCAAATATTGATGGGTTAGACAATAAAGACAGACAGTAAACTCAACATGAGTTCAGAACAATGACCAAAACTGAGTTACCGGCAAAACCTGATGGGCTGGCAAATCGAATCCTGAAGCAAAACATAACCGAGTTGAGGAAACTACTATTCCTTGAATTCCCTAGTCCTCCGGAGTGTCCCTCAGGGACGTGACCTTGGCTCTGTGACACGTCTGTCACACCATAGGAGAGAGCTATTGCTCTTCACCAACAGCCATTTTGCACACCCTAGCATGAAACCCAAAACCAGAAAGAGGCGCCTTACTTACCCCGAAAGGAGTCCCTTGAGGTCTTCCGTCCACCGCTGCCGGATATCTCACCTGGGGCCTCCAGATGAAAAGGTGCTGCGAATGTCAAAGGAAAAGACAACAAAGAGGCTTTCTCATGCATCAGCAAAGTGTTTATTGGGGGTCCAGAATGCTAGGGCTCAGAGCTCCCTTCAGAGGAGCAAAGAACAAAGAGCCCTGAGAACAACTTGAGCAGAGTTTATATACATTCTTTAGAGAGCTCAGCGACTTTACATACATCATAGCCTCCTTTAGGAAATCATCATGTACCACGGGAAAATCAAATAACAACTCTAAAACATGATTAGCACATTCATTGGCGGGAAAAGTTGGGGCAGGGGGTGATTGGTCAGCCCTGAGAAGGGGTACACATTTAAACTGATTGGTTGAAACCCTGAGATGTATACGTGGTGAGATGCACGGCTTCTGAGAAGGGGTTGTTAAGTAACTAGGTGGTCAGGGAAGATTTCAACACACATCTAATGGGCAGTTCCAGGAATTGTCTTAACTGCCACAGGAATTTCAGGTTCTGAGCGCAGCTTGGAAACTTTACAAAACCTGGTTCTTTACATTTCAATTTCAATTTCTTTTATTCTTTCAGAACCTTACAGTGGAAGGTGAGAGACTTCATTCACAATGACTGCTCTTTTGGCTATATTGGTTTTGGATGCACACATGGGATCTTTTTTTTGATCCGTCTGTTGCTGATAATCTAAGCCACAGCCTCACACATGGCCAATAGCCTGATTAAGACACATGTCTTTCCAAAGCAATTACTTCTCTGACGTAAGTTTCAGAACTCATTCTCTGAGGAGAATCACACCAGTGTTCAAGACCAGGTGGACCCAGTCATCTCTTCCAACCGCCACACAAATGACCACAATTATAACCAAAACACTCTCATATGGCACTCATCTTCTTACATATATACACTCATTATACCCTTTGGCTAGAGGTTTCCATGAATGGCGCAGCCCAAGAGAGTGTCCAAAATAAGATCCCTTGCCCGTATTTGCCTAACCTCAGGGTGGCCTGAACACCCTTCCTGTGAACCAGGATTGATCACATAGTTCTTCCTTTAATACTGCTCTGCTTCTCCAATTTGAGGCCTACTGACTGTCAGGTTTAGATTCCTTATGTGATTTGGAGTAATTAGGAAACCAAAGCAACTTTGCGGCGCTTTAAAGAACTCATTTGAGCCAAAGGATCCCTATTCTCACTTGGTGGAAGTCAGGAAACTTACAGAGGAAGGCGAGAGACTTCATCCACAATGACTGATCTTTTTGCCATTTTGGTTTTGGATGCACACATTGGATCTTTCTTTAGATACATCAGGCGCTGATAATCTAAGCCACAGCCTCACACAGAGCCACAAGGCTGATTCAGACACATACTTTTCCAAAGCAGTTAAGCAAAGAGCCACAGGTGATGCCGATTCACTTCCATTTGAAAACTGTTTTCGTCAAAATTCACAAAGGGGTGGCCTGAGGCAAAGACCTTCCTGAATTCAGGGTAACAGAACAATAAGTCAGCAAATCCCAATGCAGGGTTTCTCCACTGAGACTTTACTAGTCACAATGATATCTGAGTTTTCTGAGATGCTTGCAATTCCCTTCAGCTATCCAGTACATGGCCATGTCACAGAGCTTGGATGTGGTACATATCTTGGACAAAAAACCATGAGCCTATTCTGGAGAGTGGCCAGAATTCAGGAAGAAAACTGGAACTTAGGAAGATAGTGGGTGTTGCCCATCGAAAAGCAACCAGCAGTCCTTTCCTAAAATGGGCAGGATGAATGCTGGGAAGCTTTCTACTAGACAGGATACATCCATTGATCTATTCTGTTTTCTAATGTGTACAACCAAGGACACAGTGGGATACACAGACACAGACACACTCGCCTTGTCAAAGGACTTTCTAGAAACAGTCCACTCTAAACCAAACAAACCGCCTTTCCTACCTATTCTCAGAACATGAGACAAAACCACAAACTCACACCCACACTCAAAAAGTCACCTCCTTCCCCCAAGTAAGTCTGTAACTATCCAGAGTGTCCTCTGACTGGTGGGCCATACTATGTTCCCCCAAAATGGCCTGTCCTGTGTCAGGTCTGGTCTCCTTGTCCATTTCTGTGAAGTTGTATGGAGCCTGTGCTGACCACTACCTGCTTTCTCATTAAAGGCCCATCTTCAGAGCTCTACTTGCATTTTGTCATCCTCAAACCATTAGGTACCAAGAGAGACAGACTCTCTCTTTGGCAAATCCAAACAAGTAAGTCCACTGGGAATGGGACTGGGACTGGCTCTGTGTCCCTGGCTTCCTGGATCCCAAGTTCAGAGAGTTACATCACCAAAGAAGTGAGGTAGGTCAATTCCAACAGGAAGGGAATGAGGTCACTGCCTTGGCAACCACTTTGTCCTAACACTTGTTTCCAAGGGTCCGTTGAGATGGAGGCTGCCCCTACTTCCTGTGACACTTTCAGAAGTTAGAATGGTATATCAACCGTAGACACCCAGGAGAAGCTCTCCACACAGGGTTGGTTTGGTCCATCTTCTTTATATCAGTAGGAGAGAGGCTGATTCAGACACATCACTTCATCCTGAACAGGTGGTTTGCCATGGAAGATGACTTTTGCTCTCTCAGGTCCTTCATAGCTGCTACATCTTCTCTAGGGATCATTTCTGCATCAAACTTTGAGGTTCTCAGCAGGTGGAAGATCCCCTACATTCCTGAATTGTAAGAGCAACTCTGTCCCTGCTCTTTTGTGAAGTTAGATTCAGGGAACAGTGTATGGTTAGGGTTAATAACATATTCTATTTGGGTTAGGAAACATTCTGCGGGATGAATAATGGTATTGGGAACCTGTGATATTCATAAGAATATATAGGTGAAATATAAGTAGGAAACCTGAAATCTAGGTACGATTTGAAGCCCTGAAGGGCATTGGGCCCTTTAGTGAGATACTTAGCTTTGAATTATGTTCTGCACAGATATCTCAGATAAATTGATGTGCAATGGCAGAGGACCTTGTACCTTGGATGATTAAATGTGCTAGAGAACATCCAGTCAAAAAGGAATAGTCGGCAGGATTAGGAAGGTAGTCAGTAGGTTTAGAAAAAAAGAGTGAATATAGGATTTGGACGAAAGTTTCATTAGCAATAGGGTTTTGGGTAGAAAGTGAACGTAAATATGAGCACATATGAAGAGTCAGTCACAATGATGAACTGGGGAAAATATGTAGGAAAGCAGATATCAATAGAGACATTAGGAAATCAGGCAAAGTATAATGTAATAGGGTTAGACATTTTCAACATGGTTGAAGTTGAATATATAATCTTAGGAAAAAAGACATAAGTTGCCTCCAATAGGTTTGACATTTGAGAGCATTAGGCAACCTGGACATGGTTGTTTTTAGTAATCCATGCTCACTTTCCACTTTGCTTTGGTGAAAGATTAATTAAATAGGCACTTGTCACTTCCTGTTTTTCTGTATGCTTAACAAACCGCTGTTGAAATCTTGAGAACTGTTTGCTAATTTTGTTCCCAGAATGTGCTGTCCCCAACTGCCAAACTGCAGAATATACTCCCTCACCCGGGTGCATGCAAACCGCACACTCGCCCTGACCCATCAATAAATTTTCCTTTCTGCCCTCTCCAAGAAAAGTATATAAGCTCTGTTAAAGCTGTTCTCAGGGCTCTCTGCTCTATTCAAGTGAGCTCTGAGCCCCAGCATGCTGGACCCCCAATAACCTCTTTGCTGTGGCCGAGTGAAAATGGTATACTGTTCTGTACTTAAAAGATGCTTTCTTTTGCTTGCCTCTGCATAAAGATAATCAGTTGCTGTTTGCTTTCGAGTAGATAGACCCAGAAACCGGAACGTCTTGTCAACTAACTTGGACTAGACTCCCACAGGGGTTCAAAAACTCCCCCACTCTCTTTGATGAAGCCCTTCACAGACATCTCAACAACTTCAGAACTACGCACCCCGAAGTCATTCTGCTTCAATATGTGGATGTCCAGCTACTGGCAGCCAACACCAAAGAAAACTGTGAGTCTGAGATCCAAGCACTATTATCTGAGCTTGCTCAACTCGGGTAGAGAGCTTCGGACATAAAGGCCCAAATTTGCCTGCAAGAAGTAATCTTCCTGGGGTATTCCCGTAGGCGCGGTAAATGATGGCTCACTGAGCCCAGGAAACAAACCGTTGTGCAGATACCACCCCCTTTTAACAGGAGACAACATAGAGAGTTTCTTGGGACTGCTGGCTTTAGCAGGTTATGGACCTGGGTTTGTGTTCTTGGCTGCTCCTTTATACCAGCTGTTAAAAGAGAATGCCCAATTCCAATGGACCCTTGAGCACCAGCAAGCTTTTGATAACATCTAAGAACACTAACACTGAACTCCTCAACTTCACTGAGCCCAGGCTGCAATTTCAGAAAGCCCTACACTACGTTAAAAATGTACATCAACTCAATCAACTTGGTTCAAAAAAACTGTAGGCATTACTGTAGGATCAAGAACAGAGTTTTAGACTAACTCACTCACAGTGAAAGGAAATAATTGAATGGATAACAAAAGCCTGTCAGTTCTGTCAATTGGTTAATGCTTACCCTTCCAAGCTTCCTGCAGGAAAGCACCTATGAGGAACCAGACCAGGACAATTCTGGGAAGTGGACGTTACTGCAATTAAGCCAGCAAGGTATGGACTTAAATATCTCCTATTCTTTGTAGATACATTTTCAGGATGGATTGAAGCCTTTCCCACCAAAAAAAAAAAAAAGAGAAAAAGAAAGAAAAGAAAACCGGCACAAATTGTGGTCAAGAAGATCCTGAAAGATATTTATCAAAGACACGTCCTGCCTAATGTAACATGGTCTGATAATTGAACAGCCTTCATGGGCCAGGAAAATCAGGGGTTAGCCAGGACCCTAGGGATTAATTGGAATTTACATTGCGCTTATAGACCCCAGAGCTCAGGACACATAAAAAAAATAAATAGAACCATTAAAGAGACCTTAACGAAATTAAGCTTAGAGACCAGCATAAAAGATTAGACTATGCTCCTGCCTTATGCACTGTTTCATGCAAGAAATACTCTCTTTGTTTCTTTGTGTAATCTCACCCCCTATGAAATTCTCTATGGGGCCCCTCCTCCACTAAGAGACCTAACCCCGACTCTAAGACCTAAGGATCCCTTCCACACACCCTTGCTTGACAGACTTAAATCTCTTTTAAGAACTCAGCTATACCTGTGGAAACAGGTGGCTACTGTCTTCCAACCTGGGGACGAGGGGAATCCACGTTGATATCAAGAAAGAGACTTCCTCTGAATAAGATGACATCAGGTGTCATCCCTGGAACCCCACTGGAAAGGAACATTCCAGGTGCTACATATAGAACCTACAGCAGTAAAAGTAGAGGGAATCACTTCCTGCATCCATGCCTCTCATCTCAAGCCTGTGCCATGTCCAGACTCTGGCTGGAAACTGGAAAAGACTGTTAACCGTTTCAAATTGCATATTCGCCACGTGGGTAAGGCTATTGACTCTCTCCTTGGCCAACCGTAGTCCTAACGCTCATCATCCCCTTCAGCAGCGATGGCTGATCACAAATCCTACTAGACAAGAAGTATGGTCTATCTTGCATACAGCCCCCTTAGGGACCTGGTGGCCATCTCTCCACCCAGACATTTGTCAGCTGGCTATAAGTCTTTCCTATTAGAATATCCCTGATGAAGAGGATCCCATTAAAATTCCATTAAATCCTTTCCGTACCATAGATAATGGAAACAAACATTATGGTTGTAGGGACAGGCAAGCCAGATGCAGGTTGGCTAGCCTATATTAGTATGTTTGCCCGGCAGACTATCAAAGCCACAAACCGCCATGGCTGTGTGGGGGAAAAGCCGACTTCTTCTGTAAGTCATGGGGATTTGAGCATACAGGGGCTACCTGGTGGAACCCAAAATCCTCATCAAATTCAGTACACAGCATTGGCCATATTACCACTTAGACAACCCAAACTGATGGCCCCCAGAGGAGTCTCTAGATCCTCAAATTCTGTGTGACCTTTTTAACTTCTGCAAGTGCTCAAAAGGGTGAAAGGAAATTCCCCTATGTGAAGGCCTTTTTCCTCTTTCGCTCACATCCTGAACTATGCTTCTCCAATAGTTCCTCAAACTCAGCCTTCTGCTCCATACTCTCTGCTGTCAGTCCCACCTCAGCAAACCTGATTTCTCTTCTCCAATTACTAGATCAAAAACCGAAACCTCTGCCGGTTCTCAGAGCATTGCCCCCTTGCTGAGGTAGCAGGTACTGAGGTACCCATCCACCCACTCACTTCTCTCTTTTCCTGTCAGTGCCCACACCGGGTCCCACCAGATCCTCTTACCACCTAACCCAAAGCTCAAACCAGCTTAGGAGAACCCTCAGACCCCTATCGAAGATGTAATGAAAATGGCCTTTAAAGTTGCTTTGTCATCACTGAAAACAGGTTACTAAGAATTTAAAGTCCCTCACAGGCTTTTTGGGATACTCACTCCTGTCTTCCTTTCTGCTCTACCGGTTCTACTGCACAATTTATGTTGCTAGGAAAATCCCAAAACCCTTTCCCATTATTCTTTTACATTTCTCCTTCCTTATTCTCAGATCCATGGAGCTGCTCTCACCCCCCGCCTTCCCCATCTTCCCCCTCTGTACCAAGCCCACAGAAAAATCATCACTGAACTTCTCCAGAAGTCTTCACCATGGCTGACTTTAGGACTTTCAGCAAAAGAGTCTCTATAAATGAGTTCAGTGTAGATTAACTTCCTCTTTTTCTGTTGCCCTGTTCTACTTGGCTACTGGCTGGAAAAATCAGCACTCCTAAGCTAGACACCCCCTTAATAGTTTTTCACAGAATGTGTGAAAAAGGCCTCTGGCCTTGAGCTGGGGCTTCACAGAGATGGCTACATTTCTAAGATAAAAAGTTACAAACTGGGCTCCATGGTAACAGTTGGCAGGGGGATAAAAGAAAAGGAAAAAACAAAAAGCTCTCTGCCTCCCAGGTGTCCTTGAAAAGTTAACTTGATCACAATAGAGGAGAAAACAGAAAAAAAAAAGCTTCTTTTTTTGAATTTCTGCAGACTGTGAACTTCTGAGTCTCTTCTCCTTCATGTTGGGTACAAAATTCTGAAACTACCTAAACTTGGGGTTCAGGGAGTTAATTGATTACAACAGAAGCAATGCCCTCTGAATCCGGTTGCAACCAAATAGGACTGTTTCCCTGTCTTTGGTGCTATCTTAAGTGCCGTGCCTTGTCCGTCCCTACAACAGTATAATTCTATATACTTAAACATTGTTTATGTTTTCATGAAATGGTCAACAGATTAGATTAATTGTGTAATGGTGAAGATGTGTCCCAGATTGCTCTATAATGACCCAGGTTCATTTGAAGTTCAAACAGGGGGGCATACAACCCGGTTCCACTGGGAACATATATACCTCACTTTAGCCATCATATTAGAAATTGGAGTTGCGGCAGGGGTAATCACAGGAACCACTGCCCTGCTCCATGGTACACAACAAATGACCCAAATAGAAGCAACAAGAGACCAAAACTTAAAGATAATAGAAACCTCCATCACAGCTTTGCAGGAATCTTTAACATCTGTATCTGAATTTGTTTTACACACCAGTTGAGGGTTGGACCTCCTCTTCATGAGAGAAGGGGGCCTTTGTGCTGCATTGATATAAGAATGTTGTTCTGATGCCGACCATACTGAGGTTGTAAAAAAAAACCTATGAGTAAAATAAAAGGATGCCTTGAAAAGCGTCAATGAGAGAGAGAGGCCCCAAAAGGGTGGTTTGAGTCTTGGTTCACACAGTCCCCCTGGTTATCTATGCTTTTATCAACCCTGGCCTGTCCAATAATAATCCTCATATTATTTCTAACTATAAAACCCTGTTTGCTCAACCATGTAATTTCTTTACTCCAAGCTCAAATTGGACAAGTTAAACTTATGGTAATACCCCACTAGCAGACATAGAATGTGACACGCCCCAATAATCACTTTTATGATTAAAAGTAGCAAGAAGAAGATGTGCGGAATGAAAGGTTAATAAAAAAGGTACTTGTAACTTCCTGTTTTTCTGTATGCTTAACAAAACACTGTAGAAATCTTGAGAACTGTTTGTAATCTTGTTCCCAGATTGTGCTGTCCCCAACTGCCAAATTGCAGAATGTATTCCCTCACCCACTTTCACACTAACCGCCCACTCGCTCTGACCCATCAATAAATTTCCGTCCCTGCCCTCTCCAAGGAAAGTATATAAGCTCTGCTTAAGCTGTTCTTAGGGCTCTCTGCTCTATTCATGTGAGCTTTGAGCCCCAGCTTGCTGGACCCCCAATTAACCCCTTGCTGTTGCATGAGACACTCTCTTGGTGATCTCTTCCTCCAACGCTTGCAGGAACATTACTTGGATGTTTGAATGTAGAAGAGAAAATCCAGTCATAAAGGGATAGTCGGTAAGATTAAGAAGATAGTCGGTAGGTTTAGGAAGAAGAGTGAGTATAGGATTTGGAAAACAATACCTTTAGCAATAGGGGTTCGGTTAGAGAGTGAATGTAAATGTCAGCACATGTGAACAGTCACAATAATGAAGTGGGGAAAATATGTAGGAAAGCAGATATCAATAAAGACATTACAAAATCAGGCAAAGTATAAAGTGAGTGATACAATTAGACATTTTCAACAGAATTGAGTTAGAATATATAATCTTAAGAAGAAACAAAATGTAGTCACCAATAGGATTGACATTTGAGAGCATTAGGCAACTTTGACATGGATGTTTTTTGTAATCCATGCTCACTTTCCATTTAGGCTTTTTACAATCACAAGTGTGACCTTTACATTTGTCTCCAGAATACTACTGTGATAAAATGTATATGTAGATGTGGTGACATGAGTGTTTCTTCCACTATTTCTGGGAGCAATATTTTGAAGACATATAAATGGGTATTGGGGGTACAAAAAGGTGTACACTGTGTCATTGAATATAGAGATAATGCATGAATAGACCATAAGTGAATAAATAATATAACTGGTTCCACATTAAATAACAGATTGAATAGATATCTGAAAATATATAAGAAATCTTATATTGATATACAATCATTCATTCCAACCAATGATACATCTAATATTAATATTAGGGTTACGGTTTATCATGAAGATATGTTAGTTTTGCTACAAAAGTAATTATGGAAATCAAAAATAATGTGTTTGGAAAGAGTCAGTCACAATGCTGGCAATATGTAAACAAGGCCTCTGAGCTTGAGCTGGGGCTTCACAGAGATGGCTACATTTCTAAGATAAAGAAGTTACCAACTGGGCTTCATGGTAACAGCTGGCAGAGAGAAAAAAAAGAGAAGAAAATAGCTCTGCCCCATTCCCGGTGTCCTTCAAATGTTAGCTTGCCCAGAACAGAGAAAAAACAACAGAAACAAAAACTGTTTTTTATGAACTTCTGCAGACTGTGAACTTCTGAGCCCCTCCCTTACATGTTGGGTACAAAATTCTGAAACAATTTAAACTTGGGGTGCAGGGGATTAAATGATTACAACAGAAGCAATGCCCTCTAAATCCGGTTGTAACCAAATAGGACTGTTTCCGTGTCTTCGGTGCTATCTTAGTTGCCTTACCTTGCCTTGTCCATCCCTTTTCTCATGAAAAGACCAGTCAAGAAACATGGAGGAATGCATGTGCTCTGAAGCAGGAAGTGATTTAAGTGAAACAAATGCCTATAAATTTTCTAACTTGTGGATGAAATATATATCCTATGATGTGCATTAATTGAAGAAATAGTAATCTACCAGTGTTGAATAAAAATGAACGTCAAAATACACATCATGTCCGATTGGAATCTACTTGCATTGATGTTAAACTGGGTCAGGTACTGTAGAAATATTAGGATTTGTGTGCATCATTCACTGAAGTTACTTTTCAGTATAGGAAAGAAATACGTTTTTCAGGTGAATGAATATTTCTAAGAATAATCTTTGGAAAGTTGATTATAAATTTACGTATATGAATATGAATGAATTTGGTGAGTGTAAAATAAGACACATATTTCATATTTTGAAAAATCTGGAGAGTATATATATATATATATATATATGTGTGTGTGTGTGTGTGTGTGTGTGTGTGACTAAAGTCACGGTGGCCTGGACACCCTTCTTGTGAACCAGGAGTGATCAAACAGGTCTGCCATTAATACTTTTCCACTTCTCCAATTTGAGGCATTCTGACTTTGGCATTTAGATGCTTTATGTGAAATGGAGTCAAGAAAAAACCGAAGCACCTATGGACTAGCCTCTGCATGGTTTTGAAGAATTCATTTGACCCAAAGGATCCCTATTCCCACTTGATGGAGGTCAGGAACCTTACAGAGAAAGGCGAGAGACTTCATCTACAATGACTGCAATTTTTGCCATTTTGATTTTGTATGCACACATGGGATCTTTCTTTACATCCACCAGGTGTTGGTAATCTAAGCCACAGCCTCACACAGGGCCAAGAGACTGATTAAGACACATCCCTTTCCAAAGCAGTTAAGCAAAGAGCCACAGGTGATGCCCACTCATTTCCATTTGAAAACTGGTTTCTTCAGGCTTCACAAATGTGTGGCGTGAGGCAAAGCCCTTCCTGACATTCAGGGCAAAAGAACAATAGGTAAGCAAAAGGCCCATAGCAGGGTTTCTCCACTGAGACTTTACTGGTCACACTGATATCTGAGTTTTCTGAGATGCTCGCCATTCCCTTCAGCTATCCAGTACATGGCCATATCACAGAGCTTGGAGGTGGTAAATATCTTGAACACAAAACCATGAGCCTATTCTTGAGTGTAGGCAGAATTCAGGAAGAAAACAGGAACTAAGGAAGTTTGTAGGTGTTGCCCTTCGATAATGCAAGCCACAGTCCATTCATAAATTGGGCAGGATTGATGCTGGGAAGCTTTCTACTAGACACTACCCATACATTGATGCATTCTCTTTTCTAATGTCTGCAACAACAGACACATTGGGATACACAGACATGGAAACACTTGCCTTGTCCAATCACTTACTAGAAACGGTTCACTCCAAACCAAACAAACCACCTTTCTTACCTTTTCTCAGAACATGAGATAAAACCACAAACACACAACAAAAACCACAAAGGCATCGCCTTACCCCAAGTAGGTCTGTGACTATTCGGAGTGTACTCTCACTGGTGAGCCTTACTATGTACCTCCAAAATGGCCTGTCCTGTCTCAGATCTGGTCTCTTTGGCCAACTCTGTGAAATTGTCAGGAGCCCGTGGTAAGCCACTACTTGCTTTCTCTGGAAAGGCCAGTCTTCAAAGCTTTCCTGGCATTTGGCCATCTTCACATCAATAGATACCAAGAAAGACTGACTCTGTCCTTGGAATATCCAAACAAGTGAGCCCACTGGGACTGGGACTAGGACTGGCTCTGGGTGCCTGGATTCCTGGATCACAAGTTCAGAGAGTTCCATCACCCAGGAATAGAGATGAGGTCACTTCCTTCAGGAACTGAATGAGGTCACTGCCTTTGCAACCACTTTTTCCTAACAGTTGCTTTCAAGGGTCCCATGAGATAGATGCTGTCCCTATTTCCCGTGACACTCTCACCAGTTAGAATAGTATATCACCCATAGGCACCCGTGAACAGCTCTCCACACAGGCCTGGATTGTTCCATCTTCTGTACATTAGGAACAGAGACACTGAGTCAGAAACAACCCCTCTCCAGACAGGGTTTTTTTCCATGGAAGATGACTTTTGCTCTCTCAGGTCCTTAATAGCTGCCTACATCTTCTCCAGGGATTATTTCTGCATGGACCTTTGAGGTTTTCAGCAGGTGATATATCCCCTACATTCCTATATTGTAAGACCAAGACTTTCCCTGCTCTTTTATAAAGTTAGAATGAGGGAATAGTATATGGTTTGGGTTAATTACTTGTTCGATTTGGGTTAGGAATCATTTTGCTGGATGAATAATGGTATTGGAAATCTGCAATATTTATAAAAATATAGAGGTGAAATATATGTATGAAAACAGAAATCTAAGTAATATTTGAAGCCCAGAAAGGGATTGGGCCCTTGATTGGGAGACTTATCTTTGAATTATGTCCTGCACAGATGTCTCAGATAAATCAATACACAATGGCATCGGACCTTGTACCTTGAATGATTGAATGTCGAAGAGAACATCCATTCAAAAAAGGATAGTCAGTAGGATTTGGGAGATAGTCGGTAGATTCAGAAAGAAGAGTGAGTATAGGATTTGGACCAAAAGTTATTTAGCAATTGGGTTTCAGGTAGAGAGTGAATGTAAATGTCAGCACAAATGAACAGTCAAAATGATGAACTGGGAAATTATGAAGGAAAGCCTATATCAATAGAGACATTAGGATATCAGGCAAAGTTTAAAGTGAGTCATAGGATTAGACATTTTCAACAGGGTTGAGTTTGAATATATAATCTTAGAAAGAAACAAGTATGTAGTCAACAATTGGATTGTCATTTGAGAGAATTAGGCAACCTGGACATGGATGTTTTTAGAAATCCATGCTCACTTTAAATTTAGGCTTTGGTACAATCATAAGTGTGACCTTTGCTTTATTTTCCAGAATATTACTGTGATAAAATGTATATGTAGATCAGGTGACATGAGTATTTCTTCCACCATTTATGGGAACAATATTTTGAAGACGAATAAATGAGTATTGGGGGTAGAATGTGGTGTAGTATCTGTCTAAGAATATAGAGATAATGCAAGAATAGACCATACTGTGAATAAATAATATAATTGGTCCGCTTTAAATAATGGACTGAGTTGATATCTGAAAATATACAGAAAATCTTATTTTGATATTAAATCATTCATTCCAACCAGTTATACTTCTAATGGTAATATTAGGGTGATATTTCATCATGAAGAGTGTGTGAGTTTTGCTTCAAAAGTGATTATGGAAATCGAATATAATGTGTTTAGAAAGAAGTCTCATGAAAAGTCTTGTCAAAAAACATGGAGGAATACATGTGTTCTGAAGAATGAAGTTATTGAAAGTGAAACAAATGCCTATAAATTTTCTAACTTGTGTATGAAATATATATCTTATGATGTGCATAAACTGAAGAAATAGTAATGTACAAGTGTTGACTAAAAATGAACATCAAAATACACATCACGTTCCATAAATATCTACTTGCATTGGTGTTAAACTGGGTCAGTTACTGTGGAAATATTAGGGTTCGTATGCACCATTCACAGATGTTAGTTTTTAGTTCTAGGAAACAAATATGTATTTTAGGTGGATGAATATTTCTGAGAATAATCTCTTGAATATTTGATTATAAATCCACATACATGAATACGAATGAATTTAGGGAGTGTACATTAAGACCCATATATTTAATATTATGAAAAACTTGGAGAGTGTATACACACACACACACACACACACACACACACACACACAGACATTAAAAAGTAGCAATATATATGGAAATCGAAATTCATCATGAAATGTATATCATCCACTGATCCAAAAATATTCATTATACTGAACATGATTTTATTTATCATGTTGTTCATCTATGAAGCTCACCCATAGGTTGAATTTTCAGTTCCAACTGTGTTTAGGTGGAGTGATCTCTTCTCCCAATTTGTATCTGCAAAGTCAGCCACCTCACAAGAATGTACATGTGATAACAGGTACGATTCAATATGTGCATATGAAATTACATGTGCTGAATTGGCTACAGAGAAATGCAGAAAGGAATTCATCTATTTGTTAACTTTAAAAACACATGGAGAACTATTTCAACAAAATATTGACTAGATTTATAAGTCCTAACCTGTATAATGAAAAAGGCAAGTCCAGCAATACAATATGCCTCGTCTAAACTGCTTGTATTTCTATTCGGTTTGGGTTATTTTTCTCCATCATATTAGAATTAGTAGTCAGAGTCTAGTAGGGTATGGGTTAGTGTCAGGCATTCAGCATTTTGAATGGAAAATAGGAAAATGAATCCAATGGGTATGTAAATATGTGCTTCACAAAAATCTTCGCACTCTAATCCAGAACAATGCCTTGACTTTACCTTCACCCCAAGTAAAACACAATTAGAGTGGAAGAGTTAGAAAATCTCTGAATACATATCTGGAATGTAATATGCTCAAGAGTTCACAACCTTGAAGGTGGCAGAGGAGTTTCCAAAAGTAAGGGACAGGTAAATACTCCACAAAAATGGAGCTCTGCTGGACTAAAGACTTCTGGTGAAACTGCCTCTTAGTTTGGGCACTTGAAATATTTGTTGTTGTCAGGAGTTTTAGCTTTTTTTGTAGAGAGACCCTCAAAGCTAGGTATGTATCTAGGTGACCTGGAGGAGATGGTTTCTTATTTTCTAATGAACATGAGGCAGCAGTGCTGAATTCTCTCTTTGTAGGTAAACTGTGGCCACTGGGGGGAAAATCTTTCCGTGTGGACTGTAAAGCCATCCGGCAGTCCTCCACTTGTCGATGTGTTTCTTGCTGCTGCAATGTGAGTTTGGTATTTGCTTCACAAAATACAAGAAGTTCAACTGGGACACAGTGCTAAAGGGAGTTCTGTCACGTGTGGTGTGTCAGGGTCTGCAGGATAATGCACCAACCAGGCTTCAATCCCATCCTTGACCATACCAATCTGATTCTGAACATTGCCCTGAAAACTCTCCATATAACAAGATGCCTTTACATAGAAGGGTCTGCTGGGTGCACCATGTCAGTCACAAGCCATTTGGAAGCCAATGGCCGATCCACATGGCCCCACCACAGATATTTTATCACACATCTGCACACGACTTTTCTAGGCCCACTTCACATCAGGCTCCAGCTTATTGGCATCTCTGTTCTACACCATTTTCATGGTCATGGGAATTTCAAAAATTTCATGGTATTTATCTAGCCATTTTTCAAGAATGATGTTGGAGGCACTGTGTGTTTAACTTTATTCAGGAACAATTAAATGGCGAGGAAGCTCATTTCAATGAAAGCTCTGGAGAAATCTCACAGGCAAGGCTTCCAAAGAGTGGCCAAAATTTCACAGGAAGCCAGGGCTATTGCTGTCTACAATGTGAGGTCCATTTGTGTTTTGACTCTCAAATATGGCTGCCATGTCTTTCAGAATAAAACCATGTGATATCCTGGCTGAGATTCCCAGTGCTCTGTGGAAAGCAAACCTGGGCCTAGATCTCGGTTTCCAAGGGCGACTCTCATGCGTGACCAACTGAAATCCCAACATATTTCATGGTAACACTTCTCTAAGTCAGTTCCAGAACTCAGTCTTTAAGGGGAATCACACCAGAGTTCAGCCCAGGTGTACCCAGTCATATCTTCCAACTACCACACAAATGACCACAATTAAAACCAAAACACTCCCACATGGTCCTTATCTTCTTCCATATATACACTCTCATACTAAGTTCTGTCTGGAGGTTTACATGAGTGGCGAAGTCCAAGACAGTGTCCAAAATAAGCTCTCTTGCCCCTCATTGCCTAAAGTCATGGTGGCCTGGACACCCTTCCTGTGAACCAGGTGTGATCAAATAGGCCTGCCCTTAATACACCTCTGCTTCTCCAATTTGAGGCCTACTGACTGTCAGGTATAGATATTTTTATGTGAATTGGAGTCATGAGAAAACCAAAGAACCTATGTGCTAGACTCTCCAGGGCTTTGAAGAACTCATTTGACACAAAGGATGCGTATTCTCACTTGATGGAGGTCAGTAGCCTTACAGAGGAAGGCAAGAGATTTCATCCACAGGGACTGCTCATTTGGCCATTTTGGGTATGGATTCACACACGGAATGATCCATCAGGTGATGAGAATCTAAGCCACAGCCTCACACAGGTCCAAGAGGCTGATTCAGACACATTATCAGGATCAATCCCCTGTTTTTTTCCTCTGTCTAACTAGCTAGAGAGACCTTCTCTTTTAATTGAATTTTTATCTCTGTCTGACTAGCTTGAGAGACCTTCTCTTTTACTTGAATATTTGTACTATAACTATAATACAACCCAAGAAGATATCGCCAAACAAAACTGAACCAGAATGAAACAAAAGTGGAACAACAGAAAATCATTATAATAGCTTTTCTATCCTCCTGAAATGTCCATCTCTTTTTTCTGTCAATCAGTTCCTCAGATGTGAGTGGTTTTTCTTCCATCTTACCCATCTCCAGGGACAGGCAACTTAAAACAAAAGTGAAGCAAAACAAAAGAGGAATTTTAAAATGGCTTCCCATCCTCTCGCCCTGCCTTCAGAGGTGAGCAGTTTACCTTATCACTTACCCTCACTCATTCCCCTTGTGGCCCTCCAAATGCCACAGTCTGGCTGGGCAAAATTCAGGAGCCACTTGACAAAAGAAACGAACTTTATTTTAAGAACCACACATGCCAAACAAAACAGCTCCTTAGGAAAACCTTCAGAACCCAACTGCCATCACCGGCTTCCCACAAGCCAGCAGTGACCTACCGCACTTACTTGGTGATGGAACTCTCTGAACTGGAAGCCCGGGACACAGAGCCAGTCCCAGTCTCAGTCCCAGTGGGCTCATTGTTTGGATTTACTAAGGACAGTGTCAGTCTTTCTTGGTACATACTGATGTGAGGATGGCCAAATGCCAGGAGAGCTCTGAAGTGGAGCCTTTCCTGAGAAAGCAGGAAATAGCTGGCTCCTGAAAACTTCACAGAGTTGGCCAAGGAGACCAGATCTGAGACAGTACCGGCCATTTCATGGGAAAATATTATGGCGCACCAGTCAGAGGAAACTCTGGATAGTCACAGACCTACTTTGGGGAAGGAGGTGACTTGTGGGTATGGGTGTGAGTTTGTGGTTTTGTATCATGTTCTGACAATAGGTAGGAAAAGCAGAATGTTTGGTTTGGGGTGAACTGTGTCTAGTAAGTCCTTTGGCAAGGCAACTGTTTCTATGTCTGTGTATCTCTCTGTGTCCGTGCTTGTAGACCATAGAAGGTGAATTAAAAATTATAGCCAGTTCTCCAAAGGGTATATCTGTAATTTCACCAAGAGACAGAATAGCACAGTTACTAATAATACCAAGCCTACATGATAAATTTTTCAGTCATGCTGTAGAAAGAGGTTCCAAGGGATTAGGCTCCACACGTGTAGATTGGGCTATGCTTCTTTAAATTTAGATTCTCGCCCCATGCTAAAACTAAATATTCAAGGACATGAATTTAATGGGCTATTGGATACAGATGCAGAACTTAGCATCATCTCTCATCAAGAACTTAGCATCATCTCTCGTCAAAACATTGGCCATTACAACAATACAATCAAATGCTTCAAGGCCTAGGATTGGTGACTAATCCCCATAGAAGAGCAATGGTATTAGATTGGAAGGATCCTGAAGGATGTGAAGGAACTAAACAGCCATATGTATGGATCATCTTCCCATAAATTTATGGGGATGAGATGTCCTAGATCGATTAGGTTTGACATTAACAAATAACATCAATCAAAATGTACCCACAATTATGGTTAGACAAGGTTTTAGGAAAGGAAAAAGATTAGAAAAACAAGAACAAGGTATAGCAGCCCCAATACAAATAGATCAAAGAACAGACAGACATGGGTTGGATTTTAAGAAAGGGCCACTAAGACAATAAAAACTACTTGGAAATCAGAAATACCAGTATGGGTTCCTCAGTGGCCCCTGACTAAAGAAAAGGTACAAGCAACCCATGACCTGGTAAAACAACAATTAGCGGAAGGACATATACAACCGTCCGTATCTCCCCATAATACTCCCATTTTTGTCATCAAAAAGAAATCTCGTAAATGGAGATTATTGCAAGATTTAAGAGCCATTAATAATGAGAAGGTTATTATGCGACCTGCTCATTTGGGAATTCCTCAATGTTCTGCTTTGCCAAAAACCTGGTATGTTTTAATTATAGATATTAAAGATTGTTTTTATTCAATTGCAATTCATCCTGAGGATAGTCCATGGTTTGCATTTACTATCCCTGCACTGAATCATGAAGGTCCTGATCAGAGATCCAAATGGAAAGTACTCCCTCAAGGGATGGCTAACAGTCCAACTATGTGTCAAATTTATGTTAACAAATTAATCCAGCCACTTAGAAATCAAAATCCTGAACTACAAATATTTCACTATATGGATGGTGCATTATTAGCACAGAAAGCTAAAAACGCATTGCTAGAATGTTATGCCACACTTACAAACTTATTAAAAAATTATAAACTAGAGATAGCAATAGATAAAGTACAATTAAATTTTTCAATTAATTATTTAGAAGTTCTTTTATCCTCAATCATGGTCCATCCACCAAAAATTCAAATACGAATAGATCAACTCAAATCACTTAATGACTTTCAAAAGTTATTAGGAGACATAAATTGGATAAGGCCTTATCTAGGTATACCAACAGGAGAGTTTGAACCTTTATTTGATATCCTAAAAGGTCTATCAGATCCAAATGCACCCCGAATGTTAACACCTGAAGCAAGAAAGGCATTAAAAATCATTGAAAATGTATGGAAAATATTCATTTGGATAGAATTGATTTAAGAATGCCTTTATTATTTATTGTACTACCACCAAAAAAATATTCCTACAGAAGTATTTTTGGCAAGAAGGTCCATTATTATGAATACATTTTTCTTGTTCTCCTAACACTATTCTTACTAGGTATACTGAGGCTTTAGGACAATTAATACTCAAAGGAATAAAAGCAGCAAAGGGACTGATTGGAATGTCTTCCAATAAAATTATTACTCCATATACTATGAATCAAATTGATGAGTTAGATAATTAGTTAAATACTTGGGCAATAATCATGTGCAAATCTAATGTTTCATTTGATTACCACTTACCATCTAATCCTTTATTGTCTTTTTGGTCATCACATCATGTAATTTTTCCAAAAATGAGAAGAAAAACACCTATTATAAATGCTACAAATATATTCACTGATGGGTCAAATAATGGAAAAGCAGTAATAGTTACACCTGATCAAACTTTTACATTTTTAGTACGAAAACAATTAGCTCAAAATGTAGAGCTTAATGCAGTATTACAAGCTTTTGTGATGCTTAAAGCATCTGTAATTAATTTATTTTCCGATAATCAGTATATAGTTATTGCTATAGTATCACTTGAAGATGGTGGAAGGATTTCCCCTTCCTCTACTCTTTTCTCTTTGCTTTCCACTATACAAAGTCTAATCTGGGACAGGAAAGATCCGTTCTTTATAGGACATTTCAGGACACATACAAGAATGCCTGGAGCCCTTAGTTTGGGCAATTATTTAGTAGATAAAACAACACATGACATACATACATATTTTCTCTACACTAGAAGAAGCTATAAATTTTTATAAAAAGTTCCATGTCAATGCTAATACTTTACAAAATCATTTCAAAATAACTAAGGAACAAGCTAGACAAATAATAAAACAATGTCAAAATTGTGTGACCTTTTTACCACAAGTTAATCTTGGAGTCAATCCTAGAGGATTGATACCTAACCATATTTGGCAGATGAACGTCACAAACTTGCCAGAATTTGGAAAATTAAAATATTTGCATGTTACAGTTGATACTTCTTCTGCATTTTTGATGGTCTCCCTTCTTGCTGGAGAAAAAAACTAAAGATGTTATAGCTCATTGCTTACAAAATTTTGCCACTGTGGGCGTTCCAAAAGAGTTAAAAACAGATAATGCCCCTGGTTATATTTCTACCTCTTTTAAACAATTTTGCTCATCATTTGGCATTACTCATATAACAGGAATCCCATGCAATCCACAGGGACAAGGCATAGTTGAAAGATCACATCAAACTATTAAAACATACATATTAAAGCAAAAAGAAGGAATTGGGAAGGGGTATATATTCCCCAAAGATAAACTTAAAATAACCCTTTTACTCTAAACTTTTTAAATTTGGGTTCATCAGGGCTTAGTGCTGCAGAAAGGCATATATGTCCAAATAATGTACATAAGCCCAAGGTACTTTGGAAGGCTATTCTAACAGAACAATGGAAAGGTCCTGACCCAGTAATTGTCTGGAGTCCGGGGTCTGTTTTTGTGTTTCTACAGGGAGAAGAGTAGCCAATTTGGATTCCAGAGAGATTAACTAAAGAGATTTCTACAGACCAAAAATAAGATGATTTGGCTCAAATCAATAAGAGCTGATATCCAGAACTCCAGTTTGGCTGTTCTTACATCTGTGACAGAACCAGAATTTTTTTTCAACATCTATTTTATTATTGCCCTTTCTCATATCATGAAGTTTTATTTTGTTTTTTTTTTAGCTCATACAGACCTAGGTTAATGTTTTGCTGATCAGTTCTATTTTTGGACAATAGAGTTTTTAGACATTGCAATGGAGATTTCACCTGTAAAAAGTCATAAGGCCTTTAATATTATGTCATGTGTTGTATGTATTATATTATGTGTGCACACTTGTGTTTTGTGTTATATGTTTGATTTCAGCATCTTTTCTGTGTTGACTATATTTTTTTCAAGTTGATATACTTTGTCTTCATTATCTGATGTTCTGACTTCTACTTGATCTAGTCTGTAATATTCTCATTAGCACTTTTAATCTGATTTACGGTTTCTTGCATTTCTATGATTACAACTTGATTATTTTTAACACCTCTATCTCCTGATAAAGCTCATTCTTTGTGGATTTAATTTGTGTGGTTTGTTCCTCTTCAAAATATACTTTCAATGCTTGGATTTGCTGTCTCATGTCTTCTCTAATATTCCATTCCATCTGAATTAGGAATGCCTTGATTTCTTTCCCTGTCCATATTTCTGATTCTTCTAGGTCCTCCTGTATATTTAGATTGTACTGCATTGTTCGTAACCCTTTTTTCCCTTGTTTTTTCATATTGTTCACGTTGCTTTCCAGCTCTGTTTGACTGCTTTGTAACTGCTTTCTCCTGTACATTTGTTTTGGCTTTGTATATCTCTGTTGTCTCTCTTTTGTGGTGGGAGATTATGCCTAGAAATTTTGGGCTTTGTTGTACTTTAAAGCTGATTCATTCAAATCATATAAGGCTTCTAGGTTCTGTATGCATATCATGATTTGCTGTTTGTTCTTAGGACTATATGTTTAGGTTGGGTGCTCTGGTGGTACAATGGTTAGTATGACTTGGCTACTTTAGAAGATTGCTCCACTGAAGGTGGATACTACCAGGCAATTGGATCAGGGTGTTGGTAGTAGCTAGGTATTTAGGAGTCTTATAGACAGCCTCGAGACATTCACCTATTTGCATTTAGACAATTACACACAATGGAAGATGTAATGCTTGGGATGAGAGTTGGGCGGTATGAGAATGAAGGTGCTCTTAAAAAGAAAAAAAATGATAGAGGGAGAGATAGATTAGAGGGGAATGAAAAGAACAATAAACTTGAAATGGGATAGAAAGAGAGAAGGAAAAGGGGGGAAAGGAACAGGGAGAGAAGAAGGAGAGAAAAAAATATCAACAACAGCAACAACAACAACAACAAAAAAAATTAAAGTCTTAGAGATCCACCTTCTTCTCTTCCAGTAGGCAGAGCTGTGCCTTCCAAGCGGAGTGTCTGCTCTCTACCTGCCGAGAGCTATCCCTGTACTGTGTCTTCTGGGGGTTTCTCAGACTTGTCAGTCCAGAGCCATTTCACTTCTCCAGCTCTTAACCCCCTTCTTCCTGTCAGCCTGCCATCCAGGTCCTGTTTCCCAGAAGTGATTCTCCAGAGATCTAGTTACACTTGCAGCCCGACTGAGTGTCCCTTTTAAGCCCCAGTGCTGTGGTAAACTGGCGGCTAAGACCTTAGGGGTCACCGCTGGTGATATGGGGGCCTTGGGGTCTGGGCTCCCCTCTGCTTCCCTACGGACATGACCCCTGAGAAGTCAATGAAGTTTCCTGGCTGCTTGTATCAGTATGGGGAGTCACGCACCGGCTAAAGTGGATTCTGCTGGGAAGGAATTTCGCCAGCCGAACTCCGATGACGTCAACTCTCTGCTATGGCGGGCCCCAGGCTTCTTGCCGGATTGACCGAGGGGAGGGGTGGGACTGGCCCGGCCCGGTTCGCCTCAGCTCCTGGCGCGTGGAGGCTTGGCTAAAGACTTCGTCCTGCCAAGCTGTGTCTCAGCGTCTAGCAGGACCCAGTCACTTTGGCTGCGGGCGGGTGGATGGATCTGCAGCTGTGCCCGCGGTGCGCGGACTGTGGCTGGTGAATCTCGAACTCCGCGTCTAGTGGCAGGGTCCCGCTCGTCCGGGTCACACAGATGCTTCAAAAAAATTCTAGTAGCTCCCGGGCGGTCTCCCTTCAGTGGAATTTTGCTAGGAGTATCTCCGTTGGTAGAATCCAAGAGTTATCCTTGCGACTTTATGACCCCATCACTGTGAGTGCATTAAAAGCGCAGCCTCTCTGCCTGCCGCCATGTTGGATCCACCTTTTCTTTGCATTATATTTAATAATTCTCTTCGAGACAATGTAAATTGTTAAGAAAATTGTTTTCTTTTAGTGCCTTTTGGAATGTTACATAATTCTTTCTTTAGGCATTGTTGCCAGAATTTCTAACTTCATCCCAGTGCATGTGAAGACAAAGATAAAACCAATCTACAGCTTCTGCAATAGCCATCACTGAACTGCTTGCAGAACTTGCCTGGACTATGTATCACTTGTATGCATTGTGAACTCACCTGCATGCATTGTGAACTATCTGTTGGTGCAGCGACTTGTGGTAGTGTTGGGGTATTTCTCTGATGATGTCATCGGCGGTACAATTTTTTCAAAAAGAGCCATCAATTGCCTTGGTGTATCTTCCTCCCTTCTGCTTGTCATGGTCGTTCAGCTAAAATTTGGGTGCCAACAGAGATGAGGCAAAGAACCTCACCCGCCCCTGGTACAAAGACCTCTCCACAGGTGTGGATGTATACTGGACCTGTAGTCAGTGATGGGTAAGATCCAATTACAATGGTACCAATCTAAGACAGGAGGCTGACACCTTGAGATCAGCTCATTCGATAATGGGTAAGGACCATATGTACTATTGGACAACCTAAGGCAGGCACGGTCCCTAAGCCACATGCTTGTTGTTTAAACAGAGAGGGTTAGATGTTGAGAGCCACAGCCCAAGGGGCCAAAGCAAACTTTCAGACTGCCAGCTGATGGTTGGCTCACAGCGGCCCCAGCAACATCTAGCTGATTGGCTCCTCTGCGGTGATGCCCATTGGGCTGTTTCCCCACCCTTTCAAATTATGGAGCTGCTTCTTGGGGGACTTTTTTGGCTCTGCTCAAACAACCCAGCCAATCGACCTCAAGAGCAGGAGGAGTGAGGAGGTTGAGAGCTTGTGGGAAGCCGGTGGTGGCAGTTGTGCTCTGAGTGTTTTTCTGGAGGAGCTATTTTTTGGCATGTGTGGTTCTAAAAATAAAGTTAGCTTTTGACAAGTGGCTCCTGAATTGTGCCCAGCCAGACTGTGACAATCCTAAATTGATGGAGCAAAATAACCAAAACAGAATAGAAATACAAGCAGTTCAGAGGAGGCATGGTGTATAGCTGGACTTACCTTTTGTATGATAAAGGGTAGGTGTTATAAATCAAGTCAATATTAAATTGAAGTAGTTCTCCGTGTGTTTTAAAGATAACAAATACGTGAATTCCTGTCGCCCTTTATCTGTATCCTATTCAGCACATGTATTTTTGTATGCACATATAGAATCCTACCTGGTAACACATGTACACTTTTGTGAGGTGGCAGACTTGGCAGATACAAATTGTCAAAAGAGATCACTCCTCCTGAACATTGTTGGAACTGAAAATTAAAACTATGGGTGAGCTTCCTAGTTGAACAAGATAATACATAAATCCATGTTCAGTAAAATGAATATTTTTGGATCTGTGAATGATGATATATATTTCATGATAAATTTCGATTCGCATATATATTGCTACCTTTTAATGTCTGTGCGTGTGCGTGTGTGTGTGTGTGTGTGTGTGTGTGTGTGTATACACACACACTCTCCAGATTTTTCAGAATATAAAATATATGTGTCTTATTATACAATCCCTAAATGCATTCATATTCATGTATGTGGATTTATAATCAAATGTTCACAAAATTATTCTCAGAAATATTCATCCACCTCAAATACATATTGTTTCCTAGTACTGAAATCTAAATTCAGTGAATGGTGCATAGAAGTCCTAATTTTTCTACAGTAACTGACCCACATTAACATCAATGCAAGTAGATTACTATGGTACATGATGTGTATTATGACGTTCATTTTTATTCAACAATGTTACATGACTATTTCTTCAGTTTATGCACATCATAGGATAAATATTTCATTCACAAGTTTGCAAATTTATAGGCATTTGTTTCACTTTCTATCAATTCCTGCTTCAGTACACATATATTCCTCCATGTTTTTTGACTGGTCTTTTCATGAGAATACTTTTCATTTTAGATTTCAATAATCATGTTGAAGCAAACCTCACACACTCTTCATGACAAATCATAACCCTAATATTACCATTAGATCTATAAATGGTTGTAATGAATGTATGTATATCAATATAAGATTTCCTGTATATTTTAAGATATCAATTCAATCCATAATTTAAAGTTGGAACCAGTTATATTATTTATTCACAGTATTGTCTATTCATTCATTTTATCAATATTTGTAGACACAGTGTAGACCTATTTGTACACCCAATACTAATTTATACATTTTCAAAATATTGACCACATAATTGGTGGAAGAAATACTCATGTCACCTGATCTACATATACACTTTATCACAGTAATATTCTGGACACAAAATGCAAAGATCACACTTACGATTGTACCAAAGCCTAAATGGAAAGTGAGCATGGATTACAAAAAACATCCAAGTCCAGATTGCCTAATGCTCTCAAATGTCAATCCTATTGTTTTTAAATATTTGTGTCTTTCTAAGATTGTATATTCAACATCTACCATGCTGAAAATGTCTAATCCTATCACTCAATTTATACTTTGCTTGATTTCTTCCTGTCTCTGTTGATATCTGCTTCCCTATATATTTTCCCCAGTTAATCATTGTAACTGACTCATCACATGTGCTCACATTTACATTCATTCTCTACCAGAAACCCTATTGCTAAAGAACTTTTGGAGCAAATCCTATACTCACTCTTCTTCCTAAACCTACTGACTATCTTTCCAATCCTACCAACTCCCCTTTTTAAGTGGATGTTTTCTTCTACATTTGATCATCCAAATTACTAGGTCCTATGCCATTTTTTATCGATTAATCTGAGACATCTGTGCAGAAGGTATTTCAAAGCTAAGTATCCCAATCATGGACCCAATGCTCTTCTGGGCTTCAAATCTTACCTAGACTTCTGTATTCATACTTATATTTCACCTATATATTCTTGTAAATATCACAGGTTCCCATTGCCATTATTCATCATGCAGAATGATTCCTAACCCAAATCGAACCTGTTATTACCCTAACCATACACTGTTCCCTCAATCTAACTTTACAGAAAAGCAGGACAGAGTTGGTCTTACAATCAGGAGTGTAGGGGATCTTCCACCTGCTGAGAACCTCAAAGGTCAATACAGAAATAATCCATGGAGAAGATATAGGCAGCAATGAAGGACCTGAGGGAGGAAAAGTCAACTTCCATCGTAAACAACCTGGTCAGGGTGAAGGGATGTGTCTGAATCAGCCTCTCTCTTCTTAATGTAGAGAAGATGGACCAAACCAAGCCTGTGTGGAGAGCTGTTCCCAGGTGCCTATGGTTGATATATCATTCTAACTTGTGAAAATGTCACAGGAAGTAGGTGCACCCTCCATCTCATGGGACCCTTGGAAGCAACTGTTAGGACAAAGTGTTTGCCAAGGCAGTGACTTCATTCACTTCCTGAAGGAAGTTACCTCACATAACTTCCTTGGTAATGGAACTCTCTAAACTTGGGATTCAGGAAGCCAGGAGACCACAGCCAGTTCCAGTCCCAGTTCCAGTGGTCTCACTTGTTTGGTTAAACCAAGGACAGAGTCAGTCTTACTTGGTTCCTAGTTATGTGAGGATGGCCAAATGCCAGGAAAGCTAAGAAGAGGGACCTTTCCTGAGAAAGCAGGTAGTGGATCACCAGTGACTTCTGACAACTTCACAGAGTTGGCCAAGGAGACCAGAACTGAGACAGCACAGTGCATTTCGTGGAAATATAGTATATCCCACCCATCATAGGACACTCCGGATAGTCACAGACCTACTTTGGGGAAGGTGCTGCCTTTTTGAGTGTGGGTGTGAGTTTGAGAATATGTAGGAAAGGCGACTTGTTTGGTTTGGAGAGGACTTTATCTAGTATGTCCTCTGACAAGGTGAGTGTTTCTATTACTGTGTATCCCACTCTGTTTGTGGTCTTGGTATTAGAAAAAAAATGCATCATGGATGTGTTCTGTCTAGTAGAAAGCTTCCCAGCATTCATACTGCCAATTTATGAATGGATTGCGGCTAGCCTTATCAATGGGCAAAACCTACTATCTTTCTAAGTTCCTGTTTTCTTCCTGAATTCTGGACACTCTCCAGAATAGGCTCACAGTTTTGTGTCCAAGCTATGTGGCACCTCCAAGCTCTGTCACATGGCCATGTACTGGAGAGCTGAAGGGAAGGGGAGCATGTCAGAAAACTCAGATATCATTGTGACCAGGAAAGTCTCAGTGGAGAAACACTGCTTTGGGTCATTTGCTTACCTATTTTTCTGTTGCCCTAAATGTAACGAAAGTCTTTGGCTCAGGCCACCTTTTTGTGAAGCCTGAAGAAAACAGTATTCAAATGGAAATGAGTGGGCATCACCTGTGGCTCTTTGCTTAATTTCTTTGGAAATAGATGTGTCTGAATCAGCCTCTTGGCTCTCGGTGAAGCTGGGGCTTAGATTGTCAGCACCTGATGGATCTAAAGAAAGATCCCATGTGTGCATCCATAACCAAAATTCAAAAAGATCAGTCATTGTGGATGAAGTCTCTCACGTTCCTCTGTTAGGTTCCTGACCTCCATCAAGTGTGATTATGGACCCTTGGGTAAAATGAGTTCTTCAAAGCCCTGCAGATGTGCTAGTGTTTTCTCATGACTACAAACCACATAAAGAATCTATACCTGACAGTCAGTAGGCCTCAAATAGTAGAAGCAGAGCAGTATTAATGGCAGGCCTATTTGATCACTCCTGGTTGACAGGAAGAGTGTCCAGGCCACACTTACTTTAGGCAAACCTCTTGCCAGAAGTTATGATGAATGTCTATATGGAAGAAAATGAGGGCCATGTGGGAGTGTTTTGGTTATAATTGTGGTCATTTTTGTGGCAGTTGGAAGAGATGACTCGGTCCACCAGGGCTTCACTCTTGGGTGATTCCCCTTATAGACTGAGTTCTGGAACTGACCTCAGAGTAGTATTGTCATGAATTGAATTGGCATTTTAGGAGGCCACGCATGAGATTCACGCTTGGAATCTGAAATCTAGTCCCAGGTTGGTTTTCCACAGAGCACTGGGAATCTCAGTCAGGATATCACATGATTTTATTATGAAAAACATTGCAGCCATTGTTGAGAGTCAAAACACACATGGACCTCACATTGTACAGTTCAATGGGCCTGGCTTCATGTGACCTTTTGGCCACTCTTTGGGAAGCCTTTCCTGTGAGTGTTGTCCAGAGAATTCATTGAAATGAACTTCCTCACCATTTAGTGGTTCCTGAATGAATTGAAACCCACAGTGCCTCCAACTTCATCCTTGAAAAATGGCTAGATGAATACCATCAAATTTTTGAAATTTCCATGACCAGGTGGCACTGGAGAAACTTTGGATGTCCTGTTGCTGATAATGAGTATACAATACAGTGCCTTGATTGACTGGGGTTTCATGAAAATGTTGAAGAACAGTGATGCCAGTAAGTTGGAGCCTCCTGAGTAGTGGGCCTAGAGTAGTGGTGTGCAGGTGTGTGACAAAACATCTGTGGTGGAGTCATGTGGACCTGTCATTGGCTTCCAAATAGCTTGTGACTGACATAGTGTAGCCAGCAAATCCTTATATGTAAATGCATCTTGTTATATGGAGAGTTCTCAGGGCAATGTTCAGAATCAGGTTTCTATGGTCAAGGGGCAAGCTATGTGGGATAGAGGCCTGGTTGGTGCATTCTCTTGCAGACCCTGACACACCACACATGACAGAACTCCCTCTAGCACTGTGTCCCAGTTGAAATCTTTGTATTTCACGAAGCAAATACCAAACTCCCAGTGCAGCAGCAAGAAACACCACGAAAATTGGAGGATGACCAAATGGTTTCAGAGTCCTCACAGGGAGACACATAGCCCCCAGTGGCCACAGTTTACCTACAAAGAGAGAATTCAGCAATGCTGTCTCATGTTCATTGGAAAATAAGAAACAAGATCCTTCAGGTCACATAGATGCAGATCCAGCTTTAATTGTCTCACCACAAATGAAGATTAAGCTCCTGACAACAACATATATTTCAAGGTCCCAACCTCAGAGGCAGTTTCTCAAGAAGTCTTTAGGCCAGCAAAGCTCCATTTTTGTGGAGGGTTTACTCTGTTCGTTACTTTTGTAAACTCATCTACCACCTCCAAGTTTGTGAACAACTGAGCATATTGCATTCCATATATATATATATATATATATATATATATATATACAGATTTTCGAACTCTTCTCCTGTAATTGTGTCTTACTTGGGGCAAAGGTAATGTCAAGGCATTGTTCTGGATAACAGTGGGAATATTTTTCATAGCACATAATTACATACACATTGGATACCTTTTCCAATTTTCCATTCGAAATACTGAATCCCTGACACTAACCCATAGCCTACTAGACTCTGACTACTTATCCTAATATGATGGAGAATAATAATCCAAACAGAATAGAAATACAAGCAGTTCAGAGGAGGCATGGTGTATAGTTGAATTTGCCTTTTGCATTATGTAGTGTAGGAGTTATAAATCTAGTCAACTTTTGTTGAAATTGTTCTCCATGTGTTTTTAAAGTTAACAAATATGTGAATTCCTGTCTCCCTTTCTCTGTAGCCTATTTGCACATGTATTTTTATATGCACATATAGAATCCTACAAGGTACAACACGTACATTCTTGTGAAGTGGTTGACTTGGCAGATACACATTGTGAGAAGAGATCACTTCTCCTAAATGCTGTTGGAAGTTAAAATTCGAACTCTCTGTGAGCTTCCTAGTTTAACAACATTATACATAAATCCATGTTCAGTAAAATGAATATTTTTGAAACTGTGGATGATATATATTTCATGGTGAATTTCAATTGGCATATATATTGCTACTTTTTAATGTCTGTGTGCATGTGTGTGTGTGTATATATATATATATATATATATATATATATATATATATATATACACAAACTTTCCAGATTTTTCAAAATATAAAATACATGTGTCTTATTATACATTTCCTAAATTCATTCATATTCATATATGTGAATTTATAATCAACTTTTCACAAGATTATCGTCAGAAATATTCATCCACCTGAAATACGTATTTGTTTCCTAGTACTGAAAACTCTCTTCAGTGAATGGTGCCTACAAATCCTAAAATTAATACAGTAACTGACCCAGGTTAACATCAATGCAAATTGATTCCTATGGGACATGATGTGTATTTTGACGTTCATTTTTATTCAAAACTGGTACATTACTATTTCTTCAGTTTATGCACATAATAGGATATATATTTCATCCACAAGTTCGCTAATTTAGATGCATTTGTTTCACTTTCAATCACTTCCTGCTTCAGAACACATGTATTTTTTCATGGTTCTTGACTGGTCTTTTCATGAGACTTCTTTCCAAACACATTATTTTTGATTTCCATAATCACTTTTGAAGCAAAACTCACACACTTTTCATGATAAACCATAACCTTAATTTTACCATTAGATGTATAACTAGTTGGAATGAATGTATGTATATCAATATAAGAATTCTTATATATTTTAAGATATGAATCCAATGCATTATATAAAGTGGAACTAGTTATATTATTTATTAACAGTATGGTCTATTCATGCATTAGCTCTATATTCATAGACACAAGGTACACGTCTTTGTACCCCCAATACTAACTTATTAATCTTCAAAATATTGCTCCCAGAAATGATGGAAAAATTACTCATGTCACCTGATCTACATATACATTTTATCACAGTAATTTAGTACCAAAGCCTAAATTGAAAATGAACAAGGATTACTAAACACAGCCATGTCCAGGTTGCCTAATGCTCTCAAATATCAATCCAATTAATGACTATATATTGGTTTCTCCTAAGATCATATATTCAAATTCAACCCTATTGAAAATGTCTAATCCTATCACCCACTTTATACTTTGCCTTATTTCATAATATCTCTATTGATATCTGCTTTCCTACATATTTTCTCCGGTTCACTATTTTGACTGACTCTTCACATGGGCTAACATTTACATTCACACTCTAAACAAAACCCTATTGATAAAGAATATTTTTTTTCCAACACCTATACTCACTCTTCTTCCTAAACCTAACAACTATCTTCCTAATCCTACCGACTATCCCTTTTTGACTGAATGTTCTTTTCTACACCCAATCATCAAAGTAAACATTGGGCGAGCTTCGGAGGAAGAGACCACCAAAAGACTATCTCATGCAACAGCAAAGGGTTTATAGGGGGTCAGCATGCAGGGGGTCCGAGCTCACTTGAATAGAGCAGAGAGCCCTGAGAAGAGCTTAAGCAGAGCTTATATACTTTCTTTGGGGAGGGCAGGGAGCGAAGTTTATTGATGGGTGAGGGAGAGTGGGCGGTTTGCATTCAACCGGGTGAGGGAGTACATTCTGCAGTTTGGCATTTGGGGACAGGACATTCTGGGAACAAGATTAGCAAACAGTTCTCAAGATTTCAACAGTGTTTTGTTAAGCATACAGAAAAAAAAGTGACAAGTACATATTTTATTAATCTTTCATTCCCCACTTCTTCTTCTAGCTACTTTTAATCATAAAAGTGATCATTGGGGGGTGTCACATTCTATGTCTGCTAGTGGGGTATTACCATAAGTTTAAATTGTCCAATTTGAGCTTAGAGAAAAGAAATTACACGGTTGAGCAAACAGGGTTTTATAGTTAGAAATAATATGGAGATTATAATCGGACAGGCCAGGGTTGATAAAAAAGTAGTCAAACAGGGGGGCTAGGTGAACCAAGTCTCAAACCACTTTTTTTGGTCCTCTCACTCTCTCATTGACGCTCTTCAAGGTGTCTTTTTAATTTAATCATTTTTTTTTACAAGTACATTATGCTCAGAATAAACACAAAATTCTTCCCAGGAAGTGACAAATACCTATTTTATTAACCTTTCACTTCCGACTATCCCTTTTTGACTGGATGTTCTCTTCGACATTCAATCATCGAAGGTACAAGGTCCTATGCCATTGTATATTGATTAATCTGACACATCTGTGCACAACTTAATTCAAAGCTAAGTATTCCAATCAAGGGCCCAATGCTCTTTTGGGCTTCAAATCTTACCTAGATTTCTGTTTTCATACATATATTCCACCTATATATTCTCATACATATAGCAGGTTCCCAATACCATTATTCATCCAGCAGAATGATTCCTAACCCAAATCACACATGTTATTAACCCTAACCATACACTGTTCCCTCAATCTAACATTACAGAACAGCAGGGACAGAGTTGGTCTTACAATACAGGAATGTAGTGGATCTTCCACCTGCTGAAAACCTCAAAGGTCCATGCAGAAATGATCCCTGGAGAACATGTAGGCAACTATGAAGGACGTGAGAGAGCAAAGTCATATTCCATGGAAAACAACCTGGTAAGGATGAAGGGTTGTGTCTCATTCACCCTCTCTCCTTAATGTAGAAAAGATGGACCAACCAAGGCCTTTGTGGAGAGCTGTTCCTGGGTTCCTATGGTTGAGATACCTATCTAACTTGTGAAAGTGTCAGAGGAAGTATGGAAGCAACTGTTCGGAAAAAGTGGTTGCTAAAGCAGTCACCTCATTCAGTTCCTGAAGGAAGTGACCTCACCTCACTTCCTTGGTGATGGAACTCTGTGAACTTGGGATCCAGGAAGTCAGGCATCCAGAACCAGTCCAATTCCCAGTACAGTGGGATCACTTGTTTAAATTTACCAAGGACAGAGTCAGTCTTTCTTGGTACCTACTGATGTGAGGATGGCCAAATGCCAGGAAAGTTTGAAGACTGGCCTTTCCAGAGAAAGCAAGAAGTGGCTCACCGAGGGCTCCTGATATTTCACAGAGTTGGCCAAGGAGACCAGATCTGAGAAAGGACAGGCCATTTCTGGGGAACATAGTATAGCCCACCATTCAGAGGACACTCTGGATAGTCACAGACTTACTTTGGGGAAGGAGGTGCCTTTTTCAGTGTGGGTGTGAGTTTGTGGTTTTGTCTTATATTCTGAGAATAGGTAGGGAAGGTGGCTTGCTTGGTTTGGAGTGGAATGTTTCTAGAAAGTCTTTTGACAAGGCGAGTGTTTCTATGTCTGTGTATCCCACTGTGTCCGTGGTTGTAGACATTAGAAAAGAGAATGAATCAATGGATGTGTCCTGTCTAGTAGAAAGCTTCCCAGCATTCATCCTACCCATTTTAGGAATGGATTGCAGGTTGCCTTATCGATGGACAACATGTACTGTCTTCCTAAGTTCCTGTTTTCTTCCTGAATTCTGGCCACTCTCCAGAATAGGCTCATGGTTTTGTGACAAAATATGTACCACCTCCAAACTCTGTGACATGGCCATGTAATCCATAGCTGAAGGGAATGGCAAGCATCTCAGAAAACTCAGATATCAGTGTGACCAGGAAAGTCTCAGTGGAGAAACCCTGCTTTGGCCCTTTTGCTTACCTATTGTTCTGTTGCCCTGAATGTCAGGAAGGTCTTTGCCTCAGGCCACCCTTTGTGAAGCCTGAAGAAAACAGTTTTAAAATGGAAATGAATGGGCATCACCTGTGGCTCTTTGCTTAATTACTTTGGAAAGGAATGTCTCTGAATCAGCCTCTTGGCCCTGTGTGAGGCTGTGGCTTAGATTATCAGCATCGGATGGATCTAAAGAAAGATCCAATGTGTGCATCCAAAACCAAAATGGCAAAAAATCAGTCATTGTGGATGAAGTCTCTTGCCTTCCTCTGTTTGGTTCTTGACCTCCATCAAGGGAGTATTGGGATTTTCTGGGTCAAATGAGTTCTTCCAATCCCTGCAAAGGTGCTTGGGTTTAATAATGACTCCAAATCACATAAGGAATCTATACCTGACAGTCAGTAGGCCTCAAATTGCAGAAACAGAGCAGTATTAATGGCAGAACTATGTGATCAATCCTGGTTCACAGGAAGGGTGTCCAGGCCACCCTGAATTTAGGCAAATGAGGGGAAGGGAGCTTATTATGGACACTCTATTGGGCTGTGCCATTTAAGGAAACCTCCAGCCAGAGGTTATGATGAGTGACTATATGGAAGTAGATGAGGGCCATGTGGGATTGTTTTGATTTTAATTGTGGTAACTTGTGTGGCTTTTGGATGAGATGACTGTGTTCACCTGGGCTTTAACACTGGCGTGATTCTCCTAAGAGACTGAGTTCTGTAACTGACTTCAGAGTAGTAATTGCTTTGGAAATGGATATGTTTTAATCAGCCTCTTGGCCCTGTTTGAGGCTATGGCTTAGATTATCAGCACCAGATGGATCTAAAGAAAGATCCCATGTGTGCATCCAAAACCAATATAGCCAAAATAGCAGTAATTGTCGATGAACTCTCTCGCCTTCCTCTGTAAGGTTCTGAAAGAATAAAAGAAATTGAAATTGAAATGTAAAGAACCAGGTTTTGTAAAGTTTCCAAGCTGCACTCAGCACCTGAAATTCCTGTGGCAGTTAAGACAATTCCCGGATTTGCACATTAGATGTGTGTTGAAATCTTCCCTGAGGACCTAGTTACTTAACAGCCCCTCCCCAGAAACCATGCAGCTCACCACGTATACATCACAGTGCATCCACCAATCAATTTAAATGTATACCCCTTCTTAGGGCTGACCAATCACCCCCTGCCCAACCTGTTCCCGCCAATGAATGTGCTAATCATGTTTTAGAGTTGTTATTTGATTTTCCCGTGGAATATGATGATTTGCTAAAGGAGGCTATGATGTGTGTAAAGTCCCTACCTTCTCTAAAGAATGTATATAAACTCCGCTTGAGTGGTTCTTAGGGCTCTTTGTTCTTTGCTCCTCTGAAGTGAGCCCTGAGCTCCAGCACGCTATACCCCCAATAAACCCTTTGGTGTTGCATGAGAAAGCCTGTTGGTGGTCTTTTCCTCCGATGTTCGCCCCACCTTTTCATCTGGAGGCCCCAGGTGAGATATCCGGCGCAGCGGACGAAAGACCCCAAGGGACTCCTCTCAGGGTAAGAAAGGCGCCTCTTTCTGGTTTCGGGTTTCAGGTGAGGGCTTGGCAAAGTGGCTGTCGGTGAAGAGCATTAGCTCTCTCTGACGGTGGCTGGCAGACGTGTCACAGAGCTACTGGCCACGTCCCTGGGGGACACTCCAGAGGATGAGGGAAATCAAGGAATATTAGTTTCCTCAACTCGGTTATATTTTGCTTCAGGATTCGGTTTGCCAGCCCATCAGGTTTTGCTGGCTACACAGTTTTGTTCATTGTCCCGAACTCATGTTGAGTTTACTGTCTGTGTTTATTGTCTAACCCATCAGGTTTTGCCAGTTACTGAGTTCTAATATTTGTCTTGGACCCATGTTAAACGTTTACTGTTTGTCTTTGTCTGTGTTGCGTTTGTGTCTTCACTGTCTCTTTTTGAGTAACTCCCATTATGGGACAAAGCACTTTCATGCTTCTGTCGCTGACCCTTGATCATTGGACTGATGTCCGCTCAAGGGCCCAGAATCATTATTTTTCAGTTAAATGTCAGACCTGGCAGACTCTCTGTGCTTCAGAATGGCCCATCCTCAAAGTCGGGTGGCGCGCAGAAGGATCCTTCTACTTCCCTCTAATCCGAAAAGTCAGAGATATTGTCTTTCAGCCGGGACCACTTGGCCACCCAGATCAACAGCCATATACCCCTTCCCCAGGATCCTATCATTCAAACCTTCCGTTCCCTCCCCATCTTCCCCCCATTCTTCCTGAGTCACAAGACTGGACAATCCTCCCCCTCCTTATCCTCTACCCTCGCTCCCCAACCGCCAACACATTCCAGATGATTCTCCCACCACTGACTCAGCCTCTCTGCCACTAGAGGCAATTGGGCCAGACCCAAGCCCTCCAAGGGACTTCTCCGCAGCAGCAGCAGCCCCTCCTTTTCTGGTGGAAGCATTGCCACCTGAAGAAACCCACCAGCTACGGAAAATAGAAAACTCAGAAGCCACTGTGATGCTCCCTCTTCGTCCTTATGGGCCCATGAACCGTCAAAACTGGGACCCCAACACCTTTGAAGGTTGGTAGCATTTGTCCACTTATCACCGGGCTCTAATAGCGGGGCTCTGAGTGGCCGCCAGAGGGCCGACTAATTTGGCCATGGTAAGAGAGATAATCCAAGGTCCTAATGAGTCTCCCTCTATGATTCTGGAGAGAATTATGGAAGCAAATAGAAAATATACTCCTTTTGATCCTCAGGCAGAGGACAAAAAAACCTCTGTTGCAATGGCCTTTATCCAGCAGGCTGCCCTAGATATTAAGAGAAAGTTACAACGTCTAGATGGATTACAAGATATGACCTTAAGAGATTTAGTCAGAGAAACTGAGAAAGTATATTATAAGAGAGAAACTGAGAGGAATGGGAACAGATGAGAGAGAAGGAAAGGGAACAAAAGGAGGATGAAAGGAGCAAAAGGCAGACTAAATCATTGGCTAAGGTTTTGGTCAAAGCAGCAAATAGACCAGAAGTTAAAAAGCATGGAGACATGAAGGGATACATGGGCCCATGCCAAAGGCTGCCCCTGGCCTCAGATCAATGTGCCTACTGTAAAGAAAAAGAAAACTTGGACAAAGAGTGGCCCCAAAAGAGGCAGAGAAACCAGTATAGGACGAGACTTGAAGGATCCAGCCACTGCCTCACCCTGGTTTACGAATGAGAGCAGCTTCCTCCAAGATGGTATGTGGTGAGCTGGAGCAGCAGTAGTTAGCAAAACTAATGTCATCTGTTTCTCTGGTCTCACAGAAGAGACATCAGTCCAAAAGGCAGAACTGATTGCCCTTACGAAAGCATTGGTACTAGCAACAGGCAAAAGGGCCACCATATACACTGATAGCCGCTATGCATTTGCCACTGCAAATGTGCACGGGGCTATTTACCAGCAAAGGCAGCTATTAACCTCGGCTGGGAAAGAAATAAAGAAATAAAGAACAAAGATATGATCCTCCACCTTCTCTCAGCAGTGCAGGGCCCTACGGACCTAGGCATAGTGCACTGTCCAGGGCACCAGAAGGGAAACGACCCCGTGGCGGTTGGAAACAGAAGGGCAGATGAGGAAGCTAATTGGCAGCCCTAAACGGAGTGCCTCTGTTCACTTTTTCCACACCGGGGGAAACAACAATCAGGAGACTTGGCCACATCGGAACATTCAGGCAACTTATCATCTGAGGAGACAGATACAGAACTCTGGGAACCTACAGAGCCAAGTACACAATTTTCAAAAGCCCACCTTTATCTCAAAGACATACACCAGCTCACCCACTTAGACTCTAAGAAGTTATAGGCACTCTTAAAGGACCAAAGGAAGGAATTATTATTGACTGACTCACAGAGGAAAGAAATAACTGCGCAGGTGACTACAGCTTGTCAAGTTGGCCAATTAGTTAATACTTACCCATCGAAGCTTACTTCAGGGAAGCGCTTATGAGGAATCAGACCAGGACAATTCTGGGAAGTGAGCTTTACTGAAATAAAGCCAGCAAGGATTGGACTTAAATGTCTCCTAGTCTTTGTAGATACTTTTTCAGGATGGGTCGAAGCCTTCCCCATGAAGAAAGAAACGGCTCAGCTGGTGGTCAAAAAGATCCTAGAAGACATTTTCCAATGTTCAGCCTGCCTAAGGTAATAGGGTCGGATAAGTGACCGGTATTCATGGCCCAGGTAAGAAAGGGATTTGCCAGGACCCTGGGGATTAATTGGAAGTTACATTGTGCTTATAGACCCCAGAGCTCAGGACAGGTAGAAAGGATGAATAGAACCATCATAGAGACCTTAACGAAATAAAGCTTGGAGACTGGCATGAAAAATTGGACTCTGTTCCTAAGTTATGCACTGTTTTGTGCAAGAAATACCAAGTCTTCCTCTTTGTGTAACCTCACCCCTTATGAAATTCTCTATGGTGCCCCTCCTTCAGTAAGGGACCTAACCCCAACTAGGAGACTTAATGATTCCTTTCACACCCCCTTGCTTGACAGACTTAAAGCCCTTGAACAAAACCAGCACCCAGTGATACCTGTGGAAACAGTTGGCATCTGCTAATCAGCCTGGAGATGAGGGAACCCCACATCGATATCAAGTGGGAGAGTTCATCTACGTGAGATGGCATCAGGTGTCATCCCTGGAACCCCGCTGGAAAGGACCATACCAGGTGCTGCTTGTAACACCCACAGTGGTGAAAGTGGATGAGATCACTTCATAGATCCATACCACCCATCTCATGCCTACACCCTGTACAGACTCCGGCTGGAAACTGAAACAGACTGGTAACCATCTCAAGTTGCGTGTCCGTCGTGTGGGTAGGGCTATGGATTCTTCCCCTGACCATCAGCAGTCCTAATCCCCATCAGCCTGTTCAGCAACGATGGCAAGTTATAAATCCTACTGGGCAAGTAGGGTGGTGTATTTCACATACAGCCCCCTTATGGAATTGGTGGCCATCTCTCCCCCCGGACATTTGTCAGCTTCCCATAGGCCTCTCTGACTGGGATCTCCCTGACATAGAGGACCCCACACAGATCCCACTCAAATGCAAACCAGGGCAACATAGACCACTTTACCCCATGTATTATGGATGTCATCTCCCCAAGCTCATGTGTAAACTAGCCAGTCAAGACTATTATGTGTGCCCAGCAGATTTCCAAAGTCGCAAACAGGCCCAAACCTGTGGAGGACCCAGTAACTTTTATTTTAGATCTTGGGGTTGTGAACAAACGGAAGCTGCATGGTGGAACCCAAACTCCCCAGACAGCAAGATTTGGGTAGGATGAAATGACACCTGGATTGATCCCAAGAAATGTGCCACTAGCCAAGTGGTGTCAAAAACTCGCTGTGGAAAGAATAGTCTATGTTACCCCCTCAATATAACTTTCACTTCCAAAGGAAGGGGCTACCTCAGAACAAAATGGCCTATGAGAAATACGTGGGGAATGCAATTCTATATTTATGGCCCCGGTTATGACTTTGGTCTCTGGTTCACCCTCCAGCTTAAAAAGAAAGAAAATCCCACAGCAATAGGGCCCAATCCCCTCAAGCCAGGAATTAAGCCTCCTAAACCTCCCATGCCTAGATCTACCAGAACCCCTCTACCATCTCATAATTCCCGGTTTCCGTCTTTGCCTACTTCCCCAGTCCAGAGTACAGCTGACTCCACCCCCTGGGATCTAATTAAAGGAATGTTTATGGTACTGAACTCCACACAGTCAGAACTCATTGCTTTTCAGCCCAGGTATTTGACAGCTCTGTAAATTATTGTGTAATGGTGCAGATACTCCCCAGGGTGCTCTATCATGATGCAGAATCATTCAAAGGTCTACTTGGGGGACAAACAACCCAATTTCACCGGGAACCATTGTCCCTTACTCTAGCCATCCTATTGGGGATAGGAGGTCCTGCAGGAGTGGGCATGGGAACAGCTGCTATGATCCGTGGGTCACAACAATTGGCCCAATTAGAAACATCAATAGATCAAGACTTGAAGACGTTAGAAACCTCTATCACAGTGCTGCAGGAATCCTTAACCTCTCTCTCTCTCTGCATTTGTTTTACAGAACAGGGGAGGACTAGATTTCCTCTTCATGAGGGAGGGGGTCTCTGTGCGGCACTGAGAGAATACTGTTGTTTTTATGCTGACCCTACTGGAGTTGCAAAATAATCCATGAGTAAATTAAGAAAATAACTTGAATAGCGCCAGAGAGAAAGGGAGATTCAACAAGGGTGGTTTGAGTCATGTTTTACCCAGTCCCCCTGGTTAACTACACTCCTATCAGAATTAGCTTGACCCCTGATCATCCTTAAGGTGTTGCTAACTGTGGGACCTTGTTTGCTTAACCGCATAGTTTCCTTATTCCAGGCTCAGATTGGGTAGGTAAAACTCATGCTAATCAGACAGAAATATGCTCCACTGGCAGAAATAGAATTTGAGACGCCAGAATAATTATGAAACATTACTTTTAAGATTAAAAGTAGTCAGAAAAAGGAGTGGGAAATGAAAGAATAAAATATATTGAAATTGAAATGTAAAGAACCAGGTTTTTTAAAGCTTTCAAGCTGCACTCAGAACCTGAAATTCCTGTGGCACTTAAGACAATTCCCAGATCTTCCTATTAGATGTGTGTTGAAATCTTCCCTGACCAGCTAGATACTTAACACCCCTTCCCAGAAACCATGCAGATCTGCACGTATACATCTCAGGGCTTCAACCAATCAGTTTAAATGTTAACCCCTTCTCAGGGCTGACCAATCACCCACTGCACGACCTGTTCCCGCCAATGAATGTGCTAATCATGTTTTAGAGTTGTTATTTGATTTTGCTGGGGTATAAGATGATTTTCTAAAAGAGGCTATGATGTATGTAAAAACCCTGCCCTCTCCATAGAATGTATATAAACTCTGCTCAAGTTGTTCTGGGGCTCTTTGTTCTTTGCTCCTCTGAAGTGAGCTCTGAGCCCCAGCATGCTGGACCCACAATAAACCCTTTTGCGGTGGCATGAGACAGTCTCTTGGTGGTCTTTTCCTAAGACGTTCGTCCGAACTTTTCAGTTCCTGACTTCCATCAAGTGAGAATAGGGATCCTTTGGGTCAAAAGAGTTCTTCAAAGCCCTACAGTGGATAGTCCATAGGGGCTTGGGTTTTGTCATGACTCCAAATCACAGAAAGAATCAATACCTGACAGTCAGTAGGCCTCAAATTGGAGAAGCAGGGCAGTATTAACGGCAGGGCTATTTGATCATTCCTGGTTCAAAGGAAGGGTGTACAGTCCACCCTGATGTTAGGCAAATGAGTGGCAAAAGAGCTTATTTTGGACACTGTCTTGGGCTGCACCCCTTATGGAATCTTTCAGCCAGAGGTTATGATGAGTGTCTATATGGAAGAATATGAGGCCCATGTTGGAGTGTTTTGATTTAATTGCGGTCATTTGTGTGGCGGTTGGAAGAGATGCCTGGGTCCTCTTGGGCCTGAACACTGGTGTGATTCCCCTTAGAGACTGAGTGCTGGAACGGACCTCAGAGAAGTGTTGCCATGAATTGTGTTGGGATTTTAGGAGGCCTCGCATGAGAATTGCCCTTGGAAAATGCGATCAGGGTCACTTTCCACAGAGAGTGGAAATCTCAGCCAGGATATCACATGATTTTATTCTGAAAGACTTGGCAACCATAATTGAGAGTCAAAACGCACATGGACCTCACATGTAGACCTCAATGGGCCTGGCTTCATATGACCTTTTGGCCACTCTTTGGGAACCCTTGCCTGTGAGATTTCTCCAGATCTTTCATTGAAATAAGCTTTCTCACCATTTAAGGGTTCCTAAATGAATTGAAATCCACAGTGCCTCCAATTTCATCCTTGAAAAATGGCTATATAAATACCATTAAATTTTTGAAATTTCAATGACCTGGTGGCACTGGAGAAACTTTGGGTGTCCTGTTGCTGATCATGAGTATACCAGAGAGTGCCTTGATTGACTGGGTTTCCTGAAAATGGTGTAGAACAGAGAAGCCTATAGGTTGGATCCTGCTGAGTAGTGGGCCTAGAGAAGTGGTGGGCATATGTGTGATAAAACATCTGTGGTAGGGGAATGAGGATCTACCATTGGATTCCAAATTGCTTGGGACTGACATGGTGCAGCCAGCATAAATTTCTATTTAAAGGCATCTTGATATATGGAGAGGTTTCAAGGCAATGTTCAGAATCAGCTTGCTATGTTCAAGGGGGTAAACTATGTGGGTTAGAAACCTGGTTGGTGCATTCTGCTGCAGAACCTGACCCACCACACGTGACTTAACTCCCACCAGCACTGTGTCCCAGTTGAGCTCCATGTATTTGGTGAAGCAAATACCAAATTCCCAGTGCAGGAGCAAGAAACACAATGGAGAGTGGAAGAGCAATAAATGACTATACAGTCCACACAGGGAGACACTTAGCCACCAGTGGCCACAGTATACCCACAAAAAGAGAATCCAGCACTCTTCCCTCATGTTCATTGGAATATTACAATTTATGTCCTCCAGGTCACATAGATGCTGACCCAGCTTTGATCATCTCACTAGAAAAAAAGCAAAAGCTCCTGACAACAACATATATTTCAAGTGCCCAAACTCAGAGGCAGTTTCTCAAGAAGTCATTAGGCCAGCAGAGCTCCATTATTGTGGAGTGTTTACCCTGTCCCTTACTTTTGGAAACTCCTCTACCACGTCCATGGTTGTGAACTCCTTATCATATTCCATTCCAGATAAGTATTAACAGATTTTCTAACACTTCTCCTCTAATTGTGTCTTACTTGGGGTGAAGGTAATGTCAAGGCATTGTTCTGGATGAAAGTGGGAAGATTTTTGTGTAGCACATATTTGCATACACATTGGATAAATTTTCCAATTTTCCACTCAAAATACTGAATCCCTGACATTAACACATACTCTACTAGATTCTGAATACTAATCCTAATATGTTGGAGAAAAATAACCCAAAAAGAATAGAACTACAAGCAGTTCAGAGGAGGCATGGTGTATAGTTGGACTTGCCTTTTGCATAATATAGGGTAGGAGTTATAAATCCAGTCAATTTTTTTTGGAAATAGTTCTCCATATGTTTTTAATGCCTATTCAGGACCTGTATTTCTATATGCACATACAGAATCCTACCTGTTACCACACGTTCATTCTTGTGTGGTGGCTGAATTGGCAGATACAAATTCTGACAAGGGATCACTCCTCCTAAACGCTGTTGGAATTGAAAATTCAACCTATGTGTGAGCTTCCTAGTTGAACAACATTATACATAAATCCATGTTCAGTAAAATGAATTTATTTGAATCTGTGCATGATATATATTTCTTGGTGATTTTCAATTGACATATAGTGCTACTTTTTAATGTCTGTGTATATGTGTGTGTGTGTGTGTGTGTGTGTGTGTGTGTGCATGAGTGTGTATATATATATATACACACACACACACACACGCACACACACACTCTCCAGATTATTCAAAATATGAAATATATGTGTCTTATTTTACACTTCCTAAATTTTTCATATTCATGAATGTGGATTTATAATAATCTTTTCACAAGATTATTCTGAGAAATATTCACATACCTTACTAGAGTCTGACAACTAATCCTAAGATGATGGAGAAAAATAATGCAAACAGAATAGAAATACAAGAAGTTCAGTGGAGGCATGGTGTATAGTTGGACTTGCCTTTTGCATGATAAACGCTAGGTGTTATAAATCTAGTAAATTTTCAATTGAAATAATTCTTCATGTGTTTTTAAAATTAACAAATATGTGAATTCCTGTATCCCTTTCTCTGTGTCCTATTCATCACATGTATTTTTACATGCACTTATAGAATCCTACCTGGTATCACAGGTACATTTTTGTGAGGTGGCTGACTTGGCCGATACAAATTCTGAAAAAAGATCACTCCTCTTAAACGCTGTTGGAAACGAAAATTCAACCTATGGTTGAGTCCCCTGGTAGAACAACAATATACATAAATCCATGTTCAGTAAAATATATGTTTTGTCATCTGTGGATAATATATATTTATTGATGAATTTTGATTGGCATATATATTACTACTTTTTAATGTCTCTGTGTGTGTTTTGTGTATATATAAATATGTGTATATATATACAAATACACACTCTCCAGATTTTTCAAACTATGAAATATATGTGTCTTATTTAAATTCCCTAAATTCATTCATGTTCATGGACTTGGATTTATAATCAACTTTTCACAAGATTATTCTCAGAAATATTCATCCACCTGAAAAACATATTTGTATCCTAGTACTGAACACTAAGTTGAATGAATGGTGCATACAAAAACTAATATTTCTACAGTAACTGACCCAGTTTAACATCAATGCAAGTAGATTCCGATGGGACAAGGTGTGTATTTTGACGTTCAATTTTATTCAACACTGGTACTTAATATTTCTTCATATAATGCACATCATAGGATATATATTTCATCCACAAATTCACAAATTTTTGGGCATTTGTTTCACTTACAATCAATTCCTGCTTTTGAACACATGTATTTCTCCAGGTGTCTTGATTGGTCTTTTCATTAGACTTCTTTCCAAACACATTATTTTCGATTTCCATAATCAATTTTGAAGCAAAACTCACACACACTTCATGATAAACTATAACCCTAATATTACCAATAGATATATAACTGGTTTGAATGAATGTATGTACATAAATATAAAATTTCCTGTATATTTTCAGATATCAATTCAATCCATTATTTAAAGTTGAAAACAGTGATACTATTTATTCACAGTATGGTTTAGTCATGCATTATCTCTATATTCATAGAAAAAGGGTGCACCTATTTGTACCCCCAATACTAATTTATATGTCTTCAATATATTGCTCCTAGAAATGGTGGAAGAAATACTCATGTCATCTGATCTACATATATATTTTATCAGTGTAATATTCTGGACACAAAAAAAGCAAATGTCACACTTATGTTTGTACCAAATCCTAAATAGAAAGTGTGCATGGATTACTAAAAACACCCATGTCCAGGTTGCCTAATGCTCTCAAATGTCTATCTTATTGGTGACTACATATTTGTTTCTTCCTAAGATTATATATTCAATCTCAAGCCTGTTGAATATGTCTAATCCTATCACTCACTATATACTTTCCCTGATTTCCTAATGTCTCTATTGATATCTGCTTTCCTACATATTTTTTCCAGTTCATCACTGTGACCGACTCTTCACATGTGCTGACATTTACATTCACTCTCTAACCAAAACTCTATTGCTAAAGAACTTTTGGTCCAAATCCTATACTCACTTTTCTATCTAAACCAACACTATCTTCCTAATCCTATCGACTATGCCTTTTTGACTGGATATTCTCTTAGACATTCAATCAACCAAGGTACATGGTCCTTTGCCATTGTTTATCTATTTATTTGAGACATCTGTGCAGAACATAGTTCAAAGGTAAGTATCCCACTAAAGTGACCAATGCCCTTCTGGGCTTCAAATCTTACCTAGAATTCTGTTTTCATACTTATATTTCACCTCTATATTATTAAATATCACAGAATACCAATACCATTATTCATCCAGCAGAATGATTCCTAACCCTAATCAAACCTGTTATTAACCCTAATCATACACTGTTCCCTAATCTAACTTTACAAAAGAGCAGGCACAGAGTTGGTCTTACAATACAGGAATATAGGGAATCTTTCACCTGCTGAGAAGCTCAAAGGTCCATGTAGATATGATCCCTGGAGAAGATGTAGGGAACTATGAAGGACCTGAGAAAGCGAAAGTCCTATTACATGGCAAAAAAAACCTGGTCAGGACGAAGGGATGTGTCTGAATCAGCCTCTATCTTTTTAATGTAGAGAAGATAAACCAAACCAGGCCTGTGTGGAGAGCTGTTCCAAGTGCCTATGGTTAATATAACATTCTAACTTGTGAAATTGTCACAGGAAATAGGGGCAGCCTCCATCTCAAAGGACCGTTTGAAGAAACTGTTAGGACAAAGTGGTTGCCAAGGCAGTGACCTCATTCAGTTTCTGAAGGAAGTGACCTTACCTAATTTCCTTGGTGATGGAACTCTCTGAACTTGGAATCCAGGAAGCCAAGCACCCAGAGGCAGGCCCAGTCTCAGTCCCAGTGGTCTCACTTGTTTAGACTTACCAAGGACAGAGTCCGTCTTTCTTGGTAAATACTGATGTGAGTATGGCCAAATGCCAGGAGAGCTCTGAAGAGCGGCCTTTCCTAAGAACGCAGGCAGTGGCTCACTGCTGGGCCCTGACAACTTCACAGAGTTGGCCAAGTAGACCAGATCTTAGACAGGACAGGCCATTTCGGGGGAACAAAAAATGGCCCACCAGTCAGAGGACTCTCTGGATAGTCACATACCTACTTGGGGGAAAGAGGTATCTTTGTGGGTATGGGTGTGAGTTTGTGGTTTTGTCTCATGTTCTAAGAATACGTAGGAAAGGCAGTTTGTTTGGTTTGGAATGGACTGTGTCTAGTAAGTCCTTTGACAAGGCGAGTGCTTCTATGTCTGTGTATCCCACTGTGTCTGTGGTTGTAGATATTAGAAAAGAGAATGCATCAATGGATGTGTTATGTCTAGTAGAAAGCTTCTCAGCATTCATCCTCCCTAATTCATGAATGGACTGTGGCTTGCCTTATAGATGTACAACACCTACAATCTTCCTAAGTTCCTGTATTCTTCCTGATTTTGGCCTCTCTCTAGAATGGGCTCATGATTTTGTTTCCAAGTTATGTACCACCTCCAAGCTCTGTGACATGGCTATGTACTGGATAGCTGAAGGGAATGGGAGCATATCAGAAAACTCAGATATCAGTGTGACTAGGAGAGTCTCAGTGGAGAAACCCTGCTTTGGGTCTTTTGCTTACCTATTTGTCCGTTGCCCTGAATGTCAGGAAGGTCTTTGCCTCAGGTCGCCCCTTTGTGAAGCCTGAAGAAAACAGTTTTCAGATGGAAATGAATGGGCATCACCTTGGGCTCTTTGCTTAATTGCTTTGGAATGGGATGAGTCTGAATCAGCCTCTTGGTTCTGTGTGAGGCTGTGGCTTAGATTCTCAGCACCTGTTGGGTCTAAAGAAAGATCCCATGTGTGCATCCAAAACGAAAATGGCCAAAAGAGCAGTCATTGTGCATGAAGTCTCTCACCTTCCTCTGTAATGTTCCTTCCTCTGTCAAGTGAGAATAGGGATTCCTTGGGTCTAATGAGTTCTTCAAAGCTCTGTAGAGTCTAGCCCATTGGTGCTTGGGTTTTCTCATAACTCCAATTCACATAATGAATCTAAACTCCACAGTCAGTAGGCCACAAATTGGAGAAGTGAAGCAGTATTAACAGCAGGCATATTTAATCACTCCTGGTTCACAGGAAGGGAGTCCGGGCCTTTAGGCAAATGAGGGGTAAGGGAGCTTCTTTTGGACACTGTCTTGGGCTGTGCCTCTCAAGTAAACCTCCAGCCAGAGGTTATTATGAGTGTCTTTATGGAAGAAGATGAGGGCTAGGTGGTAGTGTTTTGGTTTTAAATGTGATCACTTGTGTGGCGGTTGGAAGAGATGATTGGTTACACCTGGGCTTCAACTCTGGTGTGATTCCACTTAGAGACTGATTTCTGGAACTGACCTCAGAGAAGTATTGCAATGAATTGTGTTGGGATTTTAGGAGGCCTCGCATGAGAGTCGCCCTTGGAAAATGAGTCTTGGCCCAGGGTTGCTTTCCACAGAGCACTGGAAATCTCAGCCAGGATATCACATTATTTTATTCTGAAAGACTTGGCAACCATAGTTGAGAGTCAAAACAAACAAGGACCTCACATTGTAGACCTCAATGGGCCTGGCTTCATGTGAACTTTTGGCCACTCTTTGGGAAGCCTTGCCTGTGAGAGTTCTCCAGATCTTTCATTGAAATGAGCTTTCTCACCATTTAATGGTTCCTAAATGAATTGAAACCCACAGTGCCTCCAACTTCATCCTTGAAAAATGGTTAGATAAATACCATGAAATGCTTAAAATTCCCATGAGCAGGTGGCACTGGAGAACCTTTGGATGTCCTGTTTCTGATCATAAGTATACCTGAAGGTGCCTTGATTGACTGGGTTTCATGAAAATAATATAGAAAAGACATGCTAGTAAGTTGGAGGCTGCTGAGTAGTGGGCCTAGAGAAATTGTGGGCAGGTGTGTGATAAAAAATCTGTGGTGTGGCCATGTGGATATGCCATTGGCTTCCAAATGGATTAAGACTGATATGGTGCAGCCAGCAGACCCTTCTATGTAAAGGCATCTTGTGATATTGAGGAGTTTCAGGGCAATGTTCAGAATCAGGTTACTATGCTCAAAGAGGCAAGCTTGTGGTATAGAAGCCTGGTTGGTGCATTTTCCTGCAGACCCTGACCCACCAAACGTGACAGAACTCCCTCCAGCACTGTGTCCCAGTTGAACTCCTTGATTCGTGAAGCAAATACCAAACTCCCAGTGCAGCAGCAAGAAACACCACGAAAGATGGAGTATGAACAAATGGGTTCACAGTGCACATGGGGAGACACTTAGCCCCCAGTGGCCACAGTTTACCTACAAAGAGAGGATTTAGCAATGCTTCCTCATGTTCATTTTAAAATAAGTAACCATGTCCTCCAGGTCCCATAGATGCAGACCCAGCTTTGATGGTCTCACTACAATGGAAGCTAAAGCTCCTGAGAACAACATATATTACATGTGCCCAACCTCAGAGGGAGTTTCTTAAGAAGACTTTAGGCCAGCAGAGTTCCATGTTTGTGTGTGGTGAGCCGCTTCTGCAGATTATGGTCGCCATTGCAGGATGGTGCTGGCTCCACTGTGGTCTGTAACAAACAACTTGTTTGGGAGAGTTGGTGCATGGTTTTTCAGCACCCTGTGAGAAAGTTCCACGTGGAAGCTTTGCATTGGGGCTTGGGATGCTTTATTAAGGCTGGAAGGGACATCCTACAAGGAAGAAGAAGAAATATCAAGGGCCTGAATAAACTGCTGAAAGAAGATTCCTGAGTTGCGTCTTCCTTGCGGGCAAGGGGTCGCGACAAGTGGTGCTGAAAACCCGGGAACCAGAACTTTCAGCAGTCAGAGGTGGTGCACCGGTTAGTCCCAGGTAAGTGGGACCCGCGGTCAAAGCGGGGATTAGTCCCAGGTAAGTGGGACCCGCTATCAAAGCGGCAGCTCCTCTGTAAAGCCAGAGAGAGCATTACATCTTATTGCAGCTGCACTGTGTACTTTCGCTCTTACTTTCACTTTTGTTTTTTGTGTGTCTTTTGTTGTGTCATGAGTGCCGTATCTTCAAGTCCGCTTCTCCTGGCCCTAGATAACCTGTTACGTTGCAAGGGCCTAGAAGTGAAACGTAGTACTTTACAGAGATTTTTACAGAAGACCGATATTGCTGCACCGTGGTTTGCGTTCTCGGGCAGCCTTACTATACCTAGCTGGGATAAGTTAGGCACAGATCTTGACTTTGCTTCTGAGCAGGGCATATTAGAGGGTGGGGTGATACCCCTTTGGAAGATGATCCGTAGTTGCCTCCCAGATGGCAGATGTCAGGAAGCACTTACTAAAGGACAAGAAGTTTTTGAGCAACTACATGAGGCAAAGTCTGAAGGATCACATAGTGAAGTGGCAGAGAACATTGGGAGTAAGAGTAGTGAGAAGGCAAAAGAGCCTGAAACTAAAAATAGGAGAAGGCTCTACCCAGACTTGGCTGAATTAAAAACGCCTGAGAACACAAGCGGCTCAGAGAGTTCTGAGGACCTTGATATATTGTTACCACAACTACGAAAGATAAAAGTGAAGAAAAAGAAAAAAGGGATACAGGGCACGCAGGCCTACTGTAAAAAGGGGACGGGATCCAATATCGGTCAACAACACTCTGAGGAGGAGGAGGTAGAATATCTCAAAGAAGATATGGTGCCGGTTGCCCCACCCCCGTATGTGGGGGGGAGCCAAAATTCCGGGAGATATTTTCATGCGCAAGTTTGGAGGACAGTAAATACAGATATGGGACTTGCATACCCTGTATTTCAGGACAATAACAGGGGAAGATATCATGAGCCTTTAGACTTTAAGAAAATTAAAACCTTGGCGGAATCTTTCCGCACTTATGGCGTGGATGCCGCTTTCACCCTTACTCAGGTGGAGGGACTTGCTATAATAACGTTATCCCGTTATTTTGTATGACTCCTTCAGATTGGGCTAGCCTTGTTCGGGCTTGTGTTTCTCCAGGTAAATATTTGGACTGGAGAGCCTTTCTGCTAGAGGGCGCTGTTGAGCAGGCCGCCCAAAACTATGCGGCGGGACACCCCCATTGGGACAAGGATATGCTTTTAGGACAAGGCAGATTTGCTAATCAACAGACAGGATTCCCTCCTGAGGCATATGATCAAATTAACAACATTTGCATTCGGGCATGGAAGTCACTTCCAAATAGAGGAGAGGTGTCTGGTTACTTGACTAAGATTCTGCAGGGCTCTACAGAACCCTTTTCAGATTTTGTAGCAAGGATGGTGGATGCCGCTGGAAAGATTTTTGGGGACCCTAATAGGCACCTACAGGGGCGTAAGCATCCTGTGCTAGCTCATCAAAAGCTTAACAGGTTTGCTCTGGGTTTTTCCTAGGGGCCACTGGGGCTCAAATACCCATAACATGGCTCACCGAGGAGCCTGTTTGGGTGCCTCAGTGGCCTCTTCCCTCGGCTAAACTGGCAGCAGCCCATGATCTAGTCAAAGAACAACTTGATTTGGGTCACATCCAACCTTCTACTTCTCCATGGAATACTCCCATATTTGTCATTAAGAAAAAATCAGGGAAGTGGCGCCTACTGCATGATCTACAAGCAGTTAATGCTCAGATGCAACTTATGGGACCCATTCAAAGAGGGCTGCCTCTGCTCTCCTCTGTTCCTCAAGGCTGGCATATAATTGTTATTGACATTAAAGACTGTTTCTTTTCCATTCCTTTGCATCCTAAAGATTCACAACGTTTTGCTTTCACCCTTCCCTCGTGTAATCACGAGGAACCAGATCAAAGGTTTGAGTGGGTGGTGTTGCCACAGGGGATGGCTAACAGTCCCACAATGTGCCAACTGTATGTGGGGAAGGCACTCGCACCTCTCAGACATAAGTATTCCTCCACCAAGATCATTCATTATATGGATGATGTGTTATTGGCTGCAAAATTAGAACAGACAGTTAATGAGGCTTATAAAGAACTCGTGATGCTGTTGGCTCAACATGGACTGCACATCGCACCTGAAAAGGTTCAAACAGGGGATTCTATCAGGTATTTGGGAGCGACAATTGGGTATGACAAATTAAAACCACAAAAAATTACCATCAGGACTCAAGATTTCCAAACTCTAAATGATTTTCAAAAATTGCTTGGAGACATTAATTGGATAAGAGGATATTTACATATTCCTAATATTGTGCTCCAGCCTTTGTATGCTACTCTTAACGGTGATCCAGATCTTGCTTCCCCTCGTAGCCTCACTACTGAGGCTAGAGCGGCCCTTATAAAAGTAGAAAAAGCTATACAGCATGCCACTCTATGCAGGCTCCAGAGTGATAAACCTTTCCAGTTATGTGTGCTTGCCACTATGCGGCAGCCTACTGGAGTACTGTGGCAAGATGGGCCTTTACTATGGATCCACCCACATGTATCCCCAGGAAAATCCTTAGAATATTATCCTGATGCTGTTGCAGCGTTGGCACTTAAAGGGATTCAACAAAGCATTCAATTTTTCGGCCAATCACCTTCTTCTCTTATCATACCCTACACTAAAGCTCAACTTAATGTTTTATGTGCTACTCTAGACAACTGGGCTATTCTGTGTTGCTCGTTTCAAGGGGGTATTGATAATCACTACCCTTCTCATCCATTACTCCATTTTGTTAAAGAACAACCCATCATTTTCCCTAAGGTAACTTCATCCAGTCCAATTCCGGGGGCTGTTAACATTTTTACTGATGGTTCCAAGTCTGGAATGGGAGCTTATGTAACTAATGACTCTCCCCCTATCCAGCATCAATTTGCTCCTGGAAATCCAAAATGGATAGAACTACAAATTGTTATTGAAGTTTTTAAACAGTGTTCTTTTCCTTTTAATCTTATTTCGGACTCCAGCTATGTGGTACAAGCACTAAAAGTCCTGGAGGCCGTGGGAGCTATTAGTGATGCCCACAATGTGTCTGCTTACTTTACTCAGCTTCAACAGCTTATCTCTAACCGCACTGCTTCTTTTTATCCAATGCACATCAGGGCTCACACCTCTCTTCCTGGTCCGTTATCCCAGGGTAATGCCTGTGCGTGCGGACTTAGCCACTAGAGGTCAATTGATATGCTTGGCTTCCTCCTTAGAGGGGGCTAAGTTGTTTCACCAAATCTTCCATGTTAATGCATTAACGCTGCACAGGCATTTTTCCATTTCAAGAGCGGATGCTCGGCAGATAGTATTGCAATGTCCCCACTATGTCACATTTCTTCATCCCCCTAATTATGGAGTAAACCCACGGGGATTAAAGCCATTGGTTGTTTGGCAAATGGATGTGACACATATACCTGACTTTGGTAACCTCAAGTATGTGCATGTTTCCCTTGATACGTGCTCTGGAATTATCCATGCTTCTGCTTTATCAGGAGAAAAGGCACGTAATGTCATTACTCACTGTTTAGAGGCATGGGCAGCATGGGGTGCACCTGCATCCCTTAAGACTGATAATGGACCTGCTTATACTGGCAGACAATTTACAGCTTTTTGTTCTACTATGGGAGTGCAACTTACTCATGGTTTGCCTTACAATCCTCAAGGACAAGGCATTGTTGAGTGTGCTCATCGCACCTTAAAGGAAACTTTACAAAAACAAAAAGGGGGAATAGGAGCTGAACACACTCCTAAAGAACGCCTGTCCTTAGCTCTCTTTACCATTAATTTTTCGAATTTGGATATTCATGGTGGCTTTGCGGCCGATAGACATGTGTCCCCTCAGCCCTCTGTGATTGGCTATGTTAAGTGGAAGGATGTTCTTACGGGCCAATGGAACGGCCCTGACCCCGTGCTGACATGGGCACGAGGATCTGTATGTGTTTTTCCCCAGGATCGTACGGAACCGTTGTGGGTCCCTGAACGCTTGACAAGAAGAGTCTCGACATCAACTGACCAGCAACAAGAGATACCACAACAATTCTGTGATGAGGATCTTCATTCTGCTAAGTGCTCTGGCTCTGGTGCTGGTGCCGATGGCACAGGCAACACCAATGCGGTGGTGGGCAGTGGCACGGGCATGGCCAATGCCGATGCCGGTTCATGGTAATTCTAGTGTCCTCCCCACTCTTTTTTCTACCTCATGTGAGATGTCTGCTCCCTGTGCCTCTCCTAGAGGGGACATGGAGAGAATTTTTAATCAATCTCAAGTGAATCTAACAGGAGTTTTTTGTTTCAGACTTAAAAACGCTAATTGCATTAGCCTTAAGACCAAAAATTTGACTAACTGGGAGGACCCATTGTGGTCCAATCAGGTCTCAGGGAGCATTATCAGTGCTGTATTGAGCAAGGTAGCTTCGGGGAAGCAATCAGGCTCAGGAACCCCCGCAAACAGTAGCTCTGCTCTTAACATAACTACCTTGGCTATTATCTCCGAGGTACTAATCCCAGTGCCTCCTTCTTCTAGTAGTATTCATGATGCCACTCATTTCAAGGCCTCTCCTTACTGTTCCCCTAATCTTGGTTTCCCCCCAACAGTTACGCCTTGTCAGGATCATTCTTGGGAGAAACATCAAGTTGCTAAAGGTTTCTCCCTTTCCCCCTCTCTTAAGAGGTATGTTTATAACTTTAACAATAGTGCCAGCTCCTCTACAGGAGTAGGTTGGTCCTGGTTTCAATGGCTGATTTACAATGAAAAGGGGGCTTCAGCCGATATTTCTGCATTGGCTCAGTTGGTAGGAGCCAAAAGTTGGCTGACTAATGTTTCTGGTACTGTTAGGGAAAGTGAACGAGGTAATAGACTTACATCTGTTTCATTCAACTCTCTGTTGTATAATGCCACAATGCCTCCTGCAATGGTCTGTGTCCAATCCCCCTTCTTATTCCTTTTGGCTAAGGCCACCTTGTCGGGGATGCTGGATTGTTCTCATACTACCAGTCTCTTATCTGAGTGTTGGAATGGTTCCTGGACTGTAGCAGTGGTTATGAAAATTCCAACTTTTGTCCCAATCCCGGTCACTGCAGATCCTGATAAATTCCCTATTGTTGAGCTACTTAGAGTCCGCAGAGAATTTGGAATCACAGCGGCTATAGTGACAGCCGTGGCGGTATCTGCTGCTGCAGCGGTTACGGCCGGAGTGGCTATGGCCAATCAAGTACAAACTGCTGCCACCATTAATCAAGTTGTCCAACAAACTTCCACCATACTTGAATCCCAAAATACAATTAATCAACATATTTTGTCAGGGATTTTAGCTGCCAACCAAAGAATAGATTTACTCCAAGCTCAGGTAGAAGAATTGGCTGACTTAGTGCTTTTGGGTTGTGTTGACCAACGTGCACATTTATGCATAACCTCTGTCAGATTTAATGATTCCAGGAATGTTTCCCGCATCATTGGCGAATATTTGGCTGGAAATTGGTCCATGGAAGCGGAAGACATGATCCAGTCTCAACTAACCCAGATAGGTGTCTTGAATAACACCCATGTTGATCCCGTGACTTTGGGTCAATTCACCTATTGGATATCTTCTGCTTTTTCCTTTTTTAAAGAGTGGGTGGGGGTAGGCATTTTTGGTGCAATGTGTTGCTTCGGTATGTTTCTCTGTTTGTGGTTTCTCTGTTGCCTCAAGGCCCGCAATGCTCACGATAAGGCTATGATCATCCAAGCTCTTGCAGCTTTAGAAAATGGCAATTCACCTCAAGTCTGGCTTGCGCATCTTAAACAGTAAATCTTTGACATGGTCGTTGCACCCCAAGTTATTATAACATTGCACTGGGATCGGCATGTCTTTCCTCGTTATTCTCTTAGTGTTGGAAAGCCCTTGCACTCTGCCGGTCTTGCTGCCATTGCAAGCAGGTGGGTTTCCACACTAATGCTTCTCTATCTCCTTAAAGTCCGTGCCTTTCTTTCAGGGTGCTGTCAACTCGTTTGTCGTTGTGTACAGCCACAGTTCAGCCTCAGCTGTCCCCCTTCGTCCACCTTCGTCATGATACAGGATGCGAGGCAAGGCACTGCACTTGAGTGATCCTTGAAGTGGACCTCAAGGAGAGCATGTCCTATTGCATGCGGGTTTGATGTCCACGCCCCGCCCCACGAAAAAGGCATCGGCTGATATGGCTTCAGATCTGGGGAAGGGCCCTCCTTAGGACTGAGCCATACTATGCAGCCACTTCTGCACAGTGGGATAGGACCTCTACTCTCGCCTGTATTGTTTTCAGAAAACAGAAAGGGGGAACTGTGGTGAGCCGCTTCTGCAGATTATGGTCGCCATTGCAGGATGGCGCTGGCTCCACTGTGGTCTGTAACAAACAACTCCTTGTTTGGGAGAGTTGGTGCATGGTTTTTCAGCACCCTGTGAGAAAGTTCCACGTGGCAACTTTGCATTGGGGCTTGGGATGCTTTATTAAGGCTGGGAGGGGCATCCAACAAGGAAGAAGAAGAAATATCAAGGTCCTGAATAAACTGCTGAAAGAAGATTCCTGAGTTGCGTCTTCCTTGTGGGCAAGGGGTCTCGACATTTGTGGAGTGTTTACATTGTCCCTTACTTTTGGAAACTCCTCTACCACCCCCAAAGTTGTGAAAATTGAGCAGTTGTCATTGCAGATATATATTCACAGATTTTTCTAACTCTTCTCCTCTAACTGTGTCATACTTGGGGCGAAGGTAATGTCGCAGCATTGTTCTGGATGAGATTGAAAAGATTTTTGTGTAGCAAATATTTGCATACACATTGGATCCATTTTTCAATTTTCCATTTGAAATACTGAATACATGACACTATCCCATACCCTACTAGCCTTTGACTATTCATCCTAATATGATGGAGAAAAATAACCTAAACAGAATACAAATACAAGCAGTTTAGAGGAGGCATGGTATATAGTTGAACTTTCCTTTTGCATGATAAACGGTAGGTGTTATAAATCTAGTCAATTTTTAATTAAAATAGTTCTCTATGTGTTTTTAAAATTAACTACTATGTGAATTCCTGTCTCCCTTTCTCTGTAGCCTATTCATCATCACATGTATTTTTATATGCACTTATAAAATCCTACCTGGTATTATAGGTACATTTTTGTGAGGTTGCTGACTTGGCAGGTACAAATTGTGAGAAGAGATCACTCCTCCTAAACGCTGTTGGAACTGAAAATTCCACCTATAGGGGAGCTTCCTAGTAGAACAACATTATACGTAAACTCATGTTCAGTAAAATAAATATTTTTACATATGTGGATGATATATATTTAAAGATGAATTTCGATTGGTATATATATTAGTACTTTTTAATGTCTGTGTGTGTGTTTTGTGTATATATGTATATATATATATATATATATATATATATATATATATATATATACACTCTCCAGATTTTTCAAACTATGAAATATATGTGTCTTATTTAAATTCCCTAAATTCATTCATGTTCATGGACTTAGATTTATAATCAACTTTTCACAATATTATTTTTAGAAATATTCATCCACCTTAAATACATATTTGTTTACTAGTAGTGAAAACTAACTTCAGTGAATGGTGTATACAAATCCTAATAATTCTACAGTAATTGACCCAGTCAAACATCAATGCAAGTATATTCCTATGGGACATGATATGTAATTTGATGTTTATTTTTATTCAACATTGGTACATTATTATTTCTTCAGTTTTTGCACATCATAGGATATATATTTCATCCACAAGTGAGCAAATTTATAGGCATTTGTTTCAACTTTAATCACTTCCTGCTTCAGAACACATGTATTGTCAGGGTTTCTTGACTGGATTTTTCATGAGACTTCTTTCCAAACACATTATTTTCGATTACCATAATCACTTTAGAAGCAAAACTCACACACTCTTCATGATAAACCAATACACTAATATTACCATTAGATGAATAACTGGTTGGAATGAATGATTGTATATCCATATAAGATTTCCTGTAATTTTTCAGATATCAATTCAAACCATTATTTAAAGTTGGAACAAGTTATATTATTTATTCACAGTATGGTCTATTCATGCTTTATCTCTATATTCATAAACACAGGGTACACCTATTTTTACCCCCAATACTAATTTATACGTCTTCAATATATTGCTCCCAGAAATGGTGGAAGAAATACTTATGTCACCTGATTTATGTATACATTTTATCACAGTAATATTCTGGACAAAAATTGTAAAGGTCACACTTATGATTCTACCAAAGCCTAAATGGAAAGTGAACATAGATTACGAAAAACATCTATTTCAAGGTTGCCTAATGCTCTCAAATGTCAATCCTATTGGTAACTACGTATTTCTTTCTTTCTAAGATTATATATTCAAACTCAACCCTGTTGAAAATGTCTAATCCTCTCACTCACTTTATACATTGCCTGATTTAGTAATGCCTCTATTGATATCTGCTTTTCTACATATTTTCCCCAGTTCATGATAGTGACTGACTCTTCATATGTGCTGACATATACATTCGCTCTCTAACTGAATCCCTATTGCTAAAGAACTTTTGGTCCAAATCATATACTCACTCTTCTTCCTAAACCTACCGACTATTTTTCAAATCCTAATGACTATCCTTTTTTGAGTGGATGTTCTCTTCTACATTCAATCTTCCAAGGTACAAGGTCCTGTGCCATTGTATATCAAATTTTCTGAGACATCTGTGCAGAACATAATTCAAAGCTAAGTATCCCAATCAAGGGCCCAATGCCCTTGTGGGTTTTAAATCATACCTAGATTTCTGTTTTCATAATTATATTTCACCTCTACATTCTTGTAAATATCGCAGGTTCCCAATACAATTATTCATGGAGCAGAATGATTTCTAACCCAAATCAAACCTGTTATTAACCCTAAACATACACTGTTCCCTCAATCTCATTTTAGAGAAGAGCAGGGACAGAGTTGTTCTTACAATACAGGAAAGTAGGGGACATTCAACCTGCTGAGAACCTCAAAGGTCCATGCAGAAATGATACCTGGAGAAGTTGTAGGCAGGTATGAAGGACCTAAGAGAGCAAAGGCCAATTTGCATGGCAAACAACCTGGTCAGGATGAAAGGATGTTTCTGAATCAGGCTCTCTCTTCTTATTGTGGAGAAGATGGACCAAACCAGGCCTGTGTGGAGAGCTGTTCCCGGGTGCCTATGATTGATATACCATTCTAACTTGTGAAAGTGTCAGAGAAAGTAGGGACAGCCACCATCTCACTGGACGTTTGGAAGCAATTGTTAGGACAAAGGGGTTGCCAAGGCAGTGACCTCATTCAGTTCCATAGAAAGTGATGTACCTCATTTCCTTGGTGATGGAACTCTCTGAACTTGGTATCCAAGAAGCCAGGCACCCAGATGCATTCCCAGTCCCAGTACCAGTGGGCTCACTTGTGTGGATTTACCAAGGACAGTTAGTCTTTCTTGGTACCTACTGATGTGAGGATGGCAAAATGCCAGGAGAGCTCTTAAGAGGGACCTTTCCTGATAAAGCAGGTAGTGGCTCACCACTTTTTCCTGACAACTTCACAGTGTTGGCCAAGGAAACAAGAGAGGGTACAGGCCATTTCGGGGGAACATAGTATGGCCCACCAGTCAGAGGACACACCGGATAGTCAAAGACTTACTTGGGGGAAGGAGGTGCCTTTGTGAGTGTGGGTTTGTTGTTTTCTCTCATGTTCTGAGAATAGGTAGGAAAGGAGTTTTTTGTTTGTTTGTTTGTTTGTTTGGAGTGAACTGTTTCTAGTAAGTCGTTTGACAAGGTGAGTGTTTCTATGTCTGTGTATCCCACTGTGTCCGTGGTTGTAGACACGAGAAAAGACAATGCAACAATGTATGTGTCCTGTCTACTAGAAAACTTCCCAGAATTCATCCTGTCTAACTTATGAATGGAGTGTGGCTTTCCTTATGGATGGGCAAAACCTACTACCTTCCTAAGTCCCATTTTTTCTTCCTGAATTCTGGCCACTCTCCAGAATAGGATCATGGATTTGTGTCCAAGATAGGTGCCAACTCCAACGTCTGTGACATGGCCTTGTACTGGATAGCTGAATGGAATGGCCAGTATCGCAGAAAACTCAGATATCAGTGTGACCAGGAAACTCTCAGTGGAGAAACCCTGCTTTGGGTCATTTGCTAACCTATTGTTCTGTTGCCCTGAATTTCAGGAACGTCTTTGCCTCAGGCCACCCCTTTATGAACCCTGAAGAAAACAGTTTTCAAATGTAAATGAATGGGCATCACCTTGGATTCTTTGCTTAATTTCTTTGGAATAGGATGTGTCTGAATCAGCCTCTTGGCCCTGTGTGAGGCTGTGGCTTATATTCTCAGCACCTGATGGATCTAAAGAAAGATTCCATGTGTGCATCCAAAACCAAAATGGCAAAATGTTCAGTCATTGTGAATGAATTCTATTGCCTTCCTCTGTTAGGTTCCTGAAATCCATCAAGTGAGAATAGGGATCCTTTGGGTCAAATGAGTTCCTCAAATCTCTGCAGAAGGGCTTGTCTTTTCTCCTGATTCCAATTCACATAAAGAATCTAAACCCCACAGTCAGAAGTCCTCAAATTGGAGAAGCGGAGCAGTATTAAGGGCAGGAATATTTGATCACTCCGGTTTCACAGGAAGGGTTTCCAGCCCACCCTGACTTTAGCCAAATGAGGGACATGGAGCTTATTTTGGAAACTCTTTGGAATGTGCCCCTCATGGAAAGCTCCAACCAGAGGTTATGATGAGTGTCTACATTGAAGAAGATGGAAGCCATGTGGGAGTGTTTTGGTTTTAATTGTGGTCATTTGTTTGGCGGTGTGGAGAGATGACTGGGTCAACCTGGGCTTGAACTCTGGTGTGATTCCCCTTAGAGACTGCGTTCTGGAACTGACTCAGAGAAGTATTGTCATAAATTGTGTTGGGATTTTATGAGGCCACGCATGAGAGTCGCCCTTGGAAACAGAGAGCTTGGCCCAGGGTGGCTTTCCTCAGAGTACTGAGAATCTCAGCCAGGATATCACAGGATTTTATTATTTAATACTTGGCAGCAATAGTTGAGAGTCAAAACACACATGGAACTCATATTGGAGAACTCAATGGGCCTGGCATCATGTGACCTTTTGTCCACTCTTTTGGAAGCCTTGCATGTGAGAGTTCTCCAGAGCTTTCTTTGAAATGAACTTCCTCAACTTTTAATGGTTCCTGAATGAATTGAAACCCACAGTGCCTCCAACTTCATCCTTGAAAAATGGCTACATAAATACCATGAAATTTTTGAAATTCCCATGACCTGGTTGCACTGGAGAACCTTTGGATGTTCTGTTGCTGATCATGAGTGTACCAGACCGTGCCTTGTTTGACTGGGTTTCATGAAAATGGTGTAGAACAGAGATGCCAGTATATTGAAGCCTGCAGAGTAGTGGGCCAAGAGCTGTGGTGTGCAGGTGTGTGAAAAAATATCTGTGGTTGAGACATGTGGATCTCCCATTGACTTCCAAATAGCTTTTGGCTGACATGGTGCAGCCAGCAGGCTCTTTCTTGTAAAGGCATCTTTTTATATGTAGAGGTTTCAGGGCAATCTTCAGAATAGGGTTGCTATGGTCAAGGAGAAAGCTATGTGGGATAGAAGCCTGTTTGGTGCATTCTCCTGCAGACCCTGACAAACCACATGTGACATAACTCCCTCCAACACTGTGTCCCAGATGAACTCCTTGTATTTCATGAAGCAAATACCAAACTCCCAGTGCAGGAGCAAGAAACACCATGGAAAGTGGAGGATGACCAAATGGCTTCACAGTCCACATGGGGAGACACTTACCCACAGTGGCCACAGTTTACATACAAATGGAGAATTCGGCACTGCTGTCTCATGTTCATTGGACATAGATGCAGGGTCAGCTTTGATGTTCTCACTACAAAGGAACATAGTTTCTGACAAGCTCCTGAGAACAACAAATATTTCAAGTGTCCAACCACAGAGGCAGTTTCTCAAGAAGTATTATTCCGGCAGAGCTCCATGTACGTGGAGTGTTTACCCTGTCCCTTAGTTTTGGAAATTCCTCTACCACCTCCAAGGTTGTGAACTCCTGATTATTTTCCATTGCAGATATGTATTCACATATTTTCTAACTATTTTCCTCTAATTTTGTCTTACTTGGGGTGAAGGTAATGTAAAGGCATTTTTCTGGATGAGAGTAGGAAGATTTTTGTGTAGCACATATTTGCATACACATTGGATACATTTTCCTATTTTCCATTCGACATACTGAATCCCTGACAATAACCCATACCCAACTAGACTCTTACTGATAATCCTAATATGATGGAGAAAAATAACCCAAACAGAATAGAAATACAAGCAGTTCAGTGGATGTATCACATATATTTGGACTTGCCTTTTGCATAACAAATTGTAGGTGTTTCAAATCTTGTCAATTTTAATTGATATAGCTCTCCATGAGTTTTTAAAGTTAACAACTATGTGAATTTCTGTCTCCCTTTCTCTGTAGCCTATTCAGCACATGTATTTTTATATGCACATATAGAATCCTACCTGGTATCACAAGTACATTATTGTGAGTGCATGCATTGGCAGATACAAATTGTGAGAAGAGATCACCCCTCCTAAACACTTTTGGAATTTAAAATTCAACCTATGGGTGACCTTCCTAGTGGAATATTATACATAAATCCATTTTCATTAAAATATAAATTTTTCCATCTCTGGAGGATATATATTTCATGATGAATTTCGATTGGCATATATATTGCTACATTTTAATGTCTCTGTGTGTGTGTTTTGTATATATATATATATATATATATATATATATATATATATATATATATATATATATATATACTGTCCAGATTTTTCAAAATATGAAATATATGTGTCTTATATACACTCCCTGAATTCATTCATGTTCATGTATGTGGATTTATAATCAACTTTTCACAAGATTTTTCTCAGAAATATTCATCCACGTGAAATACATGTTTGTTTCCTAGTACAACAAACTCACTACAGTGAATGGTGGTTACAGATCCTAATATTGCTACACTAACTGACTCAGTTTAACATCAATGCAAGTAGATTCCTATGGGACATGGTGTGTATTTTGAGGTTCATTTTCATTCAACACTGGTATATTACTATTTCTTAAGTTTTTGAACATCATAATATATATATATTTCATCCACAAGTTCACAAATTTATAGGCATTTGTTTCAGTTTCCATCATTTCCTGCTTCAGAACACATGATTTCCTCCAGGTTTCTTGACTGGCCTTTTCATGAAACTTCTTTCCAAACACATTATTTTCGATTTTCATAATCAATTTTAAAGCAAACCTCACACACTCTTCATGATAAAGCATAACCCTAAAATTACCATTAGATGTATAACTGGTTGTAATGAATGGATGTATATCAATATAAAATTTCCTGTATATTTTCAGATATCAATTCAATCCATTATTTAAAGTTGGAGCCAGTTATATTATTTATTCACAGTATGGTCTATTCATGCATTTTCTCTATATTCAGAGACACAGGGCACACCTATTTTTACTCCCAAAATTAATTTATATGTCTTCAAAAACTTGTTTGCAAAAATGGTGGAAGAAATACTCATGTTCCCTGATGTACATACACATTTTATCACAGTAATATTCTGGACACAAAATGCAAAGTCACATTTATGATTGTACCAAATCCTAAATGGAAAGTGAGCATGGATTACAAAAATCATCCATCTCCAGGTTGCCTAATGCTCTCAATTGTAAATCCTATTTGTGACTATATATTTGTTTCCTCCTAAGATTATATAATCAACCTCAAGCCTGTTGAAAATGTCTAATCCAATCACTCACTTTATTCTTTTCCTGATTTCCTAATATCTCTATTGATATCTACTTTCCTACATATTTACCCCAGTTCATCTTTGTGACTGACTCTTCACATGTTCTGACATTTACATTCACTCTCTACTCGAAACCCTCTTGCGAAAGAACTTATGGTCCAAATCATTTACTCACTCTTCTTCCTAAACCTACGGACGATCATCCTAATCCTACTGACTATCTTTTTTTGACTGGATGTTCTCTTCTACATTCAATTATCCAAGGTACAAGGTCCTATGCCATTGTATATGGATTTATCTGAGATAACTGTGCGGAACATAATTCAAAGATAAGTATCCAACTCAAGGGCCCAATTTGCCCTTCAGGGCTTCAAATCTTACTTAGATTTCTGTTTTCATAATTATATTTCCCCTTTCTTGTAAATATCACAGGTTTCAAGTACCATTATTCATCCCACAGAATGATTCCTAACTCAAATTGAACATGCTATTAACCCTAAACATACACTGTTCCCTCAATCTAACTTTACAGAAGAGCAGGATCAGAGTTGGTCTTACAAAAGAGGAAAGTAGGGGATCTTCCACCTGCTGAGAACCTCAAAGGTCCATGCAGAAATAATCCCTGGAGAAGTTGTAGGCAGCCATGAAGAACCTGAGAGAGCACAAGTCATCTTCCATGGCAAACATCCTGGTCAGGATGAAGGTTTGTGTCTGAATCAGCCTTTCTATTCTTAATGTAGAGAAGATGGACCAAACCAGGCCTGTGTGGAGAGATGTTCCTGGGTGCCTATGGTTGATATACCATCCTAACTTGTGAAAGTGTCACAGGAAGTAGGGGTAGCCTCCATCTATTGGGACCGTTGAATGGAACTGTTAGGACAAAGTGGTCGCCAAGGTAGTGACCTCATTCTGTTCCTGAATGAAGTGACCTACCTCACTTTCTTGGTGATGGAACTATCTGAACTTGGGATCCAGGAATCCAGGCACCCAGAGCGAGTCCCAGTCCCAGTTCCAGTGGGCTCAGTTTTTTGAAATAACCAAGGACAGTGTCAGTCTTCCTTGGTACCTACTTATGTGAGGATTGCCAAATGCCAGCAGCGCTCTGAAGAGTGTACTTTTTCAGAAAGCATGTAGTTGTTCATCGCTTGCTCCTCACAACTCCTCAGAGTTGGACAAGGAGACCAGATCTGAGACAGGACAAGCCATTTCGGGAAAACATAGTAGGGCCCACGAGTCATTGGACACTCCTGATGGTCACAGACCTATTTGTGAAAACGAGGTGCCTTTGTGGGTGTGGGTGTGAGTTTGTGATTTTGTCTCATGTTCTGAGAATAGGTAGGAAAGGTGGTTTGTTTGGTTTGGAGTGAACTGTGTCTGGTAAGTCCTTTGAGGAGCCGAGTGTTTCTATGTCTGTCTATCTCTCTGTGACCTTGGTTGTAGATATTAGAAAAGAGAATGCATCAATGAATGTGTCCTGTGTAGTAGAAATCTTCCCAGAATTCATCCTACCCAATTTATGAAAGGAATTCAGCTTGCCTTATGGATGGGCAATGCCTACTATCTTCCTAAGTTTCTCTTTTCTTCCTGAATTTTGCCACTCTCCAGAATAGGATCATGGTTTTGTGTCCAAATTATTTACCACCTCCAATCTCTGTGACATAGCCATGTACTGGATAGCTGAAGGGAATTGGAGCATCTCAGAAAACCCAGATATCAATGTGACCAGGAAAGTCTCAGTGGGGAAACCCTGATTTGGGCCTATTGCTTACCTATTCTTCTGTTGCCCTTAATGTCAGGAAGGCCTTTGCCTCTGGCCACACCTTTGTGAAGCCTGAACAAAACAGTTTTCAAATGGAAATGAATGGACATCACCTGTGGCTCTTTGCTTAATTGCTTAGGAAAGGGATGTGTCTGAATCAGCCACTTGGCCCTGTGTGAGGCTTTGGCTTAGATTCTCAGCACTTGATGGATCTAAAGAAAGATCCCATGTTTGCATCCATAACCAAAATGCCAAAAAGTGCAGTAATTGTGGATGAAGTCTCTCGCCTTCCTCTGTAAGGTTCCTGACCTCCATCAAGTGAGAATAGGGATCCTTTGGGTCAAATGAGCTCTTCAAATCCCTGCAGAGTCTAGCCCATAGTTGCTTGTGTTGTCTCATGACTCCAAATCACATACATAATCAATACATGACAGTGAGTAGGCCTCAAATTGGAGAAGCACAGCAGTATTTAGGGCAGGCCTATTTGATCACTCCTGTTTCACAGGAAGTGTTTCCAGGCCACCCAGACTTTAGGCAAATGAGGGGCAAGGAAGTCTATTTTGGACACTGTCTTGTGCTGCACCCCTCAAGGAAACATACAGCCAGAGGTTATGATGAATGTCTATATGGATAAAGATGAGGGTCATGTGGGAGTGTTTTGGTTTAAATTGTGGTCATTTGTGTGGCAGTTGGAAGAGATGACTGGGTCCACCTGCTCTTGAACTCTGGTGTGATTTCCCTTAGAGACTGAGTTCTGGAACTAACCTCAGAGAAGTATTGCCATGAATTGTGTTGGCATTTAAGGAGGCCATGCATGAGAGTCACCCTTGGAACCTGAGATCTAGGCCCAGGTGGCTTTCCAGAGAGCACTGGAAATCTCAGCCGGAATATCACATGATTTTATTCTGAAAAACTTGGCAGCCATAGTTGAGAGTCAAAACACACATGGACCTCACATTGTAGACCTCAACAGCGCTGGCTTCATGTGACCTTTTGGACACTCTTTGGGAAACCTTGCCTGTTATCATTCTCCAGAGCTTTCATTGAAATGAGCTTCCTCACCATTTAATGGTTCCTGAATGAATTGAAATCCACTGTGCCTCCAACTTCATCCTTGAAAAATGGCTAGATAAATAAAATGAAATTTTTGAAATTCCCATGACCAGGTGGCACTGGAGAACCTTTGGATGTCCTGTTGCTGATCAAGAGTGTACCAGACAGTTCCTTGATTGACTGGGTTTCATGAAAATGGTGTAGAACAGAGATGCCATTAAGTTAGAGCCTGCAGAGTAGTGGGCCTAGAAAGTGGTGTGCAGTTGTGTGATAATACATTTGTGTTGTGGCCATGTAGATCTGCCATTGGCTTCCAAATTGCTTGTGACTGACATGGTGCAGGCAGGAGACACGTATTTGTAAAAGCATGTTTTTATATGGAGAGGTTTCAGGGCAATGTTAAGAATCAAGTTTCTATGCACAAGTTGGCAAGCTATGTGGGAAAGAAGCCTGGTTGGTGCATTCTCCTGCAGACCCTGACCCACCGCAAGTGACAGAACTCCGTCTAGCACTGTGTCCCTGTTGAACTTCTTGTATTTTGTGAAGGAAATACCAAACTCCCAGTGCAGCAGCAAAAAACACCACGAAAAGTGGAGGATGACCAAATGGTTCCACAGTCCCCACGGAGAGACACTTAGACCCATGTGGCCACTGTTTACCTACAAAGAGTGAATTCAGAACTGTTGCCTCAAGTTTACTGGAAAATAAGAAACCATATCCTTCAGGTCACATAGATGTAGACCCAGCATTGATGGTCCCACTACAAAGAAAGCTAAAGCTCCTGAAAATAACATATATTTCAAGTGCCCAACCTCAGAGGAAGTTTCTCAAGATGTCTTTAGGCTAGCAGACCTCCATGTTTGAGGAGTGTTTACCATGTCCATTACTTTTGGAAACTCCTCTACCACCTCCAAGGTTGTGAACTCCCGAGAATTTTCCATTCCAGATATGTATTCACAGGTTTTCTAACACCACTGTTCTAACTGTGACTTACTTCAGACGAAGGGAATGTCAAAGCTTTGTTCTGGATGAGAGTGGGATGATTTTTGTGTAGCACATATTTGCATACACATTGGATTCATTATCATATTTTCCATTTGAAATATTGAATCCCAGACAGTAACCCATAACAAACTAGACTCTGACTACTAATCCTAATATGATGCAGTAAAATAACCCAAACAGAATACAAATGCAAGCAGTTCAGTGGAGGCATGGTGTAGAGTTGGACTTGCCTTTTGCATAAAAAAGGGTAGGTGTTATAAATATAGTCAATTTTCTGTTGAAATAGTTCTCCATGTGTTTTTAATGTTAACAAATATGTGAATTCCTGTCTCCCTCTCTCTGTAGCCTATTCAGCACATGCATTTTTATATACACATATAGAATACTACCTGGTATCACACGTACATTTTTGTGAGGTGGCTGACGTGGCAGATACAAATTGTGAGAAGAGATCACTCCTCCTAAATGCTGTTGGAACTGAAAATTCAATGTATGGGTAAACTTTCTAGTTCAACAACATTATGCATAAATCTATCTTCAATAAAATGAATATTTTTGGATCTGTGGATGATATATATTTCATGGTGAATTTCGATTGATATATATATATTGCTATTTTTAATGTCTCAGTGTGTGTGTGTGTGTGTGTGTGTGTGTATACACACACACTCTCCAGATTTTTCAAAATATGAAATGTATGAGTCTTATTATACACTCCCTAAATTAATTAATATTCATATATGTGGATTTATAATCAACTTTTCACAAGATTATTCTCAGAGATATTCATCCACCTGAAATACATATTTCTTTCCTAGTACTGAAAACTAACTTGAGTGAATGGTGCATACAAATCCTAATATTTCTACAGTAACTGACCCAGTTTAACATCAATTCAAGTAGATTCCTATGGGACATGATGTGTATTTAACGTTAATTTTTGTCAACACTGGTACATTACTATTTCTTCAATTAATGCACATCATAGGATATATATTTTATCTACAAGTTAGCAAATATTTAGGCATTTGTTCCACTTTCAATCACTTCCTGCTTCAGAACACATGTACACTTCCGGGTTTCTTGACTGGTCTTTTTATGAGACTTCTTTCCAAACACATTATTTTCAATTTCCATAATCACTTTTGAAGCAATACTCACACACTCTTCTTGAGAATCCATAACCCTAATATTACAATTAGATATATAACGGGTAGGATTAAATGTATTATATCAATATAAGATTTTCTGTATATTTTCAGATATCAATTCAATCCATTATTTAAAGTTGGAACCAGTTATATTATTTATTCACAGTATTGTCTATTCATGCATTATCTCTATATTCATAGACACATGGTTCACCTATTTCTATCCCCAATACTAATTCATACATCTTCATTATATTGCTCCCAGAAATGGTGGAAGAAATACTCCTGTCACCTGATCTACATATACATTTTATTACAGTAATATTCTGGACACACAAAGGAAAGTTCACACTTATGATTGTACCAATGTAAAGGTCAGCCGAGCATTGGAGGAAGAAACCAGGAAGAGACTGTCTCATGAAACAGCAAGGGCTTTTTGGGGGTCCAGCATGCTGGGGCTCAGAGCTCACTTGAATAGAGAAGAGAGCCCTGAGAACATCTTAAGCAGAGCTTATGTACTTTACTTGGTGAGGGCAGGGAGGGAAATTTATTGATTGGTCAGGTCGAGTGAGTGGTTTGCGTGCCAATGGGAGAGGGAGTACATTCTGCAGTTTGGCAGTTGGGGACAGCACATTCTGGGAACAAGATTAGCAAACAGTTCTCAAGATTTCAACAGTGTTTTGTTAAGCATACAGAAAAACAGGTATTACAAGTACCTATTTTATTAACCTTTCATTCCCCACTTCTCATTCTGGTTACTTTTAATCATAAAAGTGATCATTGGGGGGTCTCTGATTTTATGTCTCCTAGTGAGGTATATTGTTGTCTGATTACCATAAGTTTAACTTATCCAATTTGAGCTTGTAGAAAAGAAACTACACGGTTGAGCAAACAGGTTCCTACAATTAGCATTAATATGAGGATTGTTAATGGACTGGCCAGGGTTGATAAAAGCGTAGGTAACCAGGGGGACTATGTGAACAAAGACACAAACCAACCTTTATGTGCCCCTCTCCTTTGCTGATGCTCTTCAAGGCATCTTTTTAACTTACTCATAAATTTTTTTACAACTCCAGTATGGTCGGCATTAAAACAACATTCTTCCCTCAATGCAGCACAAAGGCCCTCTTCTCTCATGAAGAGGAGGTCCAACCCTCGCCTGTTCTGTAAAACAAATTCAGAGAGAGAGGTTTAAGAGAATGGTCTGAGAATGAGAAAGGAGAGATGTAAAAGAATAATGGGAAAGGGGTTTGGGATTTTCCAGGCAACAAAATGTTGAGCAGTAGAACACGTAGAGCAGAGGAGAAGACAGGAGTGAGTATCCCAAAAAGCCTGTGAGCGATGTTAAATTTTTAGTAACCTGTTTTCACTGATGACAAAAAAAAACTTTAAAGGCCATTTTCATTACATCTTGGATTGGGTGCTGAGGGCTCTCCTTAGCTTTTTGAGCTTTGGTTTAGTTGGTAAGAGGACTTGGTGGGACCTGGTGAGGGCACTGACAGGAGAAGAGAGGAGTGAGTGGGTGGATGGGTACCTTAGTACTTGTTACCTCAGCAAGGGGGCAATGGTCTAAGAGCCGGCAGAGGCTTCGGTTTTTGATCTAGTAATTGGAGGGGAGAAATCAGGTTGCTTATGTGGGAGTGACAGCAGAGAGTCTGGAGCAGAAAGCAGAGGGTGAGCATCTATTAGAGAAGCATAGTTCAGGATGTGAGTGAAGGAGGGAAAAGGCCTCCACATAGGGGAATTTCCTTCCACCATTTGAGCACTTGCCAAAGTCAAAAAGGTCATGCAGAATTTGAGCATCTAGAGACCCCTCTGGGGGCCATCGGTTTTGGTTGTCTAATTGGTAATATGCCCAATGCTGAGTACTGAATTTGATGAGGAGTTTGGGTTCCACCAGGAAGCCCCTGTATGCTTACATCCCATGACTTACAGAAGAAGTCGGCTTTTCCCCCACACAGCCCTGGCTGTTAGTGGGTTTGATAGTCCGCTGAGCAAACATAGTAATCTGGGCTAGCCAAGCTGTATCTGGCTCACGTGTCCCTACATCCATAAAGTTTGTTTCCATTACGTATGGCACGGAAAAGATTTAATGGAATTTTAGTGGGATCCCCTTCATCAGGGATATCCCAATAGGAAAGACCTATAGCCAGCTGACAAATGTCTGGGTAGAGAGATGGCCACCAGGTCCCTAAGGGGGCTGTATGCAAGATAGAGCATACTTCTAGTACAGTATGATTTGTGATCAGCCATCGCTGCTGAACAGGCTGATGAGGTTTAGGACTACTATTGGCCAAGGGGAGAGTCTATAGCCTTATGCACATGGCGAATACACAATTTGAAAGGATTACCAGTCATTTCTATTTTCCAGCCAGAGTCTGGACAGGGCGCAGGCTTGAGATGAGAGGCATGGATCCCGGAAGTGATTCCCTCTACCTTTACCACTGTAGGTGTTATAAGTAGCACCTGGTATGGTCCTTTCCAGCGGGGTTCCAGGGATGACACCTGATGTCGTCTTATGTAGATGAAGTCTCTTACTTGATATTGATATGGAGTCCCCTCGTCCCCAGGTTGGTAGGTAGTGGCCAGCTGTTTCCACAGATATCACTGTCTTCTTTCAAGAACTTTAACTCTGTCAACTCAGGAGGTGCGGAAGGGATCATTAGGTCTTAGAGTTGGGGTTATGTCCCTTACTGGAGGAGGGACCATAGAGAATTTCATAGTGCGTGAGATTACACAAAGAAACAGAGGGAGTATGAGTATTTCTTGCATGAAACAGTGCATAAGGCAGGAGCATAGTCCAAGTTTTTATGCTGATATCTAAGCTTAATTTTGTTAAGGTCTCTTTAATGCTTCTATTTATTTATTTTACCTGTCCTGAGCTCTGGGGTCTATAAGCACATTGTAACTTCCAATTAATCCCCAGGGTCCTGGCTAACCCCTGACTTACAAGGCCATGAACGCCAATCCATTTTCAGACCCTATTACCTTAGGCAGTCCGTATCTTGGAAAATTATCTTTCAGGATCTTCATGACCACAATTTGTGCCTTTTTTTTTGTGGGAAGGCTTCAATCCATCCTGAAAATGTACCTACAAAAACTTGGAGATATTTAAGTCCATACCATGCTGGCTTAATTTCAGTAAAGTCCACTTCCAAGAATTGTCCTGGTCTGGATCTTTGTAGGTGGTTAACTGCAAGAAACTTGGAAGGGTAAGCATTAACCAATTGACAGGCCTGACAGGCTTTTGTTACATGTTCAGTTATTTCCTTTCGCTCTGAGTTGGTTAGTGGAAAACTCTGTTCTTTATTCTTCAGGAATGCCTGAAGTTTCTTTGAACCAATGTGAGTGAGTTGATGTACATTTTTAACGTACCATAGGGCTTTCTGAAAATGCAGGCTGGGCTCAGTGAAGTTGAGGATTTCAGTTTCAGTGTCATTAGATGTTGTCAAAAGCTTGCTGGTGCTCAGGGGTCCATTAGAATTGGGCATCTCCTTTTAACAGCGGGTATAAAGGAGCAGCTAAGGACGCAAACCCGCGTATCCATAACCTGCAAAAGCCAGCAGTCCCAAGAAACTCTCTGAATTGTCTGCTATTAGATGGGGGTGATATATGCTCAATGGTTTCTTTTCTGGGCTCAGTGAGCCATCGTTTACTGCCCCTAAGGGAATATCCCAGGAAGATTACTTCTTTCTGGCAAATTTGGGCCTATTTGGCAGAAGCACTATACCCGAGTTGAGCAAGCTCGGAAAATAGTGCTTGGGTCCCAGACTCACAGTTTTCCTTGGTGTTGGCTGCCAGTAGCAGGTCATCCACATATTGAAGCAGGGTGTCTTCAGGGTGCGTAGTTCTGAAGATGTTGAGATCTCTGGGGAGGGCTTCATCAAAGAGAGTGGGGGAAATTTTGAACCCCTGTGGGAATCTAGTCCAAGTTAGTTGACCAGACGTTCTGGTTTCTGGGTCTACCCATTTGAAAGCAAATAGCAAATGACTATCTTTATGCAGACGCAAGCAAAAGAAAGCATTTTTTTAAAGTACAGAACAGTATAGCAATTCCGCTCAGGGTTCAGAGTGCTAGGCAGATTGTACAGATAAGGTACCGTGGGGTGAATGTTCTGCACTCTGCTGTTGATCTCTCTTAGGTCTTGAAGGAAGCGATAGACCCCAGTTCCTGGATTTTTTTACTGGTACCAGGGGTGTGTTCCAGTTTGAATGACTGGGCCTTAGGACCCCTAAGGCCAGATATTTCTGAATACAGGGCCTTATCCCATCTTTAGCTTTCTTGCTCAGAGGATATTTTTTGACATTGATTGGGTGGGCTGTAGTTATTAACCCCACTGTTATTGGAGGTTGTTTCATGGCTACGCCTAACTCAGCAGTTTTTTCCTAGGCATCTGCAAAATCTGTTATCCATTTCTGGGGTAGCTTGCGTGTTTGATCAGTCTTGGGGGGGGTGACGAGTTGATGTTCATCTTCTACTGACATAGTTAAAGCCGTGACTATAGGAGTTTCTACTGAAGGTTTTAGAAATTTCACTTGGGGGCCTTCAGGGATAAAAGTTATTCTGGTCTGGAGCTTGTTGAGCAGATCTCTGCCCATGAATGGGGGGGGGCATTCTGGGATTACTAGAAAGGAGTGATGGATTTTTCCTTTCCCCAGGACCATGGTCCTCTTAGTTGTCTAAGCCCCATATTTACTGCCATTAGGCCCTTGAACTAGAGTCATTTTATTTAGATGGCCCAATGGTGTCTTAAGGGCTGAGTATATTGCCCCTGTGTCCACTTCAAAATTTACTCACTGCCGGCAAGTTCTTTGAGTTCTTTTGGCAGGGCTAGCTTCCTCCAGGGAAGGAGGGGCTGTGTGTGCCACGGGGTAGTCATCTGGAGAGAGCTGGGCTGGCCTAGATTCCTCCAATGGTGGAGAGTCTGAGTCACCAGCAGGGGAATCACTTAGAGGGAGTTGGGGGTTGGGGGACGAGGACAGGGCATAAGGAGGGGGAGGAGAGTCCAGTAGAGTCTTGAGACTCAGGGAGAAGAGAGGGTGGAGGAGGAGGAGCAGAGGGTTTGAGAGATACAATCGTGGGGGAAGCAGTATGAGCGGGGGCAGGTTCAAGGAAAGGTTTCACCCATGGTGAAGGAGATTTGCAGAGGTCCTGCTAAGTTAAGATATATTGCTGTTGATCTGGATGGCTAAGTGGCCCTGGCTGAAAGACAATATCTCTGAGTTTTTAAATTAGTGAGAAGTAGAAACATCCTTCTGGGGGCCATCCGACTCCGAAGGTGGGTCATTCTGAGGCACAGAGTGTCTACCAGGTCCGGCGTTTTACTGAAAAAGAAAGATTCTGAGCCCTTAAGCAGACTTTGGTCCACTGATCAAGGGTCAGGGACAGAGGCGTTGAAGTGCTCTGTCCCATATGAAAGATACACAAACAGTGAAACCAATGACACACGACACAGACAAGACAAGACAATAAAGACAGGCAATGGACGTCCAGTACTGAGACCAGGACAGAGTAGCCGGCAAAACCTGATGGGCGGGCAATACCGAATCCAAAACAAAATATCACTGAGTCGAGGAGGCTATTGTTACTCGATTTCCCGAGACCTCCAGGGCGTCCCCCAGAGACATGACCTGTGGCTCTGTGACACGTCTGTCAGCCACCCTCAGAGAGAGCTCATGCTCATCACCGATAGCCATTATGCCCATCCCTAACCTGAAACCTGAAACCAGAAAGAGGCACCTTACTCACCCTGAGAGGAGCCCATTGTCTGTCTTTCATCCACCACTGCTGGATCTCCCTGCGGCCCTCAGATGTAAAGTTCGGGCGAGCGTTGGAGGAAGAGACCACCAAGAGACTGTCTCATGCAACAGCCAAGGGTCCAGAATTCTGGGACTCAGAGCTCACTTGAATAGAGCAGAGAGCCCTGAGAACAGCTTAAGCAGAGCTTATATACTTTCCTTGGAGAGGGCAGGGAGGGAAGTTTATGGATGGGTCAGGGCGAGTGGGCGGTTTGCGTGTAAACGGGAGAGGGAATACATTCTACAGTTTGGCAGTTCGGGACAGGACATTCTGGAAACAAGATTAGCAAAAAGTTTTCAAGATTTTAACAGTGTTTTGTTAAGCATACAGAAAAACAGAAAGTGACAACTACCTATTTTATGTAATTTCACCAAAGCCTAAATGTAAAGTGAGCATGGATTACTAAAAACATTCTTGTCCAGGTTGCCTAATGCTCACAAATGTCAATTCTCTTCGTGACTACATATTTGTTTCTTCCTAAGATTATATATTCAACCTCAACCCTGTTGAAAATGCCTAATCCTATGACTCACTTAATACTTTGCCTGATTTCATAATGTCTCTATTGATATCTGCTTTCCTACATATTTTCCCCAGTTCATCATTGTGACTGACTCTTCACATGGAATGACATTAACATTCACTCTCTAACTGAAACTCTATTGATAAAGAACTTTGGTCCAAATCCTATACTCACTCTTCTTTCTAAACCTACCGACTATCTTCCTAATCCTAACAACTATCCCTTTTTGACTGGAGGTTCTCTTTGACATTCAATCATCCAAGGTACAACGTCCTATGCCATTGTATATCGATTTATCTGAGATATCTGTGCAGAAAGTATTTCAATGCTAAGTATCCCAATCAAGGGCTCAATTCTCTTCTGGGCTTCAAATCTTACCTAGATTTCTGTTTTTCATACTTGAATCATACGTCTATATTCTTATAAATATCACAGATTCCCAGTACCATTATTCATCCCACAGAATGATTCCTAACCCAAATCAAACCTGATATTAACCCTAACTACACAGTGTTCCCTCAATCTAACTTTAGAGAAGAGCAGGGACAGAGCTGATCTTAAAATACAGAAATGTAGGGGATCTTCCACCTGCTGAGAACCTCAGAGGTCCATGCAGAAAGGATCCCTGAAGAAGATGTAGGCAGCTATGATGGACGTGAGAGAGCAAAAGTCATCTTCCATGGCAAAAAACCTGGTCAGGATGAAGGGAAGTGTATGAATCAGCCTCTCTCTACTTAATTTAGAGAAGATGGACCAAACCAGGCCTTTGTGCAGAGCTGTTCTTTGGTGCCTATGAATGATATATCATTCTAACTTGTGAAAGTGTCACAGGAAGTAGGGGCAGCCTCCAGCTCATGGAACACTTGGAAGCAACTGTTAGAACAAAGTGTTTGGCAAGGCAGTGACCTCATTCAGTTCCTAAAGGAAGTGACCTACCTCACTTCCTTGGTAATGGAACTCTCTAAACTTGGGATCCAGGAAGCCAGGTACCCAGAGCCAATCCCAGTCCCAGTCCCAGTGGGCTCACTTGTTTTGTGTTACTAAGGACAGAGTCACTCTTCCTTGGTACCTACTGATGTGAGGATGGCCAAATGCCAGGGTCATTCTTGAGAAAGCAGGTAGTGTCTCACCACAGGCTCCTGACAACCTCACACAGTTGGCCGAGGAGACCAGATCTGAGAATGGATAGTCCATTTCAGGGGAACATAGTATGACCCACCAGTCAGAGGACACTCCGGATAGTCACAGACCTACTTGGGGGAAGGAGGTGCCTTTTTGCGTGTGGGTGTGAGTTTGTGGTTTTTTCTCATGTTCTGAGAATAGGTAGAAAAGGCGGTTTGTTTGGTTTGGAGTGGACTTTTTCTAGTAAGTTGTTTGATAAGGCGAGTGTTTCTATGTCTGTGTATCCCACTTTGTCCGTGGTTGTAGACATTAGAAAAGAGAATGCATCAATGGATGTGTCCTGTCTAGTAGAAAGCTTCCCAGCATTCATTCTGCCGAATTTGTGAATGGACTTTGACTCGCCTTATGGATGGGCAATGCCTACTATCTTACTACCTTGCTGTTTTCTTCCTGAACTCTGGCCACTCTCGAGACTAGGCTCATGGTTTTGTGTCCAAGATATGTATCACCTCCAAGCTCTGTGACATGGCCATGTACATGATAACTGAAGGGAATTGGAGGATCTCAGAAAACTCACATATGAATGTGACCAGTAAAGTCTCAGTGGAGAATCCTTGCTTTGGGCCATTTGCTTACCTATTGTTCCATTGCCCTGAATGTCAGGAAGGTCTTTGCCTCAGGCCACCCCTTTGTGAAGCCTGAACAAAACAGTTTTCAAATGGAAATGAATTGGCATCACCTGTGGCTCTTTGCTTAATTGCTTTGGAAAGGGATGTTTCTTAATCAGCCTCTTGGTCCTGAGTGAGGCTGTGGCTTAGATTCTCAGCACCTGATGGATCTAAAGAAAGATTCCCTGTGTGCTACAAAACCAAAATGGTCAAAATAGCAGTCATTGTGTATGAAGATTCTCGCCATCTTCTGTAATATTTCTGACATCCATCAAGTGAAAATAGGGATCCTTTGGGACAAATGAGTTCTTCAAATGCCTGCAGAGGCTAGACCATAGATGCTTGGGTTTTCTCATGACTCCAATTCACATAAAGAATCTATAACTGGCAGTCATTAGGCCTCAAATTGGAGAAGTGAAGCCGTAATAAGGGCAGGCCTATTTGATCACTCGTGGTTCACAGGAAGGGTGTTCAGGCCACACTGACATTAGGGAAAATAGGGGCAAGGGAGCATATTTTGGACACTGTCTTGGACTGCGCCCCTTATGAAAACCTCCAGCCAGAGAATTTGATGAGTGTCTATATGGAAGAAGATGAGGGCCATGTGGGAGTGTTTTGGTTTTAATTGTGGTCATTTTTGTGGCGGTTGGAAGACATGACTGTGGCCACCATGACTGGAACTCTGGTGTGATGCCCCTTAGAAACTGAGTTCTGGAACTGACCTCAGAGAAGAATTGCCATGAATTGTGTTGGGATTTTAGGAGGCCACTCATGAGAGTCGCCCTTGGAAACTGAGATCTAGGCAAACTCAGATGGAGACTGCTGAAAAGTGACACAGAGCTGTGGTGCACAGGTGTGTGATAAAACATCTCTGGTGGGGCCATGTGGATCTGCCAATGACTTCCAAATGGCTTGTGGCTGAAATGGTGCAGCGCGTAATCCCTTATACGTTTGACCTCTTCATATAAAGGCATCTTGTTATATGGAGAGGTTTCAGGGCAATGTTCACAATCAGTTTGCAATGGTTAAGGGGGCAAGCTATGTGGGATAGAAGCCTGGTTGGTGTATTCTCCTGCAGACCCTGACCCACCACACGTATGAGAAATTCCTCCAGCACTGAGTCCCTGTTGATCTCCTTGTATTTTGTAAAGCAAATACCAAACTCCCAGTGCAATAGCAAGAAAAACCATGAAAAGTGGAAGATGAGCAAATGGCTTCACAGTCCACACGGGGAGGCACTTAGCCTTCAGTGGCCACAGTTTCCCAACAAAGAGAGAATTCAGCACTGCTGCCTCATGTTCATTTGAAAATAAGAAACTATATCTTCCAGGTCACATATATGCAGACCCAGCTTTGATGGTCTCACTACAAAGGAAGCTAAAGCTCGTGACAACAACATATATTTCAAGTGCCCAAGGTCAGGGGCAGTTTCTCAAGAAGTTTTAGGCCGGCAGAGCTCCATATTTGTGGAGTGTTTACCTGTTAGACCAGGACATGACAAAAGACCACTGACTCCAATTAAAATCAAATTAAACCAAGCTTATTATTTCCACTGGCTTCCTCTCCCTCTAAAAATGGTGGAAACTAGACAGCAACCCCACCTTTCCTACAGCCCACCTTTATAGCCCAGAAAGTTACACAAAGGCGGGTTACAGATAAGAGAACTCGGAGAAGCATCACATTAATGCTAGTTTAAATTTTTTGTTTTTTGCTGGCCCCTCATCAGAATTTATCAGGACCATTAGAGCCTCAACGACTGTCGTTGTCTGGCCAGGGAAGGCCAATATTTATGAGGTGTCACTAAAGTTTCAGAGAGGGCTGCTATCTGGTCAGAGAGCCAGGCATGGGTGAGTTCAAGGCATGGGCAGGCATTCAAAGCAGATTCAGAATTTGCAGTAATGTATAGTAAAGCCAAAATTATCTTTTCATGGTTTTGTGGCAAGATGGCTCCCAATTTTAATAAATGATCATGTTGGGTCTATCATTCCCCCTTTCTAATGTGCCCCTTCCAAATCTTTGATAGGGTAGGAAAAGAGCAATGAGGGAATTTTAATTCCTCAGGTAACAGTCTCCAAATTTTTAGAACTCACCCAAAACTGGATTCCTGATTTTACCTGACATAATTAATTACTTATATTGATAGTCTATTTATTTTTGGCTCCATAGTTGTTAGACTAGAGGCGTCACTCATTTTGACGTCTTCAGAGCTGAGAGAGGGTGACGTGAGTGGGCACAGCATATGGGACATGACTTGTCTTTTAGAAGTCAGTTGAGGGACATGGGTTGCCTTTTAGAAATCAGTTCGGTTTGAAGTCTGGTTGGGGAAGAACAGGTTGTAAAGTCATCTGGGGATGGGTTCTTCTATGTGAGAAACAAAAGCCATGAGTACTGAAAAAATGTTGCAGCAGCTGGAACATGTCACTGTATAGAAGTTCCCTCAGCAGGCTTTAATATCCCCAGTTATCAGAATGTCAACTTAATATTTAACATTTAGTGTTACATTTGTCCCTCCCCATAAGATACAGTTTAATAATTTAATGTCATCTGATTTTGCAAAATTCTTTTACTAGTATGACCTCTGTGTGTAATAGAGAAACCTTTAATTCTGTTACTCAGGGCTGGATAATCATACTAGCAAACACCAAGCCTACCTGTGTAGGTTAGGAATATCTGTAGGCCTTAAACTTAAAATTTGTGCCTCTGGCAGCTCCTCTTGATAGTCACTTTTTATAGTTATCAGGCATTGCTGACTGAGAATCCTTCTTTGTGGCCTCCAGTCTTACTTATTTTGGGAGGATAACATAAAGTGAATACCTTAAAATATTATTATTATTATTATTATTATTATTATTATTATTATTATTATTTAAAATGTCAGGAATGGCTGTATTTTGGTTTTAACTCTCTTTGCTAAGTGTTTAAGATGAAGCTGTCAAACTGACTTTTGTTTCTATCTATTGTTAACATTAGCTGAGTTTTATGAAAGTCATTCCTGGGGAAACTTGAGAGCAGCTTCTCAGTTCTGCTGGTGCCATTTGCGCTAGGTGGGTCCAGGTCTTGCTTGACCATGGGGCTTCCCTCGGAAGCATCAAAGATGTCTCCCTTCTCTGATGACTCTCTTCTTCATAGCAAATGCACTGATTGGCTTTCTGTTTTCCAGTGGTCTCATTAATCTCCCTGATTGGGAGGTTATGAGGCCCAGAGTTGCAAAGCTTTTAGAGAAGTCCCCTGTTCAATGGATTCAGACTGACTCAGAGGGCAAGAGCTAAATATTGGTTTTCTTGGCTCTTTTCATGTAAATTTAATTTTAAATCCTAATCTTAATTATCCAGCAAATAAATTTTAACAGCCTTATATTAAGAGTACTGGGGTTTAATGTCTATAAGTTTATAATTATTTATCTTTTTATTAATTGGGATCTGTATTGTAGGTGTCTTGTAGGTGATGACTTATTATCTTAAATTAACCCATGCTGTGTTCTTAAAGCAACACTTCTGTAAAACACTAACAGGGAATCTTTAGATCACTTATAAGGAAATTACAAAATAAAATTTTTTAACAAGTGTAAAAATACTTAGTTCGTGTAATAGCTCCCCTGAATTTTTTAGCTGAGTTATACATTATATCCCCTGTTTGAGATCCTAGTAATCTTAACAGAAAACAAAACAACTTTTGAACATAACTTTAAATGAAACATAATCTTACCTACAGCTTTCGTAGTCATTCTCACATGTAGTAATATGGGACACAGAGCCTTATCTCAGGTAAGGCAGGGCTCTTTATATATATATTAAGTGTTTTAGTTCTAAAGATGAACTTTGTTTTTTTAAATATCATTTTACAAATTTTATATAAATTGTTTGAGGTCACATGAACATTAGCTAACACCATAGGATATCACATTTAAAACATGAATTTAATAAACACTGAACGTTTTTAACCTTTGCATAGATAAGGCTCTCATTAACATAAAAATACATTTAAATTGTTCCCCAATGTAAAAAGTAACATAAAACTTTACATATCTTATTGAAAACAGGTAAATGAATGCCCAATATATTTTTTTTACTATACAACTTCAGAACACCAGCTTGGTATAATGCTCTTTTAAAGTTTCTACCTTACAGACTTGTATACCTGAAAGATAGGAGCACATTAGTAGCATCACAATTACATTGATGTTTCTACATTAAGCAAGTTTAGCTTTTAAAGAAATGGCAGTACAGGGCTCTAAAATAACAGTTCTTATTTAATCAGTTGTTTAATTTTTATGATTGCTTGCTCTAGAAAAAATAAAACTTAATAAAACACAATGTTATGGGTAAACTTATGTTTTCAGAAATTTTTGTCTCTTTAACACATGACTGATTTTTACAATCTTATACAGACTTTATTACACACTTCTACAGACCTTAGTAAATCAATCAGATATCTAACAAAAGTACTCATGAATGAGTAATCCCATATCAAATTTACTTTACTTATTTATCAAAATATTAGACAAATGTATTGAAGATTGTAAACCATTTTTTTTGTTGAAGGAAAAGTTCTAGAAACAAGTCATATTAGATTTTTTGTAGACATTAATATTTTATTAGATTTTTGAACACCTAGAAAAACTTGTAAGCTGAGTTTTAAAGACATTTATTTTTATCTGTTTATCCAATTTAAATTAAACAATTTAAATCACGTGAATTAAAGATCTTTAGATCCACTTTGTAAAATTTGTTTTTATGAGCGTTGTTTTTATGAGTGCACTTTATATATGTTAATTTGTGTATCATATATATGATATACAGACATATGTATATATAGATATACAACACATAACAACAGCGTGTACACATAATAATAGTAAAGGTCTTGTAGCTTTTCACAGGTGAAATATCCATTGCAATGTTTCAAAAACTCCACAGTTGGTCAAAGATAGAACTGATCAGAAAAACATTAACCTAGGTCTGTAGGATCAAAATCATGAGCTCAAAAAAAAATAAAGAATCAAAGGAAAAAAATAAGAGTTCTAGAAAAAATGACTGGTAATTAATTAGTAAATACCATACAATTTAACTTTTTTTTTCTCTTAGGCCTCAGATCAGTCTCCTACTAAGTTAGCAGGCTTCTTTCATTTGCATTTCAACATACGTCCTGGCTGAGGTCCAGAAGGAACAGGGAAAAGCTGCTAATCTGAGCAGACACCTCAGGCCTAAGGCATTTCAACCATAATATTCAGGTTTGGATGTTGAAAATTATCATACAAGTTTAAGATACAATTCACAAAATTTTATATCTTTACATCTTTTTTTGTCAACAGATACCATACTATGATTTACTATCCTTGTCCAATTTAATGCACTGCTACACACAGTGACATTTTCCCAGGCTACCCAGTTCAAAATTGGTGAAAAATAGCCTGAATGATTGGGAAGTTACTTGCCAACTTGGAAGTTGTGTTGTTTAGTTTTCCATCCTAAGTATTTAAGTTCTCTGACATGAATTATCTGAAATCATAAACTAAACAATTACCTAAACCTGACTTTTAACTGCAAGATTGTGCAATGCTTTAAAAACCCATTCAGATACCAGATTGTTACAATAAAAAATCATCATTTAGACACACATTCAGCTAAGATCATTCCCAAGAAACAATTTATAATATCAACATATCATTGCACATGTCTTAAAGGGCCAGAAAAAAAGACACAAGACAGACAGAAAGGAGCTCCAGAATATGGCTGACAGACAGAAGCCTTTAAAACAGAGCAGATAAGAGAAAAATCAACTACACCAGTGGAACCATAGATGTCCCCACAAGGGAACCAGATGTTTTCACAGAGGGACAACCTGAAATGTAATATCAAGGGTCTCCATGGTTATTTTACTGCATTTAGTGTCCCCTTTTTCTTTTTCTCTTTTTTAAAAAAACAGAGGTGGCATAATCCTTACAGTGCAGGGAAGGAAGGAGGTAATTCTCTGAAAAAACAGGGCTTTGGCAGCTGCTGGGAGTCGCTCAGTCCCTCCTAATACTTACAGGATTAGCTCTTCTGGTTTCGTTCCACCCCAAGCACGCTCCATCTCCTAACATTTCAGTAGTCAGCTCTCAAAAATTTCCAGGGCGGTGGGGGGTACCAAAATTTGTAACTTAAAGTTCACTTCCTGAATTTGAAGTCAATTCATGCCAATTTAATAATGAGGACAGGGTTTGAGAAAAAGAAAAAGGGAGTTTTACTGCTTTGCTAACAAAGGAAAAACACAGGGGTCTCTGCCCAAAGGTTGTAACTCTCTTTGTCTGAAGGGACAAGGGGTTTTAAAGGAGTTTCAATTGTTAACCTGGGAGATACTCAGTTCTTACGTCCCCAGCAGGCATTGCCCTGTGCAGTGTGTGTGCTCCAGGCAGCCAGCTAGTGGCTTCTCTTATCCTGCTTAACAAAGGGGGGTAAAGTTCATCACAGTTCTTTAAAACACAGTTCAAAGGGATGTCAGTCTTACATGCTTTATTACCCATTTTCATGTCCAATATCCTTAAGTTTTTTCCACAGAAATCACACAACAAAACACACAAAAACAAACAAACAAAAAACATGTAGAACACAGAAAAAAAAACACAAAAAAAACAGAAACTCGGCGCAGAAACAGAAAAACAGAGGAGCAATGGAACATCTTGCTAATGCTCCGGGATAGGAACTTCTGTGTGTCTGTTGGCACCTCTCTACCCTTTCAGAGGAATTCACTACAGAATAGAACAGAGGACAGAATGATTCTCGTTACTGTCCCAGACAGGAGTATATGTGTGCCTCCCCAGGCCACCTCTCTGTCATCAGAAGAGATCTCCCTTTACCGGATATCAAATGTTATATAGGTGCTACTTACCAATGGAGGCCTCCTCCACCATGAGCTTGCTAATTGTTTTAGTGCGGTGGTTCACTGCAGTTCTCCCCGGACCAAAAGCTCACTCCAAGGCCTTGGAACTTGCCTCTCCAGGACGGAGCCCTGGAGGGAAGGCCAGCTTCAGAATTTCCAGCAGTCTGGTCTTGTGATCTGTTGGGGCAGGTTCATCTCGCTGCGGAACTACAAAATGTTAGACCACGATTCAAGAAAAGACCACTGACTCCAATTAAAGTCAAATTAAGACAAGCTTATTATTTTCAGTGGCCGGGCTGCATCTTCCTCTCAAAATAGTGGAAACAAGACAGCAAACCCACCTCTCCTACAGCACAGCTTTATAGCCCAGAAAGTTACACAAAAGGGGCGTTACAGAAAACAGAATTTTGATAAGCATCACACTAATTTTTGTTTACATTTTTTTTTGCTGGCCCTAGAAACAGAAATTATGAGGACCATTAGAGCCTCAGAGAGGGTCGTTGTATGGTCAGGGAAGGCCATTATTTATGAGGTGTCACTGAAGTTTCAGAGAGGGCTGCGATCTGGTCAGAGAGCTAGGCATGGGGGAGTTCAAGGCACGGGCAGGCATTTCAAGCAGGTTCAGAATTTGCAGTAATTTATACTAAAGCCAAAATTATCTTTTCATGGTTTTGTGGAAAGATGGCTCCTAATATTAATAAAAGCTTAGGTTGGGTGTATCAACCGTGTCCCTTACTTTTGGAAACTCCTCTACAACCTCCAAGGTTGTGAACTACTGAGCATTTTCCAATCCAGATATGTATTCACAGATTTTCTAACTCTTCTCCTCTAATTGTGTCTTACTTGAGGCCAAGGTAATGTCAAGACATTATTCTGGATGAGAGTGGGAAGATTATTGTGCAGCACATATTTGCATATACATTGGATTCATTTTCCAATTTTCCATTCGAAATACTGAATCCCTGACACTAACCCATAGCTTACTAGATTCTAACTACTAATACTAATATGATGGAGAAAAATAACCCAAATAGAATTGAAATACAAGCATTTCAGAGGAGGCATGGTGTATACTAGAATTGCCTTTTGCAAGATAAAGGGTAGGTGTTATAAATCTAGTGAATTTTTTATTAAAATATTTCTCCATGTGTTTTAAAAATGAACAAATATGTCAATTCCTGACTCCCTTTCTCTCTAGCCTATTCCGCACGTGTATTTTTATATGCACATATAGAATCCTACCTGGTATCACACGTACATTTGTGTGAGGTGCCTGACTTGGCAGATACAAATTGTGAGAAGAGATCACTTCTCGTAAACGCTGTTGGAACTAAAAATTCAACCTATGGGTGAGCTTCCTAGTAGAACATTATACATAAATCAATTTTCAGTAAAATAAATATTATTTTTCCATCTGTGGTTGGTATATATTTTATGATGAATTACGTTTTTCATATATATTGCTACTATTTAATGTCTGTGTGTATTTTGTGTGTATGTATGTGATGTATGTGTGTGTGTGTGTGTGTGTGTGTTTATATATATATATATATATATATATATATATATATATATATATATACACTCTAAAAATATTTCAAAATATGAATTACATGTGTCTTATATACACTCTCAAAATTCATTCTTTCTCATGTATGTGGATTAATAATCAACTTCTCACAAGATTTATCTCAGAAATATTCATCCACTTGAAATACATATTTGTTTTCTATAACAGAAAACTCACTACAGCGAATGGTGGTTACAAATATCAATATTTCTACAGTAACTGACCCAGTTTAACATCAATGCAAGTGAATTCCTATGGGACATGATGAGTCTTTTGACGTTCAATTTCATTCAACACTGGTACATTAATATTTCTTCAGTTTTTGCACTTCATAATATATATATTTCATCCACAAGTTCACAAATTTATATGCATTTGTTTCACTTTCAATCACTTCCTGCTTCAGAACACATGCATTCCTCCAGGTTTCTTGACTGGTCTTTTCATGAGACTTCTTTCCAAACATATTATTTTCAATTTCCATAATCACTTTTGAAGCAAAACTCACACACATCATGATAAACCATAACCCTAATATTACCATTAGGTGTATTACTGGTTGGAATGAATGATTGTATATCAATATAAGATTCCCTGTATAATTTCAGATGTGAATTCCATCCATTATTTAAAGTTGGAACCAGTTACATTACTTATTCACAGTATGGTCTATTCATGCATTATCTCTATTTTCATAAACACAGGGTACATCTATTTGCACCCCCAATAATAATTTATAGTCTTCAAATATTGCTCCCAGAAATGGTGGAAGAAATACTCATGCACCTGATCTACACATACATTTTGTCACAGTAATATTCTGGACACAAATGCAAAGTTCACACTTATGATTGTACCATATCCTAAGTGGAAAGTGAGCATGGATTCCTAAAACATCCATTTCACCTTTGTCTAATGCTCTCAAATATAAATCCTATTGGTGACTACATATTTGTTTCTTCCTAAGATTATGTATTCAACCTCAAGCCTGTTGAAAATGTCTAATCCTGTCACTCACTTTATACTCCTTCTGAATATACTCACATGAATAGAGCAGAGAGCCCTGAGAACAGCTTAAGCAGAGCTTATATACTTTCCTTGGAGAGGGCAGGGACAGAAATTTATTGATGGGTCAGAGCGAGTGGGCGGTTAGTGTGAAACTGGGTGAGGGAATACATTCTGCAATTTGGCAGTTGGGGACAGCACAATCTGGGAACAAGATTACAAACAGTTCTCAAGATTTCAACAGTGTTTTGTTAAGCATACAGAAAAACAGGAAGTTACAAGTACCTTTTTTATTAACCTTTTATTCCCCACTTCTTCTTCTTGCTATTTTAATCATAAAGGTGATTATTGGGGCATGTCACATTCTATGTCTGCTAGTGGGGTATTACCATAAGTTTAACTTGTCCAATTTGAGCTTGGAGAAAAGAACTTACATGGTTGAGCAAACAGGGTTTTATAGTTAGCAATAATATGAGGATTATTATTGGACAGGCCAGGGTTGATAAAAGCGTAGATAACCAGGGGGACTGTGTGAACCAAGACTCAAACCACCCTTTTGGGGCCTCTCTCTCTCGTTGACGCTTTTCAAGGCATCCTTTTATTTTACTCATAGGTTTTTTTTTACAACCTCAGTATGGTCGGCATCAAAACAACATTATTACATCAATGCAGCACAAAGGCCCCCTTCTCTCATGGAGGGGAGGTCCAACCCTCAACTTGAGTGTAAAACAACTTCAGAGAGAGATGTTAAAGATTCCTTCAAAGCTGTGATGGAGGTTTCTATTATCTTTAAGTTTTGGTCTCTTGCTGCTTCTATTTGGGTCATTAGTTGTGTACTATGGAGCAGGGCAGTGGTTCCTGTGACTACCCCTGCCACAACTCCAATTCCTAATATGATGGCTAAAGTGAGGGATATATGTTCCCAGTGGAACCGGGTTGTATGCCCCCCTGTTTGAACTTCAAATGAACCTTGGTCATTATAGAGCAATCTGGGACACATCTTCACCATTACACAATTAATCAAATCTGTTGACCATTTCATGAAAACATAAACAATGTTTAAGTATATAGAATTATACTGTTGTAGGGACGGACAAGGCACGGCACCTAAGATAGCACCAAAGACAGGGAAACAGTCCTATTTGGTTGCAACCGGATTCAGAGGGCATTGCTTCTGTTGTAATCAATTAACTCCCTGAACCCCAATTTTAGGTAGTTTTAGAATTTTGTACCCAACATGAAAGAGAAGGGACTCAGAAGTTCACAGTCTGCAGAAATTCACAAAACGAAGCTTTTTTTTTTCTGTTTTTTCCTCTATTGTGGGCAAGTTAACTTTTCAAGGACACCTGGGAGGCAGAGAGCTTTTTTTTTCCTTTTCTTTTATCCCCCTGCCAACTGTTACCATGGAGCCCAGTTTGTAACTTTTTATCTTAGAAATGTAGCCATCTCTGTGAAGTCCCAGCTCAAGGGCAGAGGCCTTGTTCACATATTCTGTAAAAAACTATTAAGGGGGTGTCTAGCTTAGGAGTGCTGATTTTTAAAGCCAGTAGGCAAGTAGAACAGGGCAACAGAATAAGAGGAAGTTAATCTACACTGAACTCATTTATAGAGACTCTTTTGCTGAAAGTCCTAAAGTCAGCCATGGTGAAGACTTCTGGAGAAGTTCAGTGAAGATTTTTCTGAGGGCCTGGTACAGAGGGGGAAGATGGGGAAAGCGGGAGGTGAGAGCAGCTCCGTGGATCTCAGAATAAGGAAGGAGAGATGTAAAAGAATAATGGGAAAGGATTTTGGGATTTTCCTAGCAACATAAATTGAGCAGTAGAAACGGTAGAGCAGAAAGGAAGACGGGAGTGAGTATCCCAAAAAGCCTGTGAGGGACTTTAAAATTTAGTAACCTGTTTTCAGTGATGACAAAGCAACTTTAAAAGCCATTTTCAGTACATCTTCGATAGGGGTCTGAGGGCTCTCCTAAGCTGGTTTGAGCTTTGGGTTAGGTGGTAAGAGGACCTGGTGGGACCCGGTGTGGGCACTGACAAGAAAAGAGAGATGTGAGTGGGTGGATGGGTACCTCAGTACCAGCTACCTCAGCAAGGGGGCAATGCTCTGAGAACCGGCGGAGGTTTCGGTTTTTGTTCTAGTAATTGGAGTAGAGAAATCAGGTTTGCTGAGGTGGGACTTACATCACAGAGTCTGGAGCAGAAGGCTGAGTTTGAGGAACTATTGGAGAAGCATAGTTCAGGATGTGAGTGAAAGAGGAAAAAGGCCTTCACATAGGGGAATTTCCTTTCACCCTTTTGAGCACTTGCAGAAGTTAAAAAGGTTACACAGAATTTGAAGATCTAGAGACTCCTATGTTGGCCATCAGTTTGGGTTGTCTAAGTGGTAATATGGCCAATGCTGTGTACTGAATTTGATGAGGATTTTGGGTTCTACCAGGAAGCCCCTGTATGCTCAAATCCCCATGACTTACAGAAGAAGTCGGCTTTTCCCCCACACAGCCGTGGCGGTTTGTGGCTTTGATAGTCTGCCGGGCAAACATACTAATATAGGCTAGCCAACCTGCATCTGGCTTGCCTTTCCCTACAACCATAATGTTTGTTTCCATTATCTATGGTACGGAAAGGATTTAATGGAATTTTAATGGGATCCTCTTCATCAGGGATATTCTAATAGGAAAGACCTATAGCCAGCTGGCAAATCTCTGGGTGGAGAGATGGCCTCCAGGTCCCTAAGTGGGCTGTATGCAAGAGAGACCATACTTCTTATCTAGTAGGATTTGTGATCAGCCATCGCTACAGTAGGGGCTGATGAGCGTTAGGACTACGGGTGGCCAAGGAGAGAGTCTATAGCCTTACCCACATGGCGAATATGCAATTTGAAAGGGTTAACAGTCTTTTCCAGTTTCCAGCCAGAGTCTGGACATGGCACAGGCTTGAGATGAGACGCATGGATGCAGGAAGTGATTCCCTCTACTTTTACTGCTGTAGGTGCTATAAGTAGCACCTGGAATGGTCCTTTCCAGCGGGGTTCCAGGGATGACACCTGATGTCATCTTATGTAGAGGAAGTCTCTTTCTTGATATCAATGTGGATTCCCCTCGTCCCCAGGTTGGAAGGCAGTAGCCAGCTGTTTCCACAGGTATATCTGAGTTCTTACAAGAGATTTAAGTATGACAAGCAAGGGTGTGTGGAAGGGATCCTTAGGTCTTAGAGTCGGGGTTAGGTCTCTTAGTGGAGGAGGGGCCCCATAGAGAATTTCATAGGGGGTGAGGTCCACAAAGAAACAAAGGGAGTATTTCTTGATGAAATAGTGCATAAGGCAGGAGCATAGTCTAATCTTTTATGCCGGTCTCTAAGCTTAATTTCGTTAAGGTCTCTTTAATGGTTTTATTTATTTTTTTTTTTACGTGTCCTGATCTCTGGGGTCTATAAACACAATGTAACTTCCAATTAATCCCCAGGGTCCTGGCAAACCCCTGATTTACCTGGCCCATGAAGGGTCTTCAATTATCAGACCATGTTACATTAGGCAGGCCGTGTCTTTGATAAATATCTTTCAGGATCTTCTTGACCACAATTTGTGCCGGTTTTCTTTTATTTATTTTTTTTTTTGGTGGGAATGGCTTCAATCCATCCTGAAAATGTATCTACAAAGACTAGGAGATATTTAAGCCCATACCTTGCTGGCTTAATTTCAGTAACGTTCACTTCCCAGAATTGTCCTGGTCTGGTTCCTCATAGGTGCTTTCCTGTAGGAAGCTTGGAAGTGTAAGCATTAACCAATTGACAGAACTGACAGGCTTTTGTTACCCATTCAATTATTTCCTTTCACTGTGAGTGAGTTAGTCTAAAACTCTGTTCTTGATCCTACAGTAATGCCTGCAGTTTTTTTGAACCAAGTTGATTGAGTTGATGTACATTTTTAACGTAGTGTAGGGCTTTCTGAAATTGCAGGCTGGGCTCACTGAAGTTGAGGAGTTCATTGTCAGTGTTCATAGATGTTATCAAAAGCTTGCTGGTGCTCAAGGGTCCATTGGAATTGGGCATTCTCATTTAACAGTGGGTATAAAGGAGCAGCTAAGAACACAAACCCAGGTCCATAACCTGCTAAAGCCACCAGTCCCAAGAAACTCTCTATGTTGTCTCCTGTTAAATGGGGGTGGTATCTGCACAACGGTTTGTTTCTTGGGCTCAGTGAGCCATCATTTACCGTGCCTAAGAGAATACCCCAGGAAGATTACTTCTTGCTGGCAAATTTGGGCCTTTTTGTCCGAAGCTCTCTACCCGAGTTGAGCAAGCTCAGATAATAGTGCTTGGGTCTCAGACTCACAGTTTTATTTGGTGTTGGCTGCCAGTAGCTGGACATCCACATATTGAAGCAGAATGACTTCGGGGTGCATAGTTCTGAAGTTGTAGAGATGTCTGTGAAGGGCTACATCAAAGAGAGTGGGGGAGTTTTTGAACCCCTGTGGGAGTCTAGTCCAAGTTCGTTGAAAAGACGTTCCGGTTTCTGGGTCTACCTACTCGAAAGCAAACAGCAACTGACTATCTTTATGCAGAGGCAAGCAAAAGAAAGCATCTTTTAAGTACAGAACAGTATACAATTTTCACTCGGCCACAGCAAAGAGGTTATTGGGGGTCCAGCATGCTGGGGCTCAGAGCTCACTTAAATAGAGCAGAGAGCCCTGAGAAAAGCTTTAACAGAGCCTACATAATTTTCTTAGAGGGCAGAAAGGGAAATTTATTGATTGGTCAGGGCGAGTGTGCGGTTTGCGTGCACCCGGGTGAGGGAGTATATTCTGCAGTTTGGCAGTTGGGGACAGCACATTCTGGGAACAAAATAGCAAACAGTTCTCAAGATTTCAACAGTGGTTTGTTAAGCATACAGAAAAACAGGAAGTGACAAGTGCCTATTTAATTAACCTTTCACCTAAGCAAAATGGAAAGTGAGCATGGATTACTAAAAACAACCATGTCCAGGTTGCCTAATGCTCTCAAATGTTAATCATATTGGAGGCAACATATGTCTTTCTTCCTAAGATTATATATTCAACCTCAACCATGTTGAAAATGTCTAACCCTCTTACATTATACTTTGCCTGATTTCCTAATGTCTCTATTGATATCTGCTTTCCTACTTATTTTCCCCAGTTCATCATTGTGACTGACCCTTCGCGTGTGCTGACACTGACATTCACTCACTACCCAAAAATCTATTGCTAAAGAACTTTTGTCCAAATGCCATTATCACTCTTTTTTCTAAACCTACAGGCTATCTTCCTAATCCTACCGACTATGCCTTTTTGACTGGATGTTCTCTTCGACATTCAATCATCCAAGGTAGAAGGTCCTATCCCATTTTATATCAATTTATCTGAGACATCTGTGCAGAATGTAATTCAAAGCTAAGTATACCAATCATGGGCCCAATGCACTTCTAGGCTTCAAATCTTACCTAGATTTATATTTTCATACTTATATTTCACCTATATATTCTTGTAAATATTGCAGATTCCCAATACTATTTGTCATCACGCAGAATGATTCCTAACCCAAATCGAACCTGTTATTAACCCTAACCATACACTGTTCCCTCAATCTAACTTTACAGAAGAGCAGGCCCAGAGTTGGTCTTTCAATACAGGAATGTAGGAGATCTTCCACATGCTGAGAAACTCAAAGATCCATGTAGAAATGAACTCTGGAGAAGTTGTAGGCAGCTATGAAGGACCTGAGAGAGCAAAAGTCATCTTCAATGGCAAACAACCTTGTCAGGATGAAGGGTTTTGTCTGTATCAGTCTCTCTGTTCTTAATATAGAGAAGATGGACCAAACCAGGCCTGTTTGGAGAGCTGTTCCCTGGTGCCTATGGTTGATATACCATTCTAACTTGTGAAAGTGTCACAGTAAGTAGGGGCAGCCTCAATCTCATGGGACACGTGGAAGCAACTCTTAGGACCAAGTGGTTGCCAAGGCAGTTAGCTCATTCAGTTCCTAAAGGAAGTGACCTACATCTCTTCCTTGGTGATGGAACTCTCTGAACTTGGGATCCAGGAAGCCAGGCACTCAGAGCCAGTTGCAGTACTAGTCCCAGTGGACTCACTTGTTTGGATTTACCAAGGAAAGAGTCAGTCTTTCTTGGTACCTGCTGATGTGAGGATGGAAAAAGCCAGAAGAGCTCTGAAGAGGGGCCTTTACTGAGAAAGCAGGTAGTGGCTAACCGCTGGCTCCAGACAACTTCACAGTGTTGGCCAAGGAGACCAGACCCGAGACAGGACAGGCCATTTCAGGAAAACATAGTAGGGCCCACCAGTCATAGGACACTCTGGATAGTCACAGACATACTAGGGGGAAGGTGGTGCCTTTGTGGGTGTGGGTGTGAGTTTGTTGTTTTGTCTCATGTTCTGAGAATAGGTAAGAAAGGCGGTTTGTTTGGTTTGGAGTGGACGAATTCTAGTATGACTTATGACAAGGTGAGTGTTTCTATATCTGTGTATCCCACTGTGTCCTTCGTTGTAGACATTAGAAAAGAGAATGCATCACGGATGTGTCCTGTCTAGTAGAAAGCTTCCCAGCATTCATCCTACCCTATTTATGAATGGACTGTCACTTGCCTTAGGGATGGGCAACACCTACTTCCTTCCTAAGTCCCTGTTTTCATCAGGAATTCTGGCCACTCTCCAAAATAGGCTCATGGTTTTGTGTGCAAGATATGTACCACCTCCAAGCTCTGGGACATGGCCGTGCACTGGATAGCTGAAGGGAATGGGGAGCATCTCAGAAATCTCAGATATCAGTGTGACCAGGAAAATATCAGTGGAGAAACACTGCTTTGGGCCTTTTGCTTACCTATTGTTCTGTTGCCCTGAATCTCAGGAAGGTTTTTGCCTCAAGCCACCACTTTGTGAAGCGTGAAGAAAACAGTTTTTAAAAGGAATTGAATAGGCATCACCTGTGGCTCTTTGCTTAATTGCATTGGAAAGGGACTTGTCTAAATCAGGTTTTTGGCCCTGTGTTAGGCCGTGGATTAGATTCTCAGCACCTGATGGATCCAAAGAATGATCCCATGTGTACATCCAAAACCAAAATAGCAAAAAGTTCAGTCATTGTGGATGAAGTCTCTTGCCTTCCTCTGTTAGGTTACTGATCTCCATCAAGTGAGAATAGGGATCCTTTCTTTCAAATGAGCTCTTCAAAGCCCTGCAGAGGCTAGCCCATAGGTGCTTGGGTTTTCTCATGACTCCATATCACATTAAGAATCTATACCTGACAGTCATTAGGCCTCAAATTGGAGAAGCAGAGCAGTATTAAAGGCAAGCCTATTTGACCACTCCTGGTTCACAGAAAGGGTGTCCAGTCCACCATGACTTTAGCCAAATGAGGGGAAAGGGACCTTATTTTGGACACTGTCTTGGGCTGCACCCCTAATGGAAAACTCCAGCCATAGGTAATGATGAGTGTCTATGTGGAAGAATATGAGGGCGATGAAGGAGTGTTTTGGTTTTAATTGTGGTCATTTGCGTGGCAGTTGAATGAGATGACTGTGTCCATCTGGGCTTGAACTCTGGAGTGATTCTCCTTAGAAAATGAGTTCTGGTACTGAACTCAGAAAAGTATTGTCATGAATTTTGTTGGGATTTTAGCAGGCCACGCATGAGAGTCACCCTTGGAAACTGAGATCTAGGCCCAGGGTGGCTTTCCTCAGAGCACTGGGTATCTCATCCAGGATATCACATGATTTATTCTGAAATAATTGGCAGCCATAGTTGAAAGTCAAAACACACATGGACCTTTCATTGTAGAACTCAATGTACCTGGGTTCATGTGACCTTTGGCCACTCTTTGGGAAGCCTTGCCTGTGAGAGTCCTCCAGAGCTTTCATTGAAATTAGCTTCCTCAACACTTAATGGTCCCTGAATGATTTGAACCCACAGTGCCTCCAACTTCATCCTTGAAAAACGGGGAAGATATATACCATGAAATGTTTTAAATTCCCATGACCAGGTGGCACTTGAGAACCTTTGGATGTCCTGCTGCTGATCTTGAGTGTTCCAGCAAAAGCGTTGATTGACTGTGTTTCATTTAAATGGTGTAGAACAGAGATGCCAGTAAGTTGGAGCCTGCTGAGTAGTGGGCCTTTTGCAGTGGTGTGAAAGTGTGTGATAAAGCATTTGTGGTGGGGCCATGTGAATGTGCTATTGGCTTTCAAATGGCTTGGGACTGACATGGTGCAGCCAGCAGACCCTTATATGTAAAGGCATCTTGTTATTTGGAGAGATTTCAGGGCAATTTTCAGAATCAGGTTGCTATGGACAAGGGGGCAAGCTATGTTGGATAGAAGCCTGGTTGGTGCTTTCTCCTGCAGATCCTGACCCACCACACATGACAGAACTCCCTCCAGCACTGTCTCCCAGTTGAACTTGTTGTATTTCATGAAGCGAATACCAAAGTCCCAGTGCAGCACCAATAAAAACCACGAAAAGTGGAGGAATTCCAAATAGCTTCACAGTCCACATGGGAAGAAACTTAGCCTCCAGTGGCACCAGTTTACCTACAAAGAGAGAATTCAGCAATGCTGCCTCAAGTTCAATGTAAAATAAGAAACCATGTCCTCCAGGTCACATAGATGCAGACCCAGCTTTGATGGTCTAACTAGAAATGAAGCTAATGCTCCTGAGAATAGCATATATTTCAAGTGCCCAACCTTGGAGGCAGTTTCTCAAAAAGTCTATAGGCCAACAGAGCTCCATGTTTGTGGAGTGTTTACCCACACAGGTAAAGTCAAGTCATTGTTCTGGATGAGAGTGGGAATAATTTTGTGTAGCACATATTGCATACACATTGGATTCCTTATCTAATTTTCCATTCGAAATACTGAAACCCTGACACTAACACATACCCTACTAGACTCTGAGGGAGAAAAATAACCCAAACAGAATAGGAATACAAGCAGATCAGAGGAGGCATGGTGTATATTTGGACTTTCCTTTTGCATTTCATAGGGTAGGAGTTATATATCTAGTCAATTTTTTGTTGGAATAGGTCTCTATGTGTTTTTAAGTTAAGAAATATGTGAATTCTTGTCTTCGTTTCTCTGTAGCTTATTCAGCACATGTATATTTATATGCACATATAGAATCCTTCCTGGTATGAAACATGCATACTTGTGAGGTGGCTGACTTGGCAGATACAAATTGTGAGAAGAGATCACTGCTCCTAAACAGTGTTGGAACTGAAAATTCAACCTATGGGTTAGCTTCCTAGTTGAATAACACTATACGTAAATCCATGATCAGTAAAAAGAATATTTTTGGATCTGTGGATAATATATATTTCGTGGTGAATTTCGATTGGCATATATATTGCTCTTTTTAATATCTCTGTGTGTGTGTATATATATATATATATATATATATATATATATATATATATGTATACACACACACACACAAGAAGTATATATATATATATATATATATATATATATATATATATATATATATATATATATATATATATTCTCCAGATTTTTCAAAATATGAAATATATGTGTCTTACACCCACTCCGTAAATTCATTCATATTCATGTATATGGATTTATAATGAACTTTTCACGAGATTATTCTCAGAAATATTCATCCACCTGAAATACATATTTGTTTCCAGTACTGAAAACTAACTTCAGTTAATGTTGCATACAAATACTAATATTTATACAGTAAGTGACCCAGTTTAACTTCAATGCAAGTAGATTCCTATGGGACATGTTGTGTATTTTAATGTTCATTTTTATTCAACACTGGTACATTACTATTTCTTCAATTTATGCATATCATAGGATATATATTTCATCCACCAGTTAGCAAACTTATAGGCATTTGTTTCACTTTCAATCACTTCCTGCTTCAGAGCACATGGATTCCTCCGTGTTTCTTGAATGGTCTTTTCATGAGACTTCTTTCCAAACACATTATTTTAAATTTCCATAATCAGTTTTGAAGCAAAACTCACAGACTCTTCATGGTAAACCATAAACCTAATATTACCTTTAGATGTATCAGTGGTTGGAATGAATGTATGTGTACCAATATAAGATTTCCATTATATTTTCAGATATAAATTGAATGCATTATTTAAATTTGGAACCCATTATATTATTTATTCACAGTATGGTCTATTCTTGCATTATCTCTATATTCATAGTCACAGGGTACACCCATTTGTACACCCAATACTTATTTGTACATCTTCAAAATATTGCTCCCAGAAATGGTGGAAGATATACTCAAGTCACCTTATCTACATGTACATTTTATCACAGTAATATTCTGGACACAAAAAGCAAAGGTCACACTTATTATTTTACCAATGTAATGGTCAGGCGAGTGTCAGAGGAAGAGACCACAAGAGACTGTCTCATGCAACAGCCAAGGGTTTATGGGGGTCCAGCATGCTGGGGCTCAGAGCTCCCTTGAATAGAGCAGAGAGCCCTGAGAACAGCTAAAGCAGAGCTTATATACTTTCCTTGGAGAGGGCAGGGAGGGAAGATTATTGATGGCTCAGGGCGAGTGGGCAGTTTGCATGCAAACAGGTGAGGGAGTACATTCTGCAGTTTTGCAGTTGGTACAGCACATTCAGGGAACAAGATTAGCAAACAGTTCTCAAGATATCCACAATGTTTTGTTAAGCATACCAAAAAATTGGAAGTGACAAGTACCTATTTTATTAACCTTTCATTCCCCACTTCTTCTTTTGGTTACTTTTAATCATTAAAGTGATCATTGGGGGTGTCACATTTTATGTCTGCTAGTGTGGTATATTGTTTTCTTATTACCATAAGTTTAACTTGTCCAATTTGAGCTTGGAAAAAGGAAACTACACGGTTGAGCAAACAGGGTCTCACAGTTAGCAATAATATGAGGTTTATTAATGGACCAGCCAGGGCTGATAAATGCGTAGTTAACCAGAGGGACTCTGTGAACCAAGACTCAAACCACCCTTTTGGGGCCTCTCTCTCTTGTTGATTCTCTACAAGGCGTCTTCTTAATTTAATCATAGATTCTTTTACAACTCCAGTATGGTCGGCATAATAACAACATTCTTCACTCAATGCAGGACAAAGGCCCCTTCTCTCAATAAGAGGAGGTCGAACCCTCGCCTGTTCTGTGAAACAACTTCAGAGAGAGAGGTTAAAGATTCCTGTAAAGCTGTGATGGAGGTTTTTAATATCTTTAAGTTTTGGTCTATTGCTACTTCTAATTGGGTCATTTGTTGTGTCCCATGGACTAGGGCAGTGGTTCCTGTGCCCACCGCTGCAGCAACTCCTATTCCTAATAGGATGGAGAAAGTGAGGGATACGGGTTCCTGGTGGAACCAGGTTGTATGCCCCCCTATTGGAACTTTAAATGATCCTGCGTCATGATAGAGGACTCTGGGAAACATCTGCACCATTACATACTTAATCAGAGGAAGAGACCACAAGAGACTGTCTCATGCAACAGCCATATGTTGATCATTTTATGAAAACATAAACAATGTTTAAGTATATAGAATTATACTGTTGTAAGGACGGACAAGGCAAGGCACCTAAGATAGCACAGAAGACAGGGAAACAGTCCTATTTGGTTGTAACCAGATTTAGAGGGCATTGCTTCTGTTGTAATCTTTTAATCCCCTGAACCCCAAGTTTAGGTAGTTTCAGAATTTTTGTACCCAACATGTAACGTAAGGGGCTCAGAAATTCACAGTCTGCAGAAGTTCACAAAAAGCAGTTTTTGTTTCTGTTTTTTTTTCCTCTGCTCTGGGAAAGTTAACTTTTAAAGGACACCTGGTAGGGGGAGAGCTTTTTTCTTCTTTTTTTTTTTTTTTCCTGCCAGCTGTTACCATGGAGCCCAGTTGGTAACTTCTTTATCTTAGAAATGTAGCCATCTCTGAAAGCCCCAGCTCAACGTCAGAGGCCTTGTTCACATATTTTGTGAAAAAATAGTAAGGGGGTGTCTAGCTTAGGAGTGCTGATTTTTCCAGCCAGTGGCCAAGTAGAACAAAGCAACACAAAAAGAGAAAGTTTATCTACACTGAACTCTTGTATAGGGCCTCTGTTGCTGAAAGTCCTAAAGTCAGCCATGATCAAGGCTTCTGGAGAAGGCCATTTAAGATTTTTCTGTGGGATTGGAACAGAGGGAAAGACAAGGAAGGTGGGGGGTGAGAGCAGCTCCGTGGTTCTGAGAATGAGGAAAAAGAGATATAAAAGAATAATGGGAAAGGGGTTTGGGATTTTCCTGGCAATAAAACTTGAGCAGTAGAACAGGTAAAGCAGAGGGGAGGATGGGAGTGAGTATCCCAAAAAGCCTTTGAGGGACTTTAAATTCTTTGTAACCTGTTTTCAGTGATGACAAAGCAACTTTAAAGGCCATTTTCATTACATCTTGGATAGGCGTCTTAGGGCACTCCTCAGCTGGTTTGAGCTTTGTGTTAGCTGGTAAGAGGACCTGGTGGGACCCGGTGCGTGCACTGACAGGAGAAGAGAGGAGTGAGTGGGTGGAAGGGTACCTCAGTACCTGCTACCTCAGCAAGGAGGCAATGGTATGAGATCCAGCGGAGGTTTTTTTTTTTTGATCTAGTAATTGGAGGGGAGAAATCAGGTTGCTCATGTGAGAGTGGAGCAGAAGGCGGGGGGTGAGAATGTATTGGAGAAGCATAGTTCAGGATGTGAGCAAAGGAGGGAAAAGGCATAAACATAGGGGAATTTCCTTGGAAGGAAATTCCCAATTGATGGATCTTTTTGAACACTTTAAGAAGTTGAAAAAGTCACACAGAATTTGAGGATCTGGAGACCCCTCTGGGGGCCATCAGTTTTGGTTGTCTAATTGGTAATATGGCCAATGCTGTGTACTGAATTTGATGAGGAGTTTGGGTTCCACCAGGCAGCCCCTGTATGCTCACATCCCCATTATTTTCAGAAGAACTCCGCTTTTCCCCCACACAGCCATGGCTGTTTGTGGCTTTGATAGTCTGCCGGGCAAACATAGTATTCTAGGCTAGCCAACCTGCATCTGGCTCGCGTGTCCCTAGATCCATAATGTTTGTTTCCATTATCTGTGGTACAGTAGGGATTTAATGGAATTTTAGTTGGATCCTCTTCATCAGAGATATCCCAATATGAAAGACGTATAGCCAGCTGACAAATTCTGGGTGGAGAGATGGCCACCAGGTCCCTAAAGGGGCTGTATGCGAGATAGACCATACTTCTTGTCAAGTAAGATTTGTGATCAGTCATCGCTGATGAACGGGCTGATGAGGGTAAGGACTACTGGTGGACAAGGGGAGAGTCTATAGCCTTATCCACATGGCGAATATGCAATTTGAAAGGGTTTCCAGTCTTTTCCAGTTTTTCAGCCAGAGTCTGGACAGGGCGCAGGCTTGAGATAAGAATTAGGATCCAGGAATTGATTCCTTCTACATTTACCACTGTAGGTTTTATAAGTAGCACCTGGTATGGTCCTGTCCAGCGGGGTTACAGGGATGACACCTGATGTTGTCTTATGTAGAGGATGTCTCTTATTTGATATCGATGTGGAGTCCCCTCTTCACCAGGTTGGTAGGCAGTGGCCAGCTGTTTCAACAGGTATCGCTGAGTTCTTTCAAGAGCTTTAAGTCTGTCAAACAAGGGGTTGTGGAGGGGATCACTAGGTCTTAGAGTTGGGGTTAGGTCCCTTACTGGAGGAGGGGCTCCATAAAGAATTTCATAGGGGGTGAGGTTACACAAAGAAATAGAGGGAGTATTTCTTGCATGAAACAGTGCATAAGGCAGGAGCATAGTCCAATCTTTTATGCCGCTCTCTAAGCTTAATTTCGTTAAGGTCTCTTTAATGGTTCTATTTATTTTTTTTTACCTGTCCTGAGCTATGGGGTCTATAAGCACAATGTAACTTCCAATTTATCCCCAGTGTCCTGGCTAACCCCTGACTTACCTGGGCCATGAACGCCGGGCCATTATCAGACCCTATTACCTTAGGCAGGCCGTGTCTTGGAAATATATCTTTCAGGATCTTCTTGACCACCAATTGTGCCTTTTTTTGTGGGGAAGGCTTCAATCCATCCTGAAAATATATCTACAAAGACTAGGAGATATTTAAGTCCATACCTTGCTGGCTTAATTTCAGTAAAGTCCACTTCCCAGAATTGTACTGGTCTGGTTCCTAATAGGTGCTTTCCTGCGGAAAGCTTGGAAAGATAAGCATTAACCTATTGACAGACCGGACAGACTTTTGTTACCTGTTCAGTTATTTCCTTTTGCTGTGAGTGGGTTAGTGGAAAACTCTGTTCTTGATCCTTCAGGAATGCCTGCAGTTTCTTTGAACCAAGGTGTGTGAATTAATGTACATTTTTAACGTAGTGTAGGGCTTTCTGAAATTGCAGGCTTGGCTCAGTCAAGTTGAGGAATTCAGTGCCAGTGTCGTTAGATGTTATCAAAAGCGTTCTGGTGCTCAGGGGTCCATTGGAATTGGGTATCTCCATTTAACAGCGGGTATAAAGAAGAAGTTAAGGACGCAAACACAGAAATCCATAACCTGCAAAACCCAGTAGTCCCAAGAAACTCTCTGTGTTGTCTGCTGCTAGATGGGGGTGGTATCTGCACAACCGTTTGTTTTCTGGGCTCAGTGAGCCATCGTTTACTGCCCCTAAGGGAATAGCCCAGGAAGATTACTTCTTGCTGGCAAATTTGGGCCTATTTGGCAGAAGCTCTATACCCGAGTTGAGCAAGCTCATATAATAGTGCTTGGGTCCCAGACTCACAGTTTTCTTTGGTGTTGGCTGCCAGTAGCAGGTCATCCACGTATTGAAGCTGGGTGACTTTGGGGTGTGTAGTTCTGACGTTGTTGAGATCTCTGTGGAGGGCTTCATCAAAGAGAGTGGGAGAGTTTTTGAACCCCTGTGGGAGTCTAGTCCAAGATACTTGATCAGACGTTCCAGTTTCTGGGTCTACCCACTAGCAAGCAAACAGCAACTGACTATCTTTATGCAGAGGCAAACAAAAGATAGCAACTTTTAAGTCCAGAACAGTATACCATTTCTGCTAAGGGTTCAGAGTGATAAGCAGATTGTACGAATTAGTTACCGTGGAGTGAATGTCCTGCACTCTGTTATTAATCTCTCTTAGGTCTTGAACGGGGGATAGTCCCCGGTTCCTGGCTTTTTTTACTGGGAGCAGGGGAGTCTTCCAGGCCGATTGACAGGGCCTTAGGACCCTAAGGCCAGATATTTCTGAATATGGGGCCTTATCCCATCTTTAGCTTTTCTGCTCAGAGGATATTGTTTGACATTGATTGGGGAGGCTGAGGTTTTTAACTCCACTGTTCTTGGAGGTTGTTTCACGGCTAGGCCTAACCTAGCCGTTTTTGCCCAGGTATCTGGGTAATCTGTTATCCATTTCTGGGGTAGCTTGCTTGTTTGAGCAGTCTTGGGGGGTGTGAAGAGTGGATGTTCATCTTCTACTGACATTTATAAAGCCAAGACTATAGGAGTTTCTACTGAAGGATTTAGAAATTTCATTTTGGGGCCTTCGGGGTTAAAAGTTGTTTTGGCCTGGAGCTTACTGAGCAGATCTCTGCCCATCAATGGGGCCAGGCATTCTGGGATTACTAGGAAGGAGTGATGGATTTTTCCTTTCCCCATGTCCATGGTCCTCTTAGTTGTCTATGTCTGATATTTACTGCCATTAGCCCTTTGAACTAGAGACATTTTATTTGATAATGTGCCCAGTGGGGCCTTAAGGGCTGAGTATACTGCTGCTGTATCCACTTCAAAGTTTAACTGGGTCCTCTCCACTTCAAAAGTTACCCTGAGCTCGGGGAAGGGATCTGAGCCCCGACGTTCTTAGTCATCCTTTTGAGTCAGAATGGCTGGCTGTCGTGGCTGTCTCTTTTCTAGGGCACTCTTTGGCCCAGTGACCTTTTTCTTTACAGTAGGCACAATGATCTGAGGCCAGGGGTGGCCTCTGGCGTGCGCCCAGGTTTCCGTTCCTGTCTTCCTGTTTGTTAATTTCTGGCCTATTTATTGTTGTGACCAGGACCTTAGTCAATGCCTTAGTCTGTCTTTTGCATCTCTCATCTTCCCTTTGCTCCCTTTCTTTCTCTTTGTTTCTCTCATATAGTATACTTTCTCGGCTTCTCTGACTAAATCTCCCAAAGTCATATCTTGTGATCCCTCTAAGAGTTGTAACTTTCTTTTAATATCCAGGGCAGCTTGCCCAATGAAGGCCATCATGACAGATGCCTTTTGATCCTCTGCCTGAGGATCAATAGGAGTAAATCTCATATATGCCTCCATAATTCTCTCTAGAAACATAGAGGGATATTTATCAGGCCCTTAAATTATCTCTCTTACCTTGGCCAAATTAGGTGGTTCCCTAGCGGCCGATTGGAAACCCACTATTAGGGCCTGGCAATAAGTGGACAGATGCTCTCTACCTTCAAAGGTGTTGGGGTTTCAGTTGGGTCAATTCAAGGGGAAGCTGGCTTTGATTATGTTGGGAAGTTGTGTTGGTCACACATCTGGTCCGAGAATATATTTTTTAGCTTCCAGGAGGTTTTTCTCTCATTCCTCTGCCGTAAAGAGAGTCCCTAGGATTTGTTGGCAGTCATCCCAAGTAGGCAAGTGTGAAAACCCCAGGGAGTTCTTTGAGTTCTTTTAGCCGGGCCAGCTTCCTCCAGGGAAGGAGGGGCTGTGTGTGACGCGGGGGAGTCATCTGGAGGGCACTGGGCCGGCCTAACTTCCTCCAATGGCAGAGAAGCAGAGTCAGCAGGGGAATCACTTAGAGGTTGTTGGGGGTTGGGGACAAGGGCAGGGGATAAGAAGGAGGAGGAGAGTCCAGTAGAATCTTGAGACTCAGGGAGAACAGAGGGTGGAGGAGGAGGAGCAGAGGGTTTGAGAGATAGAATCGTGGTGGAAGGAGTAGGAGCGTAGGCAGGGACAAGGAAAGGCTTCACCCATGGAGGAGGAGATTTGCAGAGGTCCTGCCAAGTTAAGATATATGGCTGTTGATCTGGATGGCTATGTGGCCTCAGCTGAAAGACAATATCTCTGATTTTTCAAATTAGTGGGAAGTAGAAACATCCTTCTGGGGGCCATCCAACTCCAAAGGTGTGTCATTCTGAGGCACAGAGAGTCTGCCAGGTCCAGCGTTTTAATGAAAAAGAAAGATTCTGGGCCCTTAAGCAGACTTTGGTCCAGTGATCAAGGGTCAGGGATAGAAGTGTTGAAGTGCTCTGTCCCAAAATGAGAGATACACAAACAGTGAAAGCAACGACATAATACACAGACAAGACAAGACAATAAAGACAGACAATGGACGTCCAATACTGAGACAAGGACTGAGTAGCCCTCAAAACCTGATGGGCTGGCAATACCGAATCCGAAACAAAATATCACAGAGTCGAGGAGACTATTGTTCCTTGATTTCCTGAGTCCTCTGGGGCGTCCCCCAGGGATGTGGCCTGTGGCTCTGTGACACGTCTGTCAGCCACCGTCAGAGAGAGCTCATGCTCAACACCGATAGCGATTTTGCAAAACCCTAACCTGAAACCTGAAACCAGAAAGAGTCACCTTACTTACCCTGAAAGGATCCCCTTGGGGGTCTTTCGTCCGCCACTGCTGGATCTCGCTGGTGCCTCCAGATGTAAAGATCGGGTGAGCGACAGAGGAAGAGACCACCAAGAGAATGTCTCATGCAACAGTAAAGGGTTTATTGGGAGACCAGCTTTCTGGGGCTCAGAGGTCACTTGAATAGAGCAGAGAGCAATGAAAACAGCTTAAGCAGAGCTTATATACTTTCCTTGGAGAGGGCAGGGAGGGAAGTTTATTGATTGGTCAGGGCAAGGGAGAGGTTTGCGTGCAAACGGGTGAGGGTGTGTATTCTGCAGTTTGGCAGTTGGGGACAGCACATTCTGGAAACAAGATTAGCAAACAGTCCTCAAGTTTCCAACAGTGTTTTGTTAAGCATACAGAAAAACAGGAAGTGACAAGTACCTATTTTATTAACCTTTCACCAATGCCTAAATGGAATGTGAGCATGGTTTACTAAAAACATCCATGTCCACGTTGCCTAATGCTCTCAAATCAATCTTATTTGTGACTACATATTTGTTTCTTCCTAAGATTATATATTGAACCTCAACCCTGTTGAAAATGACTAATCCTATCACTCACATTGTATTTTGCCTGATTTCCTAATGTCTCTATTGATATCTGCTTTCCTACATATTTTCACGAGTTCATCATTGTGACTGACTCTTCACATGTGCTGACATTTACATTCACTCTCTATCCGAAATCCTATTGCTAAAGAACTTTTGGTTGAAATCCTATACTCACTCTTTTTTTCTAAATCTACTGACTATCTTCCTAATCCTACCAACTATACCTTTTTGACTGGATGATCTCTTCTACAATCAATCATCCAAGGTACAAGATCTTAAGCCATTGTATATTGATTTATCTGAGACATCTATGCAGAATATAATTCAAAGCTAAGTATTCCAATCAACAGCCCAATGCCCTTCTTGGATTCAAATCTTATCTAGATTTCTGTGTTCATACATATATTTCACCAATATATTCTTGTAAATATTGCAAGTTCCCAATACCATTGTTTGTTCCTCAGTATGATTCCTAACCCAAATCGAACCTGTTATTACCCTAAACATACACTGTTCCCTCAAACTAAGTTTACAGATGAGCCGGGACAGAGTTTGTCTTACAATAGTAATGTAGGGGGTCTTCCACCTGCTGAGAACATCAAAGTTCCAGGCAGAAATGATACCCTGGAGAAGTTGCAGGCAGCTATAAAGGACCTAAGAGATCAAAAGTCATATTCCATGGCAAGCAACCTGGTCAGTATGAAGGGATGTGTCTGAATCAGCCTCTCCTTTCCTATTGTAGAGAAGACTGATCAAACCATACCTGCGTGGAAAGCTGTTCCCAGGTGCCTATGCTTGATATACCATTCTAACTTGTGAAAGTGTCACAGGAAGTAGGAGCAGCCTCCATCTCATGGGACCCTTGGAAGCAACTGTAAGTACAAAGTGGTGGCCAAGGCAGTGACTTCATTCAGTTCCTGAAGGAAGTGACCTCACCTCACTTCTTTGGTGATGGAAATCTCTGGACTTGTGTTCCAGGAAGCCAGGCACCCAGAGCCAGTCCTAGTCCCAGTTCCAGTGGTCTCACTTGTTTGGATTTACCAAGGACAGAGTCAGTCTTCCTTGGTACCTACTGATATGAGGATTGTCAAATGCCAAAAGAGCTCTGAAGAGGGACCTTTCCTGAGAAAGCAGGTATTGGTTCACCACTGGCTCCTGAAAACTTCACAAAGTTGCCCAAGGAGACCAGATCTGAGACAGGACAGGCCATTTCAGGGGAACATAGTATGGCCCACCAGTTAGAGGACACTCTGGATAGTCACAGACCTACTTGTGTTAAAGAGGTGCCTTTTTGCGTGTGGGTGTGAGTTTGTGGTTTTCTCTCAATTTCTGAGAATAGGTAGGAAAGGCTCTTTGTTTGGATTGGAGTGGACTGTTTCTAATAAGTCGTTTGACAGGGCTAGTGTTTCTATGTCTGTGTATCCCACTGTGTCTGTGGTTGTAGACATTAGACAAGAGAATGCATCAATGCATGTGTCCTGTCTAGTAGAAAACTCTCCAGTATTTATTCTGCCTAATTGATGAATGGACTGTGGTGTGCCTTATGGATGGGCAACACCTACTAACTTCCTAAGTTAATGTTTTCTTCCTGAATTCTGGACACTCTCTAGTATAGGCTCATGGTTTTGTGTCCAAGATATGTACCATCTCCAAGATATGTGACATGTCCATATACTTGAGAGCTGTAGAGAATGGGAACATCTTAGAAAACTCAGATATCAGTGTGACCAGTAAACTCTCAGTGTAGAAACCCTGCTTTGGTTCATTTGCTTACCTATGGTTCTGTTGCCCTGAATTTCAGGAAGGTCTTTGCCTCAGGCCACCCCTTTGTGAAGCCTGAATAAAACAGTTTTCAAATGAAAATAAATGGGCATAACCTGTGGCTCTTTGCTTAATTGCTTTGGAAAGGGATGTGTCTGAATCAGCCTCTTGGCCCTGTATGAGGTTGTGGCTTAGATTCTCAGCACATGATGAATCTAAAGATAGATTCCATGTGTGCAATCAAAAGCAAAATGGCCAAAAATCTGTCATTGTTGATTAGTCTCTTGCCTTCCTCTGTTAGGTCCCTGACCTCTATCAAGTGAGAATAGGGATCATTTGGGTCAAATGAGTTCTTTGAATCCCTGAAGAGATGCTTGTGTTTTCTTATGACTCCAAATCACATAAAAAATCTATCGCTGAGAATCAGTAGGCCTCAAATTGGAGAAGCAGAGCAGTATTAACGGCAGGTCTATTGGATCACTCCAGGTTCACAGGAAGGGTGTCCATTCCACCTTGACTTTAGGCAAATGAGGGGTAAGGGAGATTTTTTTGGACACTCTTTTGGGATGTGTCCCGCTTTGAAACCTCCAGCCACAGGTTATGATGAGTGTCTATATTTAATAAGATGAGGGCCATGTGGGAGTATTTTGGTTTAAATTGTGGTCATTCGTGTGCCAGTTGGAAGAGATGACTGGATCCACCTGGGCTTGAACTCTGGTGTCATTCCCCTGAAAGACTGAGTTCTGGATCAGACATCAAATAAGTATTGCCATGAATTGTGTTGGGATTTTCGGAGGCCACACATGAGATTCGCCCTTGGAATCTGGGAACTAGGCCCAGGGTGGCTTTCCACAGAGCACTGGGAATCTCAGCCAAGATATCACATAATTTTATTCTGAAAGACTTTGAAGCCATATTTACTAGTCAAAACACACATGGACCTCAATTGTAGACCTCAGTGGGCCTGGTTTCTTGTGACCTTTTGGCCACTCTTTGGGAGGACTTGCCTGTGAGAGTTCTCCAAAACTTTCATTGAAATCAGCTTCCTCACCATTGAATGATTCCTGAATGAATTGAAACCCACAGTGCCTCCAACTTCATCCTTGAAAATTGACTATATAAATACCATAAAATTTTTGAAATTCCAATGACTAGATGGCACTGGAGAACCTTTGGATGTCCTGTTGCTGATCATGACTGTACCAGACAGTGCATTGATTGACTGGATTTCATGAAAATTGTGGAGAACAGAGATGCCATTAAGTTGGTGCCTTCTTAGTAGTGGGACTAGAGCAGTGGTGAGCAAGTGTGTAATAAAACATCTGTTGTGGGGTCATGTGGATCTGCTATTGGCTTCCAAATCGCTGTGACTGACATGGTGCAGCTAGCAGACCCTTATATGTACAGACATCTTGTTATATGGAGAGGTTTCAGGGCAATGTTCAGAATCAGGTTGCTTTGGTCAAGGGGGCAACCTATGTGGTATACAAGCCCTGTTGGTGCATTATCCTGCAGACCCTGACCCACCACATTTGACAGAACTTCCTCCAGCATGGTGTCCCAGTTGAACGCATTGTATTTCCTGAAGCAAGTACCAAACTCCGAGTGCAGCAGCAAGAAACACTGTGAAAAGTGGAGGATGATGAAATGGTTTCACAGTCCACGTGGGGAGACACTTAGCCCCCAGTGGCCACAGATTACATACAAAGAGGGAATTCAGCACTGCTGCCTCATTTTCATTGTAAAATAAGAATCCATGTCTTCCAGGTCACATAGATGCAGACCCACCTTTGATGCTCTCACTACAAAGAGAATTCAGCACTGCTGCTTCATGTTCATTGGGAAATTATAACCATGTCCTCCAAATCACAGAGATGAAGACCCATCTTTGATGGTCTCACTAGAAAGGAACCTAAAGCTCCTGACAACTACATGTATTTCAAGTCCCCAACCTAAAGGCAGTTTCTCCAGACGTCTTTAGCCAGGCAAATCTCCATGTTTGTGGAGTTTTTACACTGTCCCTTATTTTTGGAAACTGTTCTATCATCTCCAAGGTTGTGAACTCCTGAGCATTTTCTATTTCAGATATGTAATTAAAGATTTTCTAACTCTTCTCCTCTAATTGTGTCTTACTTGGGGCGAAGGTAATGTCAAGGCATTGTTCTGGATGAGAGTAGAAAAATTTTTTGTGAAGCACATATTTGATAAACATTGGATTCTTCTTCTTATTTTCCATTCGAAATACTGAATCCCTGACACTAACTCATACCCTACTATAATATGACTACTAATCCTAATATGATGGAGAAAAATACCCAAGCAGAATGAATATGCAAGAATTTCAGAGAAGGCATGGTGTATAGTAGGACTTCCCTCTTGCACGATAAAGGGTAGGTTTTATAAATCTAGTCAATTTTTAATTGAAATAGTCCTCCATGTGTTTTTAAAGTTAACAAATATGTGAATTCCTATCTCCCATTCTCTGTAGCCTACTCAGCACATGTATTTTTTTATGCACATATAGAATTCTACCTGGTATCACACGTACATTTTTATGAGTTGGCTGACTTGGCAGAAACAAATTGTGAGAGGAGATCTCTCCTCCTAAACGCTGTTGGAACTGAAAATTCAAACAATGGGTGAGCTTCCTAGTAGAACAATGTTATACATAAATCCATGTTTAGTAAAATAAATAATTTTGCATCTGTGGATGATTTATATTACATGATGAATTATGATTGGCATATAGATATTGATACTTTTTAATGTATTTTTTGTGGTTTTTTTAATATATATAAATACATATATATATATATATAAATACATATATAAATATATATATATATACACAAATATATATATATATATATATATATATTTTCACACTCTTCACATTTTATAAAATATGAAATATATGTGTCTTATATAACTCCGTAAATTCATTTATGTTCATGTATGTGGATTTATAATCAACTTTTCACAAGATTATTCTCAGAAATACTCATCCACCTGAAATACATATTTGTTTCCCAGTTCTGAAAAGTAACTTCAATAAATGGTGCTTACAAATCCTAATATTTCTAGAGTAAATGACCCAGTTTAACATCAATGTAAGTAGATTCCTATAGGACATGATTTCTATTTTGACGTTCATTATAATTCAACACTGGTACATTACTATTTCTTCAGTTTTTGCACATCATAAGATATATATTTCATCCACAAGTTCACAAATTTATAGGAATTTGTTTCACTTTCAGTCACTTCCTGCTTCATAACACATGTATTCCTCCATGTTACTTGACTGGTCTTTTCATGAGACTTCTTTCCAAACACATCATTTTCGATTTCCATAATCAATTTCGAAGCTAAACTCACACACTCTTCAAGATAAACCATAACATTAATATTACCATTAGATGTATAGCTGGTTGGAATAAATGTATGTATATCAATAAAAGATTTTCTGTATATTTTCACATTTCCGTTCAATGCATTATTTAATGTTGGAACCAGTTATGTTATTTATTCACAGTATGGTCTATTAATGCATTATCTCTATATTCAAAGACACAGTGTACACCTCTTTGTCCCCCCAATACTAATTTATACCTCTTCAAAATATTGCTCCCAGAAATGGTGGAAGAATTACTCATATCACCTTATCTATATATATATTTATATATATTTTTTATCACAGTAATATTCTGGACACAAAAAGCAAAGGTCACAATCATGATTGTATCAAACCCTAAATGGAAAGTGAGCATGGATTACTAAAACAACAATGTCCAGGTTGCCAAATGCTCTCAGATGTAAATCCTATTGGTGACTACATATTTGTTTCTTCCTAAGATTATATATTATAGTTCGAGCCTGTTGAAAATGTCTAATCCTATCACTCACTTTATACTTTGCCTGATTTCCTAATATCTCAATTGATATCTGTTTTCCTACATATTTTCCCCAGTTCATCATTGTGTCTGACACTTCACATTTCGTGACATATACATTCACTGTCTACCCTAGACCCTATTGCTAAAGAAATTTTGGTCCAAATCCTATACTCACTCTTATTTCTAAACCTACTGACTATCTTCCTAATCCTACTGACTATTGCATTTTGACTCGATGTTCAATTCGACAATCAATCGTCCAAGGTATAAGGTCCTAAGCCATTGTATTTCAATTTATCTGAGACATATATACAGAAAATTATTAAAACCTAAGTATCCCACTCAAGGGCCCAATGCCCTTCTCCTTTCAAATCTTACCTAGGTTTCTGTTTTTATACTTATATTTCAGCTATATATTCTTGTAAATATCACAGGTTCCCAATACCATTATTCGTCCGGCAGAGAGATTCTTAACCCAAATAAAACATGTTATTAACCCTAAACATACACTGTTCCCTCAATCTAACTTTACAAAAGAGGAGGGACAGAGTTGGTCTTACAATACTGGAATGTAGGGGATCTTCCACCTGCTGAGAACATCAAAGGTCCATGCAGAAATGACCCCTGGATAAGATATAGGCAGCTATGAAGGACATGAGAAAGCAAAAGTTAAATTCTATGGCAAACAACCTGGTCATGATGAAGGGATGTGTCTGAATCATCCTCTAAATATAGAGAAGATGGACCAAACAAGGCCTGTGTGAAGAGCTGTTCACAGGTGCCTATGGTTGATATACCATTCTAACTTGTGAAAGTGTCACAGAAAGTAGGGGCAGCCTGCATCTCATGGGACCCTTAGAAGTAACTGTTAGGACAAAGAGGTTTCCAAGGCAGTGACCTCATTCAGTTTCGGAAGGAAGTGACCTCACCTCACCTCCTTGTCGATGGAACTCTCTGAACTTGTGATCCAGGAAGAAACACACCCAGAGGCACTCGCAGTCCCAGTTCCAGTGGTCTCACTTGTTTCAATTAACCAAGGACAGAGTCAGTCTTTCTTAGTTCCTACTGATGTGAGGATGGCCAAATGCCAGGAAAGCTCTGAAGAGGGGACTTTCCTGAGAAAGCAGGTAGTGGCTCACCCATGGCTCCTGACTACTTCACAGAGTTGGCCAAGGAGACCAGATTTGAGACAGGAGAGGCCATTTTGGGGGAATATAATATGGCCCATCAGTCTGAGGACACTCCGGATAGTCACAGACCTACTTGGGCAAAAGAGGTGCCTTTGTGGGAGTGGATGTGTGTTTCTGGTTTTGTCTCATGTCCTGAGAATAGGTAGAAAAGGCTGTTTGTTTGGATTGGCGTTGACTGTTTCTAGTAAGTCGTTTGACAAGTCAAGTGCTTCTATATCTGTGCATCCCACTCTGTCCGTGATTGTAGACATTAGTAAAGAGAATGCATCAATGGATGTGTCCTGTCTAGTAGAAAGCTTCCAGGCATTCATCCTGCCAAATTTATGAATGGACTGTGACTTGCCTTATCAAAGGGTAACACCTGCTATCTTCCAAAGTTTCTGTTTTCTTCCTGAATTCTGGCCACTCTCCAGAATAGCCTCATGGTTTTGTGTCCAAGATATGTACCACCTACAAGTTCTGTGATATGGCCATGTTCTGGATAACTGACGGCAATGGCGACCATCTCAGAAAACTCTGATATCAGTGTGACCAGGAAAGTCTCAGTGGAGAAACCCTGCTTTGTGCCTTTTGTTTACCTCTTGTTTGTTGCCCTGAATTTCAGGAAGGTCTTTCCCTCAGGCCACTCCTTTGTGAAGCCTGAAGAAAACAGTTTCAAATGGAAATGAATGGGATTCACCTGTGGCTCTTTGCTTATTTGCTTCGGAAATGGATGTGTCTGAATCAGACTCTTGGCCCTGTGTGAGGCTGTGGTTAGATTCTCAGCACCTGATGGATCCCATGTTTTCATCCAAACCCAAAATGGCCAAAAGAGCAGTCATTGTGGATGAAGTCTCTCGCCTTCCTCTGTAAGGTTCCTTAACTTCATCAAGTGAGAATAGGGATCCTTTGGGTCAAATGAGTTCTTCAAAGCCCTGAAGAGGGAAGCCCATAGGTGCTTGGATTTTCTCATGTTTCTAATTCACATAAAGAATCTAAACCCAACAGTCAGTATTCCTAAAATTGGAGAAACAGAGCAGTATTAACGGAAGGCCTACTCGATTACTCCTGGTTCACAGGAAGGTGTTCAGGCCACCCCGACTTTAGGCAAATGAGGAGAAAGGGAGCTTATTTTGGACACTGTCTTGGGCTGCACCCCTCATGGAAACCTCTAGTCAGAGGTTATAATGAGTGTCTATATGGAAGAAGATGACGGCCATGCGGAAGTGTTTTGGTTTTAATTGTGGTTATTAGTTTGACGGTTGGAAATGATGACTGGCTCCACCTGGGCTTGAACTCTGCTGTAATTCTCCTTACAGACTGAGTTCTGGAACTGACCTCAGAGAAGTATTGCCATGAGTTGTGTTGGGATTTTAGGAGGCCATGCATGAGAGTCACCCTTGGAATTGAGATGTGTGCCCAGGAAGGCTTTCCACAAGGCACGGGGAATCTCAGCAAGGATATCACATGATTTTATTCTGACAAACTTGGCAGCCATAGTTGAGAGTCAAAACACACATGGACCTCACATTGTAGACCTCAATGGGCCTGGCTTCATGTGACCATTTGGCCACTCTTTGAGAAGACTTGCCTGTGTGTGTTCTCCTGTGCTTTCATTAAAATGAGCTTCCTCAACATTTAATGGTTCCTGAATAAATTGAAAATCATAGTGCCTCCAAATTCATCCACGAACAATGGCTAGATAAATACCATGGAATTTTTGAAATTTTCATGTCCAGGTGTCACTGGAGAACCTTTTGATGTCCATTTGCTGATCATGAGTATACCAGACAATTCGTTGATTGACTGGGTTTCATGAAAAATGGTGTAGAACAGAGATGCCAGTAAGTTGGAGCCTCCTTAGTAAGCGGGTCTAGAGCAGTGGTGGGCAGGTGTGTGATAAAACATCTGTGTTGGGGCCATGTGGATTTGCCATTGGCTTCCAAATGGCTTGTGACTGACATGGTGCAGCTAGCAGACCCTTATATGTTAAGGCATCTTGTTATATGGAGAGGGTCAGGGCAATGTTCAGAATCAGGTTGCTATGGGCCTGGGGGCAAGCTATGTGAGATAGAAGCCTGATTGGTGCATTCTCCTGCAGACCCTGACCCACCGCATGTGACAGAACTCCCTCCAGCATTATGTCCCAGTTGAACTCCTTGTATTTCGTGAAGCAAATACCCAACTCCCAGTGAGGCAGCAAGACACACCAGGAAAACTAGAGGATGACCAAATGGCTTCACAGTCTACACGGAGAGACACTTAGACCGCAGTTGCCACAGTTTACCTACAAAGTGAGAATTCAGCACTGCTGCCTCATGTTCATTGAAAAATAAGATACCATGTCCTCCAGGTCACATAGATGCAGACCCAATTTTGGTGCTCTCATTACATAGGAAGCTAAAGCTCCTGACAACAACATATATTTCAAGTGCCCAAACTCAGAGGCAGTTTCTCAAGATGTCTTTAGGCCTGCAGAGCTCCATGTTTGTGGAGTGTTTACCCTGTCCCTTACTTTTGGAAACTCCTCTACCACCTCCAAGGTTGTGAACTCCTGAGCATATTTCGTTCCAGATATGTATTCCCAGATTTTCTAACTCTTCTCCTCTAATTGTGCATTACTTCAGGCGAGGGTAATATCAAGGAATTGTTCTGGAAGAGAGTGGGAAGATTTTTGTGTAGCACATATTTGAAAACACATTGGGTTTATTTTCCTATTTTCCATTTGGAATAATGAATCTCTGACACTAACCCATACCCTACTAGACTCTGACTACTAATCCTAATATGATGGAGAATAGTAACTCAAACAGAATAGAAATACAAGCAGTTCAGAGGAGGCATGGTGTATATTTGGACTTCCCTTTTTCATTATATAAGATAGGAGTTATAAATAAGTCAATGTTTATTGAAATAGTTCACCATGTGTTTTTAAAGTTAAGAAATATGTCAATTCCTGTCTCTCTTTAGCCTTTTTCAGCTCATGTATTATTATATGCACATATAGAATCCTACCTGGTATCACACGTACCTTCTTCTGAGGTGGGTGACTTGGCACATACAAATTGTGAGAAGAGATCACTCCTCCTAAACGCTGTTGGAACTGAAAATTCAACCTAAGTGTGAGCTTCCAAGTTGAACAACATTATACATAAATCCATTTTTAGTAAAATGTATATTTTTGGATATGTGGAAGATATATATTTCATGATGAATTTCGATTGGCATATATACTGCTTCTTTTTAATGTCTGTGTGTGTGTGTGTGTTTGTGTGTGTGTGTATATATATATATATATATATATATATATATATATATATATATACTCTCCAGATTTTTCAAAATATAAAATATATGTGTCTTATTATACACTCCCTAAAATCATTCATATTCATGTATGTGGATTTATAATCAACTTTTCACAAGATTATTCTCCGAAATATTCATACACCTGAAATTCATATTTGTTTTCTAAAACTGAAAACTGACTTCAGTAAATGGTGCATACAAATCATAATATTTCGTCATTGCAAGATGGCCACGAATAGAGTGCATCACACCAAGTGTACTGCACCACTGCACAGGTGAATAACGAGTTAGAGTGACAAAAAAACTATCTTGTTAGGAAATTACAGCAAAATGGGGGTGCACCAAAACCTAGAAGAAGGATTTCTAGCACCATGGTCCGGTAATTGAGTCGCAAACACGAGCCAAATGTGCGACCCGAGATCCCATTTGACTGATCCGCGCGGCCCACCCAGTGGCTAAAGACGGTGCGGCACCACCGAGATGGGTCCAATAAGCAGGGAGAAACGTTGAAGAGGATTCTGTGGAATCCTGCCGGTAGAGCCCCCACTGAGCCCTGAGCTGGTTCAGGATTTCAGACAGGGAAGGAAGCGGTACAGTTCTATCGCCCACAATGGAAACTCTTCCAAGGAAACCAATGGCCATCATCTTGGAGAGCTGAAGTAACCACAGCCACTCTCCTACAGATTACAACAATTAAACAGGAGTGTGTTATTCAGCTCATTTCCCATATATTGGGGAATTCGCATAAAATCTCTCCTAGGATTTCCGGGGGAGAGATTATCAGAGCAAGCCTGCATAAAGATGGGGGAAAACAAGAGGCAACTGACCTTCAACTCCCCCTCTCATCAACCGTGAAAATAAAACCTGTCTAACCAGTGCTGGGGGAGGGGCAAGTGGAAAAAATCAAAACAATAGAGTGTCTGGCTTCACAATAGACACCCTCCACAACCAACAAACGGCAGGCCCAGAGTACAGTTTGAACTGCCGAGAGCCATCACTCAGGGGAAATCTGGTCTTGCAGGAAAAACCAGGACTAGCAGGAGAAACCAGAGGACTAGAGGCCAGGCCCTTGTGACTGGGCAGCGGGAGACTGCAGGCCCACAGGCGACAGTCCACCCGCTGCCCGCGTGACTAGGCGGCTTGGGAACGCCCTGCCGCCGGCGACCGACCGCACCACTGGGTGGCTAGAGATCGCCCGCCCGCCAGTGACAGCCCACCTGCTGCACAAGTGACTGGGCAGCTGGAGACCGCCTGCCCGCCAGTGACCCGGAGCTGAAACCAACAAGTGACAGTACAGTCCCACCCCCCTATACGGACACCTCAGCCAGGAGCCTTGGGCCTGCCAAAACAGAGAGGTGACGTCACTGGAGCTCGGCCTTCGGAATTTCTTCCAAGCGGAATCCACTTTAGCATGCATAGTCTACCAACACAAAGGAGAGACAACAGAGACATACAACACCAAAACAAATCTCTAGAATAAAGCAGAAACACAGCAATCAAATAGAGCTGGAAAGTAACGTGAACATCATGAAAAAACAATGGAATAAAAGGAGTACAAACAATGCAGGACAACTTAATTCTACAGGAGGACCTAGAAGCACCAGAAACAGGGATAGGGAAAGAAATCAAGGCATACTTAACTCAGATGGAAAGAAATATTAGAGAAGACATGAGGCAGCAAGTCCAAGGAATAAAAGTATATTTTGAAAATGAATTAAACAAACAAATTCAAATGGCAAAAAATGAGCTTTACCAAAAAATAGAGATCTTAAAAAAATTCAAACAGTAATTCTAGAAATGCAGGAAAATATAAACCAAATTAAAAACTCAAACAAGAATATTACAAATAGAGTAGATCAAGTAGAAGTCAGAAAATCAGAAAATGAAGACAAAGTTTATCAACTTGAAAAGAATATAGTCAACACAGAAAAGATGCTTAAATCTATTCAAGAGATAAGGGATGTCAAAAAAAAAAAACTTGAGAGTCATCAGGATAGAAGAAGGCATAGAGATTCAAACCAAAGGAATGGACAACATATTAAATGAAATAATTCTAGAAAACATCCCAGAGATGAAAGATGGATTGGATTGCCAAATCCTGGAAGCCTACAGGACCCCAAACATTCAAAAACATAATAGACCAAATCCAAGACATATAATTATGAAGATAGCCAACATACAGAACAAGGAGACAATATTAAACGCTTATAAGAGAAAGGAGGCAGATTACATTCAGGGGTAAACCAATTAGGTTAACAACTGATTTTTCATCATAGACTTTGAAAGAGAGAAGATCCTAGAACAATGTATTTCAAATGCTGAAAAATAATGGATTCCAACCAAGAACACTGTACCCAGCAAAATTAAGCTTCAGATTTGAAAATGAAATTAAAGTCTTTCATGATAAACAAAAGCTAAAAGAATATGCAGCCAGAAAACCAGCACTGCAAAAAATTTTGAGCAAAATACTACAAGAAGAAGAATTGAAAATTAGTGCCCAAAACTAACAGCAGGAGGTATTTCAGTAAAGGGGGAGGAAAATAACCAAAAAAGTAAAAACTAGCCAAACTAAAATATAATAAATAAATAAACATGACTGGAAGTACAAATCATATTTCAATTGTAACCTTAAATGTTAATGGCCAAAACTCACCAATCAAGAGACATGGGCTAGTAACGTGGAAAAAAAAATCCAACAATATGTTGTCTTCAAGAGACCCATATGATAGGAAAAGACATACACAGGCTGAAGGTAAAAGTTTGGGAAAAATCATACCACTCACATGGCCCTCGGAAGCAAGAAGGAGTGGCCATACTCATATGGAATAAAATCAACTTCAAACCTAAGTAAATCAAAGGGATAAAGAAGAACACTATATTCTTTTAGAAGGAACCATCCACCAACAAGACTAACAATTATCAATTTGTATGCACCAAGCAATGGAATTGCAACGTTCATAAAACAAACTCCTCTCAAGTTCAAGAGTCACATAGACTACAACACAATAATTATGGGTGAATTCAACACACCACTCTTGGCATTGGACAGATCCTCTAGAGAGAAACTGAATAAAGAAACTATAGAACTCAACAGCACAATCGATAACCTAGACTTAACAGACATATATAGAATATATCAACCATCATCAAGTGGATACACGTTCTTCTCAGTAGCAGCACATTGATCCTACTCAAAGATAGACCATATATTATGCCATAGGGCAATTCTTAGTAAATATAAAGGCATGGAAATAATACCATGCACCATATCTAATCATAATGGAATGAAACGGGAAATCAATGATAAAAGAAGGAAGGAAAAATCCTGCATCACATGGAAAATGAACAACATGCTACTGAATGATCAATGGGTAACAGAAGACATAAAGGAGGAGATAAAAAAATTCTTAGAGACAAATGACAATACAGACACAATGTACCGGAATCTATGGGACACAGTGAAAGCAGTTTTAAGAGGGAAATTCATTTATTGGAGTTCTTTCCTCAAAAAAAGAAAAACCAGCAAATAAATGAACTCATGCTACACCTCAAAAACCTAGAAAAGGAAGAGCAAAACAACAGCAAATGTAGTAGAAGACAAGAGGTAATCAAATTTAGAGAAGAAATATACAAAATTGAAACAAACAAAAACATTGAAAAAATTGATAAAACTAAAAGTTGGTTTTTTGAAAAAATAAATAAGATCGACAGGCCCTTAGCCATACTAATGAACAGAAGAAGAGAGAGAACTCAAATTCCTAAAATACGGGATGAAAAAGGCAATATCACAACAGACACTACAGAAATAAAGAAGATAGTTAGAAAGTATTGTGAAACACTATATTCCAATAAAATTGAAGATAGTGAAGGTATTGATAAATTTCTTAAGTCATACGATCTGCCCAGATTGAGTCAGGAAGACACACACAATTTAAACAGACCAATAACAAAGGAAGAAATAGAAGAACCATCAATGGACTGCCAACCAAAAAAAACCCTGGACTCGATGGGTATACAGCGGAGTTCTACAAAACCTTCAAAGAAGAACTAATACCAATATTATTCAAGCTATTTCAAGAAAAACAAAAAGAAAGAGCTCTTCCAAATTCATTCTATGAGGCCAACATCACCCTGATCCCGAAACCAGACAAAGACACTTTAAAGAAAGAAAACTACAGAACAATATCTCTAATGAACTTGGATGCAAAAATTCTCAATAAAATCCTGGCGAATCGAATACAGAAGCATATCAAAAAAATTGTGCTTCATGATCAAGAAGGATTCATCCCTGCGATGCAAGGCTGGTTCAATATATGGAAATCAATAAATGTAATCCACCACATCAATAGACTTAAAGACAAGAACCATATGATCATCTCCATTGATGCAGAAAAAGCATTCAACAAACTACAGCATCCCTTTATGTTTAAAACACTATAAAAACTAGGGATAAAAGGAACTTACCTCAACATGGTAAAAGCTATATATGCTAAAAATCAGGCTAGCATCATCCTAAATAGAGAAAAGCTGAAGAAATTCCCTCTAAAATCTGGAACAAGATAGGGATGCCCTCTATCACCACTTCTATTCAATTAAGTTCTAGAAATACAAGCCAGAGCAATTAGACAGACAAAAGAAAATAAAGGCATAAAAATAGGAAAGGAAGAATTTAAATTATCGCTATTTGTAGATGACATGATAATATATTTAACAGATCCAAAAGGGTCTACAAAGAAACGGCTTGAGTAAATAAATGAATTCATCAAAGTGGCAGGATATAAAATCAACACACATAAATCAAAGGCATTTTTGTATATCAGCAACAAAACTTCTGAAATGGAAATGAGGAAAACCACTCCATTCACAATATCCTCAAATAAAATAAAATACTTGGGAATCAACCTAACAAAAGAGGTGAAAGATTTATATAATGAAAACTACAGAACTCTAAAGAGAGAGATAAAAGAAGATCTTAGAAGATGGAAAAATGAACCCTGTACATGGATAGGCAGAAATAACATTATCAAAATGGCAATATTACCCAAAGTTCTCTACAGGTTTAAAGTGATGCCAATCAAAATCCCAACAGCATTTCTTGTAGAAAAAGATAAAGCAATCATGAAATTCTTATGGAAAAACAAAAGACCCAGAATAGCGAAAGCAACTCTAAGCAGTAAGTGTGAATCTGGAGTTATAGCGATATCAGAGTTCAAACTGTACTACAAAGCAATAGTACCAAACACAGTGTGGTACTGGTACCAAAACAGGCAGGTGGACCAATGGTACAGAATAGAGGACACAGAAACCAATCCACAAAATTACAACTTTCTTATATTTGATAAAGGGGCTAAAAGCATGCAATGGAGAAAGAATAGCATCTTCAACAAATGGTGCTGGGAAAATTGGAAATCCATATGCAAATAAATGAAACTGAATTTCTTTCTCTTGCCATGCACAAAGGTTAACTCAAAATGGATCAAGAAGCTAGATATAAAATCAGAGACACTGCGTCTGATAGAAAAAAAGTTGGTTACGATCTTCATACTGTGGGGTCGGGCTCCAAATTCCATAATAAGACTCCCATAGCCCAAGAGTTAATAACAAGAATAAACAAATTGGACTTACTTAAACTATAAAGTTTTTTTCTCAGCAAGAGAAACAATAAGAGAGGTACATAGAGAGCCTACATCCTGGGAACAAATTTTTACCCCTCACACTTCAGATAGAGCCCTAATATCCAGAATATACAAAGAACTCAAAAAATTAAACAATAAGATAACAAATAATGTAATCAACAAATGGGACAAGGAACTGAACAGACACTTCACAGAGGAAGACATACAATCCATCAACAAGTACATGAAAAAATGCTCACCATCTCTAGCAGTCAGAGAAATGCAAATCAAAACCACCCTAAGATAACATCTCACTCCAGTAAGATTTGCAGCTATTATGAAGTCACAGAACAACAAGTGTTGACGAGGATGTGGGGAAAAGGGTACACTTGTACACTGCTGGTGGGACTGCAAATTGGTGAAGCAAACTTTGAAAGCAGAATGGAGATTCCTGGGAAAACTGGGAATGGATCCACCCTTTGAACCAGCTTTTGCCCTTCTCAGACTATTCCCTGAGGATCTTAAAAGAGCGTACTATAGGGATACTGCCACATCAATGATCATAGTGGCACAATTCAAAATAGGTAGACTGTGGAAACAAACTAGATGCCCTTCAATATATGAATGGATAAAAAAAAATGTGGCATCTATACACAATGGAGTATTATGCAGCACTAAAAAATGACAAAATCATAGAATTTGTAGGGAAATGGATGGCATTAGAGCAGATTATGCTAAGAGAAGGTAGCCACTCTTTAAAAAACAAAAGTCAAATGTCTTCTTTGATATAAAGAGAGCAACTAAGAATAGAACAGGGAGAAAGAACTTGAGGAAAAGATTAACATTAATCAAAGACGAGAGAGGAAAGCAAAAGGGAGAGAGAATGGAAACCATATGGAAATGGTAGGAGACCCTCAATGTTACACAAAATTACATATAAGAGGTAGCGAGGGGAAAGGGGGTGGAATAGGGAGAGAAGTGAAAAACAGCAGATGAGGTAGAGAGGGAAGATGGGAGGGGAGGGGAGGGAAGATAGTAGGGGATAGGAAATGTAGCACAATACAACAGTCACTTATATGACATTTTGTAAAAATATGAATGTGTAACCATTGTGATTCTGCAACTCGTATTTGGGGAAAATTGGGAGTTCATAACCCAATTGAGTCAAATGTATGAAAGATGATATACCATGAGCTTTGTAATGTTTTGAACAACCAATAAAAAATAAATAAAAAAAGGTTTAAAATTGAGTGGGAAGATATCAGCTAAAAAAGTGTTGAGATGCATTCATTTTGCTATGCAGAAACTTTGTTTTGTTTAGTTGTATCTATCACAAATTTATTGTACCAGAAAACTGGTTTTAAAAATGCACATAATTGAGATTAAAGGTTAATCCACCTACCCTCCTGAAAAATTCATAGTATTTCCTATATTTTTCCTATTTCATTTTTTAGTGAATATTTTGTCATGGACCAGTTCTAGTCTTAGGCTATTCTTCCAGAATACTAACTCAACTGACAAGTTGGTACAATGTGTTGGATTGTTCTTTTCATCTTTTATTTAATAGTTTCTAACTGATAATGTGTATTTTTTCTTATCTTTATTTGGACATACATACCCAACTGTATCTTTGCATTTTATGTTTTACTGGGAAAGAGACTCATCAAAAGCTCTGTATTATATGTATCAGTAATCAAACATTTAGAGATCGCAATTATTCTTAATTTTGCCTGAAAATATCTTTGTACCATTTTTCTTAGAAAGATTTAGAATTATTAATACTGCCCCTACTGTAATAAGTAACTACTTACAAAAAGGATTAAACAATTGACTTTATATCAATTATGAATATGAAAATTACTAAAATAAGTATTTTTTAATTAACACAAAATTGATAGAAATTGAAATCACAAGAAGGCCATTTGAAATGTCAGTGCATATGGTCCTTAAATAATAGGTTGTTCAAAAAAAAATTTCTCTAATTCATAAGAGTTAATATGCCATATTACAACTTAATGTGATATAAAACCTTAAATTATCAGTATTCATAAATAAGAATGATACCTGTTAACTTAAACATGTTTATTTGATTTTCACTGTAAGATGTTAATTCTGGAAGACTTGAAAATTAAGAAAGACTTGGTATATATTATTTCTAACAGGCTAATCAAAGTAATTTTAAATATATATGTATATATATATATATATATATATGTAATACATGTGAATGAATATAGATGCATATGTATTACAAATGTATTGTAATATATCTATCAGGTGATTATAATTTTTAAATTTTCTCAAGAAAAAAGAATGACTATAAAATCAGTTTTAAATGTAAATTTCATAGCATACTAGTGTTTGTAATGACATGAGAGAAAAATACATAAGGAGGGAAAGTGAAAAAGAATAGAGAGAAGGGGGAAAACGATTAAGAAAGTGAGTAATGAAGAGGGTGAGGAGTGTTTGATGATAAGATAAAGTGGAGGAGCTGGGTTTCTGGCTCAGTGTTAACATGCTTGTCTAGCATGTGTGAGGCACTGGGTTATATTCTCATCACCACATACAAATAAATAAAATGAAGGTCTATGAACAACTGAAAAAATAAAAAATGAAAAAGGAGAAATATTACCAAAATTCCAAGTTTTTATGAATGTTAAATAAAAAACAATTATGTTACATAGCCTTATGCAATTTCTAGACTCCCCAAAATAGTCATTAAATGTTAGATTATTAGTGCTATAACTGAAAATCTATTGCTCTTTCCTCTACATTCTGTGGCATGCTAGTGCTAAAATAAAGTGTATTATGACACCAAAAAAATCAAATATTTCTACAGTAACTGACCCAGTTTAACATCAATGCATGAAGATTCCTATGGGATATAATGTGTATTTTGACGTTCATTTTCATTCAAAACTGGTACATTACTATTTCTCCAGTTTATGCACATGATAGGATGTATATTTCATCCACAATTTAGCAAATTTATACGCATTTGTTTTACTTTCCATCACTTCCTGCTTCAGAACACATGGATTACTCCATGTTTCTTGACTGCTCTTTTTAAGAGACTTCTTTATAAACACATTATTTTCGATTTCCATTATCAATTTTGAAGCAAAACTCACACAACCGTCATGATAAACCATAACCCTAATATTATCATTAGATATAAAACTGGTTGGAATGAATGATTGTATTTCAATATAAGATTTCTTGTATACTTTCAGATATCAATTTAATCCATTATGTAAAGTGGAACCAGTAATATTATTTATTCACAGTATGGTCTATTCATGCATTATCTCTATATTGATAGACACAGGGTACACCTCTGTGTACGCCCAATAATAATTTGTATATCTTCAAAATATTGCTCCCAGAAATGGTGGAAGAAATACTCATGTCAACTGATTTATACATACATTTTATCACAGTAGTATTCTGGACACAAAATGCAAAGGTCACACTTAGGATTCTCCCAAAAGCCTAAATGGAAAGTGAACATGGATTACTAAACTAATCCATGTCCAGGTTGCCTAATGCTCTCAAATGTCAATCATATTGGTGACTACATATGTGTTTCTTCTGAAGATTACATTTTCAATCTCAACCCTGTTGAGAATGTCTAAACCTATGACTCATTTTATAATTTGCCTGATTTCTTAATCTCTATTGATATCTGCTTTCCTACTATTTTCCCCAGTTCATCATTGTGACTGACTTTTCACATGTGCTGACGTATATATTCAATCTCTACCCGACACCCTATTGCTAAAGAACTTTTGGTCCAAATCCTATACTCAATCTTCTTCCTAAACCTACCGACTATCTTCCTAATCCCAGCGACAAATCCTTTTTGACTGGATGTTCTCTTCGTTATTCAATCATCCAAGGTGCAAATTCCTGTTCCATTGTATATCGCTTTATCTGAGACATATGTGCAGTACATAAGTCAAAGCTAATTAAGCCACTCAAGGGGCAAATGCCCTTCTGGGCTTCAAATCATACCTAGATTTCTTTTTCCATACTTATATTTCACCCACAAGTTAGCAAAATTATTTGCATTTTTGTCACTTTCAATTACTTCCTACTTCAGAACACATGCATTCCTCTATGTTTCTTGACTGGTCTTTTCATGAGACTTCTTTCCAAACACATTATTTTCCATTTCCATACTCACTTTTGAAGCAGAACTCACACACCTTTCATGATAAAATATAACCCTAATATTACCATTAGATGTATAACTCATTGGAATGAATGATTCTATATAAATATAAGATTTCTTATATATTTTTAAATATCAATTCTAACAATCCATTATTTAAAGTGGAATCAGTTATATTATTTATTCACAGTATTGTCAATTCATGCATTACTTCTATATTCATAGACACAGGGTACACCTCTGTGTACGCCCAATAATAATTTGTATATCTTCAAAATATTGCTCCCAGAAATGGTGGAAGAAATACTCATGTCAACTGATTTATACATACATTTTATCACAGTAGTATTCTGGACACAAAATGCAAAGGTCACACTTAGGATTCTCCCAAAAGCCTAAATGGAAAGTGAACATGGATTACTAAAATCATCCATGTCCAGGTTGCCTAATGCTCTCAAATGTCAATCTTATTGGTGACTACATATTTGTTTCTTCCTAAGATTATATATTGAAACTCAACCCTGTTGATAATGTCTAATCCTATCACTCACTTTGTACTTTGCCTGATTTCCTATTGATGTCTGGAAATGTCTCTATTGATATCTGCTTTCCTACATATTTTCCGCATTTCATCATTGTGACTCATTCTTCACATGTGCTGACATTTACATTCACTCTCTAACCGAAACCCTATTGCTAAAGAACTTTTGGTCCAAATCCTATACTCACTCTTCTTCCTAAACCTACGGACTATATTCCTAATCCTACCGACTATCCCTTTTTGACTGGATGTTCTATTCTACATTCAATCATCCAAGTAACGGTCGGGCGAGCGTCGGAAGAAGAGACCACCAAGTGTCTATCTCATGTAACAGCAAAGGGTTTATTGGGGGTCCAGCATGCTGGGGCTCAGAGTTCACTTGAAAAGAGTAGAGAGCCCTAAGAACAGCTTAAGCAGATGTTATAAACTTTTCCTTGCGAGTGCAGGGAGGGAAGTTAATTGATGTGTCAGGGCGAGTGTTCAGTTTGCATGCAACCTGGTGGTGGAGTACATTCTGCAGTTTGGCAGTTGTGGACAGCACATTCTGGGAAAAAGATTGGCAAAAATTTCTCAAGATTTCAACAGTATTTTGTTAAGTGTACAGAAAAACAGGAAGTGACAACTACATATTTTATTAACCTTTCATTCGACACTTCTTTTTCTGGCTACTTTTAATCATAAATATGATCATTGGGTGGTGTCACATTCCATGTCTGCTAGTGGGGTATTACCATTAGTTTAACTTGTCCAATTTGAGCCTGGAGAAAATAAATTACATGGTTGAGCAAGCAGGGTTTTATAGTTAGCAATAATGTGAGGATTATTATTGGACCCACCAGGGTTGATAAATGCGTAGTTAACCAGGGGGACTTTGTGAACCAAGATTCAAACCACCCTTTTTGGGCCTCTCTCTCTCATTGACGCTCTTCAAGTCGTCATTTTAATTTACTCATAGATTTTTTTACAACTCCAGTATGGTTGGCATAAAAACAACATTCTTCCATCAATGCAAAACAAAGGCCCTCTTCTCTCATGAAGAGAAATTCCAATCCTCGACTGTTCTGTAAAACAACTTCAGAGAGATAGGTTAAAGATTCCTGCAATGCTGTGATGGAGGTTTCTAATATCTTTAAGTTTTGGCCTATTGCTGCTTCTATTTGGGTCATTTGTTTTGTCCCATGGACCAAGGCAGTGGTTCTTGTCCCCACCCCTGCAGCAACATGTATTCCTAATAGGATGGCGAAAGTGAGGGATATATGTTCCCAGTGGAACCAGGTTTTATGCCCCCCTATTTGATCTTCAAATGAACCTGTGTCATGATAGAGCACTCTGGGAAACATTTGCACAACTACACAATTAATCACATCTTTTGACCACTTCATGAAAACACAAACAATGTTTTAAGTATATAGAATTATACTGTTGTAGGGATGGACAAGGCAAGGCACCTAAGATAGTACCAAAGACAGGAAAACAGTCCTATTTGTTTGCAACCATATTCAGAGGGCATTACTTCTGTTGTAATCATTTAAATCCCCGGAATCCCAAGATAAGGTAGTTTCAGAATTTGGTACCCAACATATAAGGGAAGGGGCTCAGAAGTTCACAGTCTTAAGAAGTTCACAAGAAGCCGTTTGTCTTCTTTTTTTTTCCTCTGTTCTGGGAAAGTTAAACTTCCAAGGACACCTGGGTGAGGGAGAGCTTTATATTCCCTTTATTTTTCCCCCTGCCAACTGTTACCATGGAGCCCAGTTGGTAACTTCTTTATCTTACAAATGTAGCCATCTATGTGAAGCCCCAGCTAAAGGCCAAGGCCTTGTTCACATATTTTGTGAAAAATTAGTATGGGGGTGTCTAGCTTAGGAATGCAGATTTTTTTAGCCAGTGGCCAAGGAGAATAGGGCAACACAAAAAGTGGAATTTTATCTACTTAGAAATCTTTTATTGGGACTCTTTTGCTGAAATTCCTAAATTCAGCTATGTTGGAGATTTCTGGAGAAGGTCAGTTAAGACTTTTCTGTGGGCCTTGTACAGAGGGGGAAGACGGGGAAGGCATGGCTGTGAGCAGTTCCGTGGATCTGAGAATGAGGTAGGAGAAATGTAAAAGAATAATGGAAAAGGGGTTTTGGATTTTTCTAGGAACAAATCTTGAGCAGTACAACAGGTACAGCAGAGGGTAAGATGGGATTTAGTATCCCAAAAAGCATTTGAGGGACTTTAAATACTTAGTAACATGTTTTCAGTGATGAAAAAGCAACTTTAAAGGCCATTTACATTGCATCTTGGATAAGGGTGTGAGGGCTCTTCTCAGCTGGTTTGGGCTTTGTGTTAGGTAGTAAGAGGACCTGGTGGGACCCAGTGTGGGCAATGACAGTAGAAGAGAGGAGTGAGTTGGTTGAGGTGTACCTCAGTACCTGCTACCTCAAGAAGGGGGCAACGGTCTTAGAACAGGCGGAGGTTTGGGTTTTTGATCTAGTAATTGGAGGGGAGAAATCAGGTTGCATAGGTGAGAGTAAGAGCAGAGAGTCTGGAGCAGAAGGCTGAGGGTGAGGATCTATTGGAGAAGCATAGTTCAGGATGTGAGCAAAGGAGGGAAAAGGCCTCCACATAGGGGAATCTCCTTTTACCCTTTTCAGCACTTGCAGAAGTTAAAAAGGTCACGCAGAATTTGAGGATCCAGAGACCCCTCTGTGGGCCATCAATTTTGGTTATCTAATTGGTAATATGGCCAATGTTGTGTACAGAATTTGATGAGGAGTTTGGGTTCCATCAAGCAGTCCCTGTATGCTCACATCCTCATGACTTACAGAAGAAGCCGGCTTTCCCCCAACACAGCCTTGACTGTTTGTGGCTTTGATAGTCCGCAGGGCAAACATAGTAATCTAGGCTAGCCAACCTGCATCTGGCTCGCGTGTCCCTACATCCATAATATTTGTTTCCATTATCTATGGTAGAGAAGGGATTTAATGGAATTTTAGTGGGATCCACTTCATCAGGGATATCCCAATGGAAAAGACCTATAGCCAGCTGACAAATGTTTCTGTGGAGAGATGGCGACCATGTCCCTAAGTGGGCTGTATGAGAGATAGACCATACTTCTTGTCCAGTAAGATTTGTGATCAGCCATCGCTGCTGAATGGGCTGATGAGGGTTAGGACTACTGGTGGTCAAGGGGAGAGTCTATTGCCTTATCCACATGGCAAATACACAATTTGAAAGCGTTACCAGTCTTTTACAGTTTCCAGCCAGAGTCTGGACAGAGCACAGGCTTGAGATGAGAGGTATGGATCCAGGAAGTGATTCTGTCTACCTTTACTGCTGTAGGTGTTTTAAGTAGCACCTGCTATGGTCCCTTCCAGCAGGGTTCCAGGGATGACACCTGATGTCGTCTAATATAGACAAAGTCTCTTTCTTGATTTTGATGTTGATTCCCCTCGTCACCGGGTTGGTAGGCAGTGTCCATCTGTCTTCACAGGTATCTATGTGGCTCTGGCTGAAAGACAATATCTCTAACTTTTTAAATTAGTGGGAAGTAGAAAGATCCTTCTAGGGTCCATCCAAATCCAAAGGTGAGCCATTCTGAGGCACAGAGAGTCTGCCAGGTCCAGCATTTTACTAAAAAAGAAAGATTCTGATCCCTTAAGCAAACTTTGTTGCAGTGAACAAGGGTCAGAGACAGAGGCATTGAAGTGCTCTGTCCCATAATGAAAGATACACAAACAGTAAAAGCAACAACACATGACACAGACAAGACAAGACAATAAAGACAGGATATGGAAGTCCAACACTGAGACCAGGACTGAGTAGTTGGCAAAACCCGATGGGTTGGCAATACCGAATCTGAAACAAAATATCACTGAGTCATGGAGACTATTGTTCCTCGATTTTCTGAGTCCTCTATGACGTCCCCCAGGGACTTGGCCTGTGGCTCTGTGACATGACTGTCAGCCACCATCGGAGAGAGCTCACGTTCTTCATCGACATCCATTTTGCCAAGCCCTGACCTGAAACCTGAAACCAGAAAGAGGCACCTTACTTACCCTGAGAGGAGTTCGTTGGGGACGCTTTTCCACGGCTGCCGGATCTCGGTGGAACCTCCATATGTAATGGTCCGGTGACAATCGGGTGAAGAGACCACCAAGAGACTGTCTCATGCAAAGCAAAGGGTTTATTGGGGGTCCAGCATGCTGGGGCTCAGAGCTCACTTGAATAGAGCAGAGAACCTTGAGAACAGCTTAAGCAGAGCTTATATATTTTCCTAGGAGAGGGCAGGGGGGGAAGTTTATTGATGGGTCCGGGCGAGTGAGCGGTTTGTGTGCAACCGGTTGAGGGAGTACATTCTGCAGTTTGGCAGTTTTGGACAGCACATTCTGGGAATAAGACTATCAAAAAGTTCTCAAGATTTCAACAGTGTTTTGTTAAGCATACAGAAAAACAGGAAGTGACAAGTACTTATTTTATTAACCTTTCACTGCGAACTATACTTTTCCAGAATTCCTAATGTTTCTATTGTGTTTGTTAAAGTTCATTTTTATTCAAACCTGGTACGTAATTATTTCTTCAGTTAATGGACATCATTAGATATATCCATTTATTCACAAGTTCACAAATTTATAAACATTTGGTTCACTTTCAATCACTTCCTCCTTTGGAAGACATATATTCCTCCATGTTTCTTGACTGGTCTTTTTACTAAACTTCTTTCTAAACATATTATTTTCGATTCCATAATCATTTTTGAAGCAAAACTCACACACTATTCATGATAAATGATAACCCTAACATTACCATTAGATATATAACTGGTTGGAATGAATGTATGTATATCAATATAAGATTTCCTATATATTTTCAGATATCAATACAATCCATTATTTAAATTTGGAACCAGTTATATAATTTATTCACAGTAGGGTCTATTAATGCATCATCTCTATTTTCATCAAAACAGAGTAAACCTATTAGTATCCCCAGTACTAATTTATAAGTTTTCAAAATATGGCTCACAGAAATGGTGGAAGAAATACTCATGTCACCTTAGCTACATATACATATTATCACAGTAATATTCTGGACACAAAATGCAAAGGTCACACAGAACATAATTTAAGCTATGTATCCCAATCAAGGGCCAAAGTCCTTCTGGGCTTCAAATATTACCTAGATTTCTTTTTTCATACTTATATTTCACCTCCATATTCTTATAAATATCGCAGGTTCCCAATATCATTATTCATCCAGCAAAATGATTCATAACCCAAATCGAACATGCTATTAACCCTAACCATTCTGTAAACTGAGATTGTTCACTCAATCTCACTTTACAGAAGAGCAGGGACAAAGTTAGTATTACAATACAGGAAGTTAGGAGATCTTCCACCTGCTGAGTACCTCAAAATCCATGCAGAAATGATCCCTGGAGAAGACGTAGGCAGCTATGAAGGACCTGAAACAGCAAAAGTCATCTTCCTTTGCAAACCACCCGATCAGGATGAAAGGATGTGTCTCAATCAGCCTATCTCTTCTTAATGTAGGGATGATGTATGAAACCAGGCATGTGTGGAGAGCTGTTCCCAGGTGCCTATTTTTCTATACCATTCTAACTTGTGAAAGTGTAACAGGAAATAGAGTCTGCCTCCTTTTCCTGAGACACTAGGAAGCAACTGTTACGACAAAGTGGTGGCCAAGACAGTGGCCTCATTCATTTTCTGAAGGAAGTGACCTCACCTCACTTCCTTGGTGATGGAAATCTCTGAATTTTGTGATCCAAGAAGCCAGGCACCCAGAGCCAGTCCCAGTCCCAGTCCAAGTGGGCTCACTTGTTTGGATTTACCAAGAGGCTAAATAAATACGAAGAAATTTTTGAAATTCCCATGACCAGATGGTATTGGAGAACATTTGGATGCACTTTTACTGATCATGAGTGTACCAGACAGTGCCTTGATTGACTGGGATTTATGACAATGGTGTAGAACAGAGATGCTATTAAGTTGGACCCTCCTGAGTAGTGAGCCCTGAGCTGTGGTGTGCAGGTGTGTGATGAATCATCTGTGGTTGTGCCATGTGGATTTGCCATTGATTTCCAAATGGCTTGTCACTGACATGGTGCAGTGACCAGACACTTATATGTAAAGGTGTCTTGTTAAATTGATAGTTTTCAGGGCAATGTGCAGAATCAGGTTGCTATAGACAAGGGGGCAAGCTATGTGGGAATGAAGCCTGGTTGGTGCATTCTCTTGTAGACCCTGAAAAACCACAAGTGACAAAACTCCCTCCAGCACTGTGTTCCAGTTGAACCCCTTGTATTTCGTGAGGCAAATACCAAACTCCCAGTGCTGCAGCAGGAAACACCACGAAAAGTGGAGGATGAACAAAAGGCTTCACAGTCAACACGGGGAGACACTTAGACCCCAGTGGCCACAGTTTACATACAAAGAGAGAATTCAGCACTGCTGCCTCATGTGCTTTGGAAAGCAAGAAAGAATGTCCTCCAGGTCACATAGATGCAGACCCAGCTTTGATGATCTCACTACAATGGAAGCTAAAGCTACTGACAACAACATATATTTCAAGTGCCCATCCTCAGAGGAAGTTTCTCTAGAAGTCTTTAGGCCAGCACACCTCAATATTTGTGGAGTGTTTACCCTGTACCTTACTTTGGGATACTCCTCTACCACCTCCAAGTTTGTGACCTCCTAAATATTTTCCATTCCAGATATGTATTTACAGATTTTCTAACTCTTCTCCTCTAATTGTTTCTTATTTGGGGAGATGGTAACGTCAAGGCATTGTTCTGGATGAAAGTGGGAATATTTTTGTGTAGCACATATTTGTATACACATTGGATTCATTTTCCAATTTTCCATTCCAAAAACTGAATCCCTGACACTAACACGTACCCTACAAAACTCTGACTACTAATCCTAATATGATGGAGAAAAATGACCCAAACCGAATAGAAAAACAAGCAGTTCTGAAGAGGCATGGTGTATAGTCGGACTTGCCTTTTGCATGATAAAGTGTAGGTGTTATAAACCTAGTCAATTTTTAATTGAAATAGTTCTCCATGTGTTTTTTTCCTTTGATATTTATTGTTTGTTCTTCAAAACATTACATAGTTCTTGACATGTCATATTTCACACTTTGATTCAAGTAGGTTATGAACTTCCATTTTTCCCCGTATACAGATTGCAGCATCCCATCAGTTACACATCAACTGTTTTGCATATTGCTATACTAGTGTCTGTTGTATTCTGCTGCCTTTCCTGTCCTCTACTATCTCCCATCCCCTCCCCTCCAATCCTCTCAATGTACCCCATCTGCTGTAATTCATTTCTTCCCCTTGTTTTCGTCCCCTTTCCGCTCACTTCATCTTGTATTTAATTTTGTATAACCATGAGGGTTTCCTTCCATTTCCATGCAATTTTGCTTCTCTTTCCTTTTCCCTCCCACCTCTCACCCCTGTTTAATGTTAATCATCTTCTCATGCTCTTCCTACCAACTCTGTTCTCAGTTACTCTCCTTATATCAAAGAAAATATTTGGCATTTGTTTTTTAGTGATTGGCTATCTTCACGTAGCATAATACGTTCTAATGCCATCCATTTCTCTGCAAATTGTATGATTTTGTCATTTTTTAATGCAGAGTAATACTCCATTGTGTATAAATGCCACATTTTTTTAATCCATTCATCTATTGAAGGGCATCTAGGTTGGTTCCACAGTCTTCCTACTGTGAATTGTGCTGCTATGAACATAGATTTATCAGTGTCCCTGTAGCATGCTCTTTTTGGGTCTATAGGGATTAGACCGAGAAGGGGAATTGCTGGGTCAAATGGTGGTTCCATTCCCAGCTTTCCAAGAAATCTCCATACGGCTTTCCAAATTGGCTGCGCCAATTTGCAGTCCCACCAGCAATGTACAGGTGTACCCTTGTCCCCACATCCTCGCCAGAACTTGTTGTCGTTTGACTTCATAATGGCTGCTAAGCTTACTGCAGTGAAATGGTATCTTAGGGTGGGTTTGTTTTGCATTTCTGTGAATGCTCGAGATGGTGAGAATTTTTTGATGTACTTATTGATTGATTGTATGTCCTCCTCTGAGAAGTGTCTGTTCAGGTCCTTGGCCCATTTGTTGATTGGGTAATTCATTTTCTTATTGTTAATTTTTTTGATTTCTTTGTATAACTCTGGATATTAGGGCTCTATCTGAAGTGTGAGGAGTCAAGATTTGTTCCCAGGGTGTAGGCTCCCTTTTTACGTCTCTTATTGTTTCTTTTTCTGAGAAAAATCTATTTAGTTTGAGTAAGTCCAGTTTGTAGATTCTAGTTATTAACTCTTATGCTATGGGTGTCCTATTGAGGAATTTGGAGCCCGACCCCACAGTATGTAGATCATAGCCAAAGTTTTCTTCCATCATTTGCCGTGTCTCTGATTTGATATCAAGCTCCTTGATCCATTTTGAGTTAACTTTTGTGATTGGAGAGAGAAAGGGATTCAGTTTCATTTGTTACATATGGAATTCCAGTTTTTCCAGCACCATTTTTTAAAGATGCTATCTTTCCTTCATGTCATGCTATTAGCTCCTTTATCAAATATAAGATAGCTGTAATTTTGTGGATTGATTTCTGTGTCCTCTATTATGTACCATTGGTCCACCCACCTGTTTTGGTACCAGTACCATGCTCTTTTTGTTACTATTGCTCTGTAGTATAATTTGAGGACTTGTATCGCTATACCACCTGATTCACACTTTCTGCTTAGAGTTGTCTTTGATATACTGGGTTTTGTATTTTTCCATATGAATTTCATAATTGTTTTATCTATTTCTACAAGAAATGCCCTTGGGATTTTGATTGGCATTGCATTAAACCTATAGAGAACTTTTGGTAATATCGCCATTTTGATGATGTTAATTCTGCCTATCCATGAACAGGGTATATTTTTCCATCTTGTAAGAACTTCTTCTATTTCTCTCTTTTTTGTTCTGTAGTTTTCATTGTGTAAGTCTTTCACATCTTTTGTTACGTTGATTCCCAAGTATTTTATTTTTATTTTGAGGATATTCTGAATGGAGTGGTAGTCCTCATTTCCATTTCAGAGGATTTGTTGCTGATATACAGGAATGCCTTTGAATTATGATTGTTGATTTTATATCATGCCACTTTGCTGAATTCATTTACTAACTCTAATAGTTTCTTTGTAGACCCTTTTGGGTCTGCTTGGTATAGAGTCATGTCATCTGCAAATAGTGATAATTTAAGTTCTTCTTTTCCTAATTTTATGCCTTCAATTTCTTTCATTTGTCTAATTTCTCTGGCCAGTGTTTCGAGAACTATGTTGAATAGAAGTCGTGAGAGAAGGCATCCCTGTCTTGTTCCAGATTTTAGAGGGAATGCTTTCAATTTTTTCACAATGCAGAATGATACTAGCCTGAGGCTTAGCATAGATTGCTTTTACAATATTGAGGTATGTTCCTGTTATCCCTAGTTTTTCTAGAGTTTTGAACATAAAGGGATGCTGTACTTTGTTGAATACTTTTTCTGCATCTATTGGGGTGATCATATGGTTCTTATTTTTAAGTCTATTGATGTGGTGAATAACATTTATTGATTTCCGTATATTGAACCAGCCTTGTATCCCAGGGATGAATCCTACTTGATCATGTTGCACATTTTTTTAAATATGTTTTTGTATCTGATTCGCCAGAATTTTATTGAGGATTTTTGCATCTAGGTTCATTAGAGATATTGGTCTGTAGATTTGTTTCTTTGAAGTGTCTTTGTCTGTTTTATGAATCAGGGTGATATTGGCCTCCTAAAATGAATTTGGAAGTTCTCTCTCTTTTTCTATTTCCTGAAATATCTTGAAAAGTACTGGTATTAGTTCCTCTTTAAAGGTTTTGAAAAACTCTGCTGTATACCCATTCGGTCCTGTTCTTTTCTTAGTTGGTAGTCATTGGATGGTTTCTTCTATTTCCTCAATTAATATTGGTCTGCTTAGGTTGTCTATATCCTCCTGACTCAATCTGGGCAGATCATATGACTTAAAAAATTTATCAATGCCTTCACTATCTTCTAATTTATTGGTGTATAAGGATTCAAAATAATTTCTGATTATCTTCTGTATTTCAGAAGTGTCTGTTGTGATATTGCCATTTTCATCCAGTATGATAGTAATTTGAGTTCTCTCTCTTCTTCTCTTTGTTAACATGGCTAAGAGTCTGTCAATTTTATTTATTTTTCAACTTTTAGTATTGTCAAATTTTTCAATTGATTCTTTTGTTTTGATTTTATTAATTTCAGCTCTGATTTTAATTATTTCTTGCCTTCTACTTCTTTTGCTGTTGTTTTGCTCTTTTTTTTCTAGGATTTTGAAATGAACTATGAGATCATTTATTTGTTGTTTTTTTTTTCTTTTTTTAAGGAAAGAACTCCAAGCAATGAATTTTCCTCTTAGAACTGCTTTCAATGTGTCCCATAGATTCTGATATGTTCCGTCTGTCTTTTTCATTTATCTCTAAGAATTTTTTATTTTCCTCCTTGATGTCTTCTATAACCCATTGATCATTCAGTACGTATTGTTCATTCTCCAAGTGATGCATGAAGTTTCCTTCCTTCTTTTATTGTTGATTTTTCAGTTTCATTCCATTATGATCAGATAAGACGCCTGGTATTATCTATACTCCTTTATATTGTCTAAGAGTTGCCATGTGACATAATATATGATCTATTTTTGAGAGGTATCCATGTGCTGCTGAGAAAAAAGTGTAACTGCTTGATGTTGGGTGGTATATTCTATATATGTCTATTAAGTCTATGTTATTAATTGTGTTATTCAGTTCAATAGTTTCCTTATTCAACTTTTGTTTGGAAGATCTGTCCAGTAGTGAGAGAGGTGTGTTGAAGTCTCCCATGATTATTGTATTGTGGTCTATCAGACTCTTGAACTTGAGAAGAGTTTTTTTGATGAACATAGCTGAACCATTGTTTGGGGCATATATATTTATGATTGTTATGTCTTGTTGGTGTATGGTTCCCTTGAGCAGTATGTAGTGTCCCTCTTTATCCCTTTTGCTTAACTTTGGCTTGACATCTATTTTATTTGATCTGAGTATGGACACTCCTGCTTGTTTCCGATGTCCATATGAGTGATATGATTTCTCCCAACCTTTCAACTTCAGTCTATGTTTCTCTTTTCCTATCAAATGCGTCTCCTGCAGGCAGAAAATTGTTGGGTCTTCTTTCGTGATCCATTCTACTAGCCTGTGTCTCTTAATTGGTGAGTTTAAGCCATTAACATTTAGGGTTACTATTGAGATATGGGTTGTTATTCCAGCCATATTTGTTTATTTATGTTACTAACCATGTTTTTTTTTCCTCTTTGATTATTTTTCCCCCCTTTACTGTACTACCTCCCACTGTTGGTTTTCATTGTTATTTTCCATTTCGTCTTCCTATAATGTTTTGCCAAGGATCTTTTGAAGAAAGGGTTTTCTAGCTGCAAATTCTTTTAACTTTTGTTTATCATGGAAGGTTTTAATTTTATCTTCCATCCTGAAGCTTAAATTCGCTGGACACACAATTCTTGGTTGGAACCCAATTTCTTTCAGTGTTTGAAAAATGTTATTCCAGGATCTTCTAGCTTTCAGAGTCTGTGTTGAAAGATCAGCTGTTATTCTGATTGGTTTACCCCTAAATGTAATCTGCTTCCTTTCTCTTGTAGCTTTTAAAATTCTCTCTTTATTCTGTATGTTTGGCATCTTCATTATAATATGTCTAGGTCTTTATCTCTTATGATTTTGCACATTCTGCATCCTGTAGGCTTCTATGATTTGGGATTCTGTCTCATTCTTCATGTCTGGGAAGGTTTCTCATATTATTTCATTGAATAGATTGCTCATTCCTTTGTTTTGCACCTGTATACCTTCCTGTATCCCAATTACTCTTAAGTTTGGTCTCTTCATGTTATCCCATATTTCTTGGATTTTCTGCTCATGGTTTCTTAACAGTCTTGCTGAGCTGTCTATGTTCTTTTCAAGTTGAAATACTTTGTCTTCATTGTCTGATGTTCTATCTTCTACGTGATCTACTCTGCTGGTAGTATTCTCAATTGAGTTTTTAAGTTGGTTTATTGCTTCCTGCATTTCTATGATTTCTGTTTGTTTTTTTTTTATAACCTCTATCTCCCTGTATAGTTGATCTTTTGCTTCTTGGATTTGTTTATGTAATTTATTGTTGAAGTGATCTTTCATTGTCTGATTTTGCTGTCTAATGTCTCCCTGTTGACTCAGATCATCGGAAGCAAGTATATCCTAAATTCTTTATCTGACATTCCATCTGCTGCAGATATTACCTCTTCTAATGTTGAGTTGACCTGCATTGCTTGTGGTCCTTTCTTTCCTTGTCTTTTCCTACTGTTCACGTTTTTTTCTGTTTGGTGGAACTTTTATGTTATTGAATTTTACCCCTAAATGTTTATATTGCTATTGTATTCATGAAAAGTCCCCTCACAGGTGTGGGCGGTGGCTCTGCCCCTCCTCCAATTGGGGCAATGTGCCTACCACACCAGCAGCCCTCTGGACCTGTTCTGCCGGTCGGTAGCCTGTCCGCCTACCTTGCAGGAGCGGGCAGTTGCTCTACCCCTCTTCGGGCGCTGGTCCTGTTCAGCCAGTGGGTCACAGGTCCACCTACCTTGCAGGCGCAGGTGTTGGCTCTGCCCCTCCGCGTGCCGCTGGGCCTCTTCTGTCTGTAGATTGCAGGGCTGTCTACATTGCAGGCGCGAGTGGCAGCTCTGCCCCTCCCTAAAACGGGGCGATATATCTACCAGGCTGGTAGGTTGCTGGGTCTGTTCTGCCAGAGGGTGAGAGGTCCACCTGCTTTCCAGGCACAGGCAGTGGCTCGGCCCCTCCCCAAACCTGGTTATGTGTCTAGCACCGTGGTGGGGCCTAGCGCCTGGTCTGTCGGTGTTCGCAGGTCTGCCTACTTCGCAGGCGCGGGGGCCGGCTCTGCTCCTCTGAAGGCAGCTGGGCCTCTTCTGCCGGTGGGTCACAGGTTCACCTATCTAGAAGTTGCAAGGGGTGTCTCTGCCCCTCCGCGGGTTGCTGGGCCTGTTCTCCCTGTGGGTCGCATGTCCGCGTTCCTTGCAGGCGCGCAGCGGCTCTGCCCAACCCCCAACCAGGGCGATGTGTTTTTTACGATTGCGGGCCGTTAGGCCTGTTCTACCGGTGCCTCGCAGGTCCGCCTACCTTACAGGCGCGGTTGGTGGCTCTGCCCCTCCCTTCTCCATGTGTTTTTAAAGTTAACAAATATGAGAATTCCTGTCTCCATTTCTCTGTACCCTATTCAGCACATGTATTTTTATATGCACATATAGAATCCTACCTGGTATCACACGTAGATACTTCTGAGGTTGCTGACTTGGCAAATACAAATTGTGAGAAGAGATCACTCCTCCTAAATGCTGTTGTAACTTACAAAACAAACTATGGGTGAGCTTCCTAGTTGAACAACATTATACTTAAATTGATGTTCAGAAAAGTGAAGATTTTTGGATTTGTGGATGATATATATTTCATGATGTATTTCGATTGACATTTATATTGCTACATTTTAATGTATATGTGTGTGTGTGTGTGTGTGTGTGCATATATATATGTATAAACTCTCCAGATTTTTCAAAATATGAAATGTATGTGTCTTATTATATACTCCCTAAATTCATTGATGTTAATGAATGTGGATTTTTATTAAACTTTTCATAAGAATATTCTCTGGAATATTAATCCACCTGAAATATATATTTGTTTCCTAGTACTGAAAGCTAACTTCAGTGAATGGTGCATACAAATCCTAATATTGCTACAGTAAATGACTCAGTTTAACATCAATGCAAGTAGATTCCTATGGGACATGATATGTACTTTGACGTTCATTTTTATTCAAAACTGGTACATTAATATTTCTTCAGTTTTTGCACATAATAGAATACATTTTTCATTCACAAATTCACAAATTTATAGGATTTTTTTTCACTTTCAATTACTTCCTGCTTCAGAACATATGTATTCCCCCAGGTTTCGTGACTGTTGTTTTAATGAGACTTCTTTCCAAGCACATTATTTTTGATTTCCATAATCATTTTAGACGCAAAACTCACAGACACTTCATGATAAACCATAACACTAATATTACCATTAGATGTATAACTGGTACGAATGATTGTATGAATATCAATATAAGTTTTCCAGTATATATCCAGATATCAATTCAATCCATTATTTAAATTTTGAACCAGTTATATTATTTATTCACAGTATGGTCTATTCATGCCTTATCTCTATATTCGTATAACACAGCCTATACCTATTTGTACCCACAATACTAAATTATATGTCTTCAAAATATTGCTCCCAGAAATGGTGGAAGAAATACTCATGTCATCTGATCTATATATACATTAATCACAGTAATATTGTGGAAACAAAAAGCAAGGTCACACTTATGATTGTACCAAATCCTAAATGGAAAGTGAGCATGGATTAAAAAAAAATCCATATCCAGGTTGCCTAATGCTCTCAAAGTGAATCCTATTGGTGACTACATATTTGTTTCTTCCTGAAATTACATATTCAACTTCAACCCTGTTGAAAATTTCTAATCCTATCACTCACTTTATACTTGTCCTGATTTCCTAATGTCTCTATTGATATCTGATTTCCTGTATTTTTTCCCCAGTTTATCACTGTGACTGACTCTTCACATGTGCTGACATTTACTTTCAGTCTCTACCCAAAACCCTATTGCTAAAGATCTTTTGGTCCAAATTCTATACACACTCTTCATTCTAAACCTACCGAATATCTTCCTAATCCACCAACTATCCCTTTTGGACCAGATGTTCTCTTCGACATTCAATCATCCAAAAGACAAGATCCTATGCCACTGTATATCAATTTATCTGAGACACCTGTGCAGAACATAATTGAAAGCTAAGAATCCCAATCATGGGGCCAATTCCCTTCTGTCCTTCAAAAATTACCTAGATTTCTTTTTTCATACTTATATTTCACCTACATATTCTTGAAAATATAGCAAAATCCCAATACCATTATTCATCCCAGAGAATGATTCCTAACCAAAATGGAACCTGTTATTAACCTTAACCATACAATGTTCCCTCAATCTAACTTTACAGAAGAGGAGGGACAGAATTGGTCTTCCAATACAGGAATGTAGGGGATCTTCCACCTCTGAGAACCTCAAAGTTCCATGCAGAAATGATCCCTGGAGAAGATTTAGGCAGCTATGAAGGACCTGAGAGAGCAAAAGTCATCTTCCATGGCAAACAACCCGGTCAGGATGAAGGGATGTGTCAGAATCAGCCTCACTTTTCTTAATGTAGAGAAGATGGACCAAACCAGGCCAGTGTGGACAGCTGTTCCCGGCTGCCTATGGTTGATATACAATTCTCAGTTGTGAAAGTATCACAGGAAATAGGGGCAGACTCCATCTCATGGGAACCTTGGAAGCAAATTTTAGGACAAAGTGGTTTCCAAAGCAGTGACCTCATTCAGTTCACAAAGGAGGTGACCTTCCTCACTTCCTTGGTGATAGAACTCTCTGAACTTGGGATCCAGGAAGCCAGGCAACCAGAGGCAGTCCCAGTACCATTCCCAGTGGGCTCACTTATTTGGATTTACAAAGAACAGAGTCAGTCTTTCTTGGTACCTACTGATGTGAGAATGGCCAAATTTCAGGAGAGCTCAGAAGAGGGGCCTTTCCTGAGAAAGAAGGTAGTTGCTCACAGCTGGCTCCTGACCACTTCGCAAATTTGGCCAAGGAGACCAGATCTGAGACAGGACAGGACATTTCAGGGAACATAATAAGGCCCACAAGTCAGAGGACACTCCGGATTGTCACAGACCTCTTTGGGGGAAGGAGGTGCCTTTGTGGGTGTGAGTGTGAGTTTGTGGTTTTGTCTCATGTTCTAAGAATAGGTAAAAAAAGGTGGTTTGTTTGGTTTGGAGTGGACTGTTCCTAGTAAGTCGTTTCACAAAGTGAGTGTTTCTATGTCTGTGTATCCCACTGTGTCCGTGGTTGTCGACATTTGAAAAGAGAATTCATCAATGGATGTGTCCTGTTTAGTAGAATCCTTCCCAGCATTCATCCTGCCCAATTGATGAATGGACTGTGGCTTCCCTTATGGATGGAAAACACCTACTAATTTCCTAAGTTCCTGTTTTCTTCCTAAATCTGGCCACTCTCCAGAATAGGCTCATGGTTTTGTGTCCAAGATATGTACCACCTCCAAGCTCTGTGACAAGGCCATGTAGTGGATAGCTAAAGGGAATGGCTAGCATCTCAAAAAACTCAGATATCTGTGTGACCAGGAAAGCCTCAGTGGAGAAACTCTGCTTTGGGCCTTTTGCTAACCAATTCTTCTCTTCCCCTGAATGTGAGGAAGGTCTTGGCCTCAGGACACAGTTTGTGAAGCCTGAAGAAAACAGTTTTAAATGGAATTAAATGGGCATCACCTGTGGCTCTTTGTTAATTGCTTTGGAAATGGATGTGTCTGAATCAGTCTCTTGGCCCTGTGTTAGGCTGTGGCTTAGGTTCTCAGCACCTGATGGATCTAAAGAATGATCCCATGTGTGCATCCAAAACCAAAATGGGAAAAAGATCAGTCATTGTTGATGAAGTCTCTCGCCTTCCTCTGTTAGGTTCCTTATCACCATTAAGTGAGAATAGGGATCCTTTGAATCAAATGAGTTCTTCAAAGCCCTGCAAAGGCAATTGCATACAAGCTTGTGTTTTCTCATGACTCCACATCACATAAAAAAATCTATACCGACAGTCAGTAGGCCTCAAATTGGAGAAGCAGAGCAGTATTACTGGAAGGCATATTTGATCCCTCCTGGTTCACAGGAAGGGTGTACAATCCACCCTGACTTTAGGAAAATGATGGGCAAGCGAACTTATTTGGACACTGTGTTGGGCTGCGCCCCTCATGGAAACATCCAGCCAGAGATTATGAGGAGTGTCTATATGGAAGAAGATGAGGGCCATGTGGGAGTGTTTTGGTTTTAACTGTGGTTATTTGTGTGGCAGTTGGAAGCGATGACTGAGTCCACCTGGGCTTGAACTCTGGTGTGATACCCCATAGAGACTGAGTCCTGGAACTGACCTCAGAGAAGTATTGCCATGAATTGTGTTGGGATATTAGGAGGCCACACATGGGAATCGCCATTGGAAAGAGAGATCTATTCCCAGGGTGGCTTTCCACAGAGCACTGGGAATCTCAGCCAGGGTATCACATAATTTTATTCTGAAACACTTGGCAGCCATAGTTGAGAGTCAAAACACAAATGCACTTAACATTGTAGACTTCAATGGGCCTGGCTTCATGTGGCATTTGGCCACTTTTTTAGAAGCCTTAGCAGTTAGAGTTCTCCAGAGCTTTCATTGAAATGAGCTTCTTCACCATTTAATGATTACTGAATTAAATGAAACACTCAGTGACTCCAACTTCAACCTTGAAAGATGGGCTCGATAAATACCATTAAATTTTTGAAATTCCCATATCTAGGAGGCAGTGGAGAACCATTGGATATCCTGTTGGTGATCATGAGTGTACCAGACAGTGCCTTGATTGGCTGGGTTTCACGAAAATGATGTAGAACAGAGATGCCAGTAAGTTGGAGCCTGCTGAATAGTGGACCTAGAGCAAAGGTGGGCATGTGTGAGATAAAACATCTGTGGTGCTTCTATCTGGATTTGCCAATGGCTTCCAAATGCCTTGTGACTGACATGGTGTATCCAGCAGACCATTATATGTAAATGATTCTTGTTATATGGATAAGTTTCAGGGCAATGTTCAGAATCAGGTTGCTATGGTCAAGGTGGAAAGCTATGTTGGAAAGAAGCCTGGTTTGTGCATTCTCCTGCAGACCCTGTTCCACCACACGTGACAGAATTCCCTCCAGCACTGTGTCCCAGTTAAATTCCTTGTATTTTGTGAAGCAAATACTGAACTCCCAGTGCAGCAGCAAAAAACATCACAAAAATTGGAGGATGATCAAATGGCTTCAGAGTCCACATGAGGAGACACTGATCCCCAAGTGGCCACAGTTGACCCAGAAAGAGAGAATTCATCAATGCTGCCTCATTTTCATTGGTAAATAAGAAAGCATCTACTCCAGGTCACATAGATGCAGACCCAGCTTTTATGGTCTCACTACAAACGAAGCTAAAGCTCCTGACAACAACATATATTTCAAGAGCCCAACATCTGAGGCAGTTTTTCCAGAAGTCTTTAGGATAGCAGAGCTCCATGTTTGTGGAGTGTTTACATTGTCCCTTACTTTTGGAAACTCCCCTTCTACCTGCAAGGTTGTGAACTCCTGAGCATATTCAATTCCAGATATGTACTCACAGATTTTCTTACTCATCTTCTCTACATGTGTTACTTGGGACGAAGTTAAGGTCAAGGCATTGTTCTGGATGAGAGTCGGAAGATTTTTGTGTAGCACATATTTGCATACACATTGGATTCATTTTCCAATTTTCCTTTCGAAATACTGAATCCCTGACACTAACCCATACCCTACAAGACTCTGACAACTAATCCTAACTTGATGGAGAAAAGTAACCCAAACAGAATAGAAATACAAACACATCAGAGGAGCCATGGTGTACCGTTGGAATTGCCTTTTCCATTATATAGGGTAGGAGTGATAAATCTAGTCAATTTTTTTGTTGAAAGAGTTGTCCATGTATTTTTAAACTTATCAAATATGTGAATTCCTGTCTCCCCCATTTCTCTGTATCCAATTCAGCACATATATTTTTATATGCACATATAGAATTGTACCTTGTATCACACATATATTCTTCTGAGGTGGATGACTTGGCAGATACAAATTGTGAGAAAAGTTCAGTCCTCCTAAACGCTGTTGGAACTGAAAATTCAACCTATGGGTGAGCTTTCTAGTTGAACAACATTATACATAAATCCATGTTCAGTAAAATGAATATTTTTGAATACGTGGATGATATATATTTCATGATGAATTTCGATTGGCATATATATTGCTAGTTTTTAATGTCTGTGTGTGTTTGTGTGTGTGTGTGTGTGTGTGTAGATATAGATATAGATATAGATATAGATATACACTGTCAAGATTTTTCAAAATATGAAATATATGTATATTTTGGCCACTCTTTGGGAAGCCTTACCTGTGAGAGTTCTCTAGAGCTTTCATTGAAATGAGGTTCCTCAACATTTAATGGTTCCTGAATGAATTGAAACCCACAGTGCCTCCAACTTCATCCTTGAAAAATTGCTCCATAAATACCTTGAAATTCCCCTGACCAGGTGGCACTGGAGAACATTTGGATGTATTGTTGCTGATCATGAGTGTACCAGACAGTGCCTTGACTGACTGGGTTTCAGGAAAATTGTGTAGAACAGAGATGTAAGTAAGTTGGAGAGTGCTGAGAAGTGGGCCCAGAGCTGTGGTGTGCAGGTGTATAATAAAATATCTGTGGTGGGGCCATGTGAGTCTGCCATTAACTTCTAAATGGCTTGTGGCTTACATGGTGCAGCTAGCAGACCCTTATATGTAAAGGCATCTTGTTATAAGGAAAGGTTTCAGGACAATGTTCAGAATAAGTTTGCTATGGACAATGTTGCAAGTTATGTGCGATAGAAGCCTGGTTGGTGAATTCTCCTGTAGACCCTGACCCTCCACAGGTGACAGAACTCGCTCCAGCACTGTGTCCCAGTTGAACTCCTTGTATTTCATGAAGGAAATACCAAAAGCCCAGGGCAGCAGCAAGAAACACCATGAAAATTGTAGGATGACCAATTGGCTTCACAGTCAAGACGGGGAGACACTTAGCCCTCCGTGGCCACAGTTTACCTTCAAAGGTAGGATTGAGCACTGCTGCCTCATGTTCTTTGGAAAATAAGAAACCATGTCCTCCAGGTCAGATAAATGAAGACCGATCTTTGATGGTATCACTACAAAGGAAGCTAAAGCTCCGGAAAAGAAAATATATTTCAAGTGCCCAACCTCAGAGGCAGTTTCTCAAGAAGTCTTTAGGCCAGCAGAGTTCCATGATTGTGGACTGTTTATCCTGTCCCTTAATTTTGAAAACTCCTCTAAAATTTCCAAGTTTGTGAACTCCTGAGCATTTTCCATTCCAGATATGTATTCACAGATTTTCTAACTCTTGTCCTCTAATTGTGTCTTACTTGGGGTGAAGGTAATGTCAAGGCATTGCTCTGAATGAGAGTGGAAAGATTTTTTGTAGTGCATATTTGCATAAACAATGGATTCATTTTCCTTTATTTTCATTTGAATTACTGAATCCATGACACTAAAGCATACCCTACTAGACTCTGACTACTAATGCTAATATGATGGAGAAAAATAACCCAAACAGAATAGAAATACAAGCAATTCAGAGGAGGCATAGTGTATAGTTGGACTTGCCTTTTGCATGATAAAGGGTAGTTGTTAAAAATCTGGTTAATTTTTAATTGAAATAGTTCTCCATGTGTTTTGAAAGGTATCAGATATGTGAATTCCTGTCTCCCTTTCTCTGTTGCCTATTCAGCACATGTATTTTTATATGCACAAATAGAATCCTACCTGGTACCACATGTACATTATTGTGAGGTGGCTGACTAGGCAGTTACAAATTTTGAGAAGAGATCACTCCTCCTAAACGCTGTAGGAACTGAAAATTCAACATTTGCGTGAGCTTCCTAGTTTAACAACATTACACATAAATCCATGTTCAGTAAAATAAAGATTTTTGGATCTGTGTATGATATATATTTCATGATGAATTTTGATTGGCATATATATTGCTACTTTTTAATATCTCTGTATGTGTTTTGTGAAAAATCTACACTCTATACATTATTCAAAATATGAAATATATGTGTCTTATTATACACTCCTTAATTTCATTCATGTTCATGTATGAGACCAAGGCTCATGCAACAGCAAAAGACATTTATTGAGGATCCAATCCAGCATGCTGGTGCTCTGTGCTCACTCAAGAAGGTAGAGCTGCCCAGATCCCCGAGCAGGGGTTGAGCAGTGCTTAAGTACACGATTTGGGGAGTGTGAGACTTTACATATATCACAGTCTCCTTTAGCAGATCATCATACACTGTGGGAAAATAAAACAACAAATCCTAAACATGATTAGTTCATTCATTGGTTTGAACACGTCAGGCGGGAGTGATAGGTCAATTCTAAAGCGGGGTACACATTGAAATTGATTGATTTAGGCCCTGCGATGCATATGTGGTAGGCCACACAGGGTCCTAGGTTATTAAACAACCAGGCGGTCAGGGGGAATATTTACTGGGCAGTCCAGAAATTGTCCTACAATTTACAGGAATTTCAGGTTTTGCGTGTAGCATGGAAACTTAAAAATACCTGGTCCTTTACATTTTAAACCAGGCCTTGAAGATTAGAAACTTTACAACACCCGGTCTTTTAAACTTTAACTTTAACACTTTAATTTCAATTTCTTTTACCCTTACAGATCACTTCTGGTTCAGAAGAAGGGTGTCCAAGCCACCCTGACTTTAGGCAAATGAGGGGCAAGGGAGCTTATTTTGGACACTGTCTTGGGCTGTGCCCCTCATGGAAAACTCCAGCCATATGTTATGATGAGTGTCTTTATGGAAGAAGATGAGGGCCATGTAGGAGTGTTTTGGTTTTAATTGTGGTCATTTGTGTGGCGGTTGGAAGAGATGACTTGGTCCACCAGGGCTTGAACTCTGCTCTGATACTCCTTAGAGCCTGAGTTCTGGAACTCACCTGAGAGAAGTATTGCCATGAATTGTGTTGGGATTATAGGAGGCCACACATGAGATTAGCCCTTGGAAACTGAGATCTAGGCCCAGGGTGGCTTTCCACTGAGCACTGGGAATCTCAGCTAGGATAACACATGATTTTTTTACTGAAAGACTTGGAAGTCATAGTTGACACTCAAAACACACATGTACCTCACATTGTAGACCTCAATGAGCCTGGCTTCATGTGACCTTCTGGCCACTCTTTGGGAAGCCTTGTCTGTGAGAGTTCTCCAGAGCTTTCATTGAAAAGAGCTTACTCACCATTTAATGGTTCCTGAATGAATTGAAACCCACAGTGCCTCCAACATCATCCTTGAAAAATGGCTACATAAATACCATGAAATTTTTAATATTCCCATGACCAGGTGGCACTGGAGAAACTTTGGATGTCCTGTTGCTGATCATGAGTGTACCAGACAGTTCCTTGATTGACTGGTTGTCATGAAAATGGTATAGAACCGAGATGTCATAAGTTGGAGCCTGCTGAGTATTGGGGCTAGAGCAGTGGACTATATGCTTGTGAATAAATATCTGTTGTGGGACCACGTGGATCGGCCATTGGCTTCCAAAATACTTGTGACTGACATGGTGCAGGCAGCAGACCCTTATATGTAAAGGCATCTTGTTATATTGAGAGGATTCAGGGCAATGTTCAGAATTCGGTTGCTATAGTCAAGGGGGAAAGCTATGTGGGATAGATCCATGTTTCGAAAATTCTCCTGAAGACCCTGACCAATCACACGTGACAGAGCTCCCTCCAGAATTGTGTGCCAGTTGAACTCCTTGTATTTCATTAAGCCAATTCCAAACTCCCAGTGCAGCAGTAAGAAACACCACGAAAATGGAGGATGACCAAACGGCTTCACAGACCACACGGGGAGAAACTTAACTCCCAGTGGCCACAGTTTACCAAGAAAAAGAGAATTCAGAACTGCTGTCTCATGTTCATTAGAAAATAAGGAACCATTTCCTCCAGGTCACATAGATGCAGACCCACATTTGATGGTGTCACAACAAAGGAAGCTAAATCTCCTGACAACTTCATATATTTCATGTGCCCAACCTGAGAGGCATTTTCTCAAAGAGTCTTTAGGCCAGCAGAGCTCCAAGTTTGTGGAGTGTTTAACCTCTCCCTTACTTTTGGAAACTGCTCTACCACCTCAAATGTTGTGAACTCCTGAACATTTTCAGTTCCACATATGTAATCACAGGTTTTCGAACTCCTCTCCACTAATTGTGTCTTACTTGGAGTGAAGTAAATGTCAAGGAATTGTTCTGGATGAGAGTGGCAAGATTTTTGTGTAGCACATATTTGCATACACATTAGATTCATTTTTCTATTTTCATTTGAAATAATGATCCCTGACACTAACACATACCCTAATAGACTCTGACTACTAATGCTAATATGATGGATAAAAAGAAACGTAACAGAATAGAAATACAGGCCTTTCATAGGAGGCATGGTATATACTTGGATTTGCCTTCGGCTTTATCAAGGGTATGTATTATAAATCTTGTCAAATTTTAATTGTAATATTTCTCCATGAGTTTTACATGTATATATATATATATATATATATATATATATATATATATATATATATATATATACACTCTCTAGATTTTTCAAAATATGAAAAAAATGTGTCTTATTAAACACTCTCTAAATCCATTCATATTCATGTATGTGGATATATAATCAACTTTTCACAAGATTATTCTCAGAAACATTCAACCACCTGAAATACATATTTGTTTCCTCGTCCTGAGAACTAACTTCAGTGAATGGTGCTTACAAATCCTAATATTTCTACAGTAACTGACACAGTTTACCATCAAAGCAAGTAGATTCCAATGGACATGATGTGTATATTGATGTTCATTTTAATTCAACACTGGCACATTACAATTTCTTCTGTTTATGCACATCATAGGATATATATTTCCTCCACAGGTTAGCAAATATACAGGCATTTGTTTCACTTTCAATCACTTCCTGCTTCAGAACACATGCATTCCTCCGTGTTTCTTGACTGGTCTTTTCATGAGACTTCTTTCCAAACACATTATTTTCGATTTCCTTTATCAGTTTTGAAGCAAAACTGAAACAGACTTCATGATAAACCATCACTGTAAAATCATCATAAGATGTATAACTGGTTGGAATGAATGATTATATATCAATAAAAGATTTTTTATACATTTTCTGATATCAATTCAATACATTATTTAAAGTGTAACCAGTTATATTATTTATTCACATTATGGTCTATTCATGCATTATCTCTATATTCATAGACACAGGGTACACCTCGTTGTACCCCCAATACTAATTTATACATTTTTAAAATATTGCTCCCAGAAATGGTGGAAGAAATACTCATGTCACCTGATCTACATATGCATGTTATCACAGTAATATTCTGGACAAAAAATGCAAAAGTCACACGTATGATTGTACCAAAGGCTAAAGGGAAACTCAACATGGATTATTAAAAACATCCATGACCAGGTTGCCTAATGCTCTCAAATGTCAATCCTATTGGTGACTACATATTTGTTTCTTCATAAGATTACATATTCAACCTCAAAACTGTTGAAAATGTTTAATTTTTTTCACTCACTTGATACTCTTTGACTGATTTCCTAATGTCTCTATTGATATCTACTTTCCTACATATTTTCCCCAGTTTAACATTGTGACTGACCCTTCACATGTGCTGACATTGACATTCACTCTCTAACGGAAACACTATTGCTAATGAACTTTGGTCCAAATCCTATACTAGCTCTTCTTCCGAAACATACTGACTATCTTCCTGATCCTATCGACTATCACTTTTTGAGTGGATGTTCTCTACTGCATTCAATCATCCAAGGTGCAAGGTCCTATGCCATTGTATATCGATTTTTCTGAAACATGTATGCAGAACGTAATTCAAAGCTACGTATCGCAATCAGTTGCCCAATGCACTTCTGAGCTTCAAATCTTACCTAGATTTCTGTTTTCATACGTATATTTCATCTCTATATTCCTATAAATATTGCAGGTTCCCAAGATCATTATTCATTCTGCAGAATGATTCCTTATCCAAATAAAACCTGCTATTTACGATAACCATACACGGTTGCCTCAATCTAACATTACAAAAGAGCAGGGACAGAGTTCGTCTTACAATACAGGAATGTAGGGTATCTTCAAACTGCTGAGAACCTGAAAGTTCGATGCAGAAATAATCCCTGGATAAGATGTCAGCAGCTATGAAGGACCTGTGAGAGCAAAAGCCATCTTCAATGGCAAACAATCTAGACAGGAAAAAGGAATGTGTATGCATCAGACTCTCTCTTTGTAAGATAGAGAAGAAGGACGTAACCAGGCCTGCGTGGAGAGCTGTTCTCAGGTGCCTATTTTGATATACCATTGAAACTAGTCAAATTGTCAAAGGAAGTAAGGGCAGCCTCCATCCAATGTGACCCTTGGAAGCAATGGTTAGGGCAAAGTTGTTGCCAAGGCAGTGACCTCATTCAGTTCCTGAAGGAAGTGACCTACCTAACTTCCTTGGTGATGGAACACTCTGAAATTTTGATGCAAGAAGCCAGGCACCGAGAGCCAGTCCCAGTCCCAGTCCCAGTGCGCTCACTTGTTTGGATTTACCAAGTACAGAGTCAGACCTTCTTGGTACCTACTGATGTGAGGATGGCCAAATGCCAGGAGAGCTCCGAAGAGAAGCCTTTCCTGAGATAGCAGGTAGTGGCTAGCAGTTGGCTCCTTACAGCATCACAGAGTTTGCCAAGGAGACAAGATCTGAGACAGGAGAGGTCATTTTGTGGAGAACATAGTATGGCCCACCAGTAAGAGGACACTCCGGATAGTCACAGACCTACTTTTGGGAAGGAGTTGCCTTTGTTTGTGGATGTGAGTTTGCGGTTTTGTCTCATGTTCTGAGAATAGGTAGGAAATGTGGTTGGTTTTGTTTGGAGTCGACTGTTTCTAGTAAGTCTTTTGACAAGGCGACTTTCTATGTCTGTGTATCCACTGTGTCCGTGGTTGTCGACATTAGAAAAGAGAATGCATCAATGGAGGTGTCCTGTCTAGTAGAAAGCTTCCCAGCATTTATCCTGCACAATTGATGAATGGACCGTGGTATGCCTTATGGATAGGAAACACCTACTAACATCCTAAGTTCCTGTTTTCTTCCTGAATTCTGGCCACTCTCCAGAATAAGCTCATGATGTATTGTCCAAGATATGTACCACCTCCAAGCTCTGTGACATGTCCATGTTCTTGATAGCTGAAGGGAATGGGAACATCTCAGAAAACTCAGATATCAGTGTGAGCAGTAAAGTCTCAGTGGAGAAACCCTGCTTTGGTCCATTTGCTTACCTATGGTTCTGTTGCCTTGAATGTCAGGAAGGTCTTTGCATCATGCCACCCCTTTGTGAAGCCTGAAGAAACAGATTTCAAATGGAAATGAATGTGCATCACCTGTGGCTCTTTGCTTAATTGCTGTGGAAAAGGATGTGTCTTAATCAGACACTAGGCTCTGTTTGAGGCTGTGGATAAGATTCTCAGCTCCTGATAGATGTAAAGAAGATCCCATGTGTGCATCCAAAACCAAAATGGCAAAAAGATCAGTCATTGTAGATGAAGTCTCCTGCCTTCCTCCGATAGGTTTCTGACCTCCATCAAGTGAGAATAGGGATTTTTTTTGGGTCAAATGAGTTCTTCAAAGTCCTGCAGAAGTACTTGAGTTCTCTCATGATGCCAAATCACATAATGAATCTGTACCTGACTGTCAGTAGGCCTCAAATTGGAGAAGCAGAGCAGCGTTAACCGCAGGCTTTTTTGATCACTCCTGGTTCACAGGAAGGGTGTCCAGGCCACCATGAATTTAGACAAATGAGTGGCAAGGGTGCATATTTTGGACACTGTCTTGGCTGCGCCCCTAATGGAAACCTCCAGCCAGAGTTTATAATGACTGTCTATATGAATGAAGATGAGGGACATGTGGGAATGTTTTGGTTTTAATTGTGGTCATTTGTGTGGCGGTTGGAAGAGATAACAGGGTCCACATGGGCTTGAACTCTGGTGTGATTCCTCTTAGAGACTGAGTTCTGGAACTGACCTCAGAGAAGTGTTGCCATGAATTGTGTTGGGATTTTAGGAGGCCACGCATAAGAGTTGCCCTTGAAACCTGAGATCTAGGCCCAGGGTGGCTTTCCACAGAGAAATGAAATTCTCAGCAAGGATATCGCATGATTTTATTCTGAAAAACTTGGCAGCCATAGTTAAGAGTCAAAAGACACATGGACCTCCCGTTGTAGACCTCAATGGGCCTGGCTTCATGTGACCTTTTGGCCACTGTTTGGGAAGCCTTGCCTGTGAGAGTTTTTCAGGGCTTTCATTGAAATGAGAGTCCTCCCCATGTAATGGTTCCTGGAAGAATGGAAACCCCAAAGTGCCTCCTACTTCATTCTTGAAAAATGGATAGATAAATACCATGATGTTTTTGAAATTCCCAATGACCAAGTGGCACTGGAGAACCATTGGTTGTTCTCTTGCTGATCATTAGTGTTACAGACAGTGCCTTGATTGGCTGGGTTTCATGAAAATGGTGTGGAATAGAGATGCCAGTAAGTTGGAGCCTGCTGAGTAGTGGGCCTAGAGCAGTGGTGGGCAGGTGTGTGATAATACAACTGTGGTGTGGCCATGTGGATCAGCCATTGGCTTCCAAATAGCTTGTGACTGACTTGGTACAGCCAGCAGACTATTATATGAAAAGGCATCTTGTTATATGGAGAGGTTTCTGGGCAATGTTCAGAATCAGGTTGCGATGGTCAAGGGGGCAAGCTATGTGGGATAGAACCCTGGTTGGTGAATTCTCCTGCAGACCCTGACCCAACACACGTCACAGAACTCCCTCTAGCACTATATCCTAGTTGAACTCCTTGTATTTCGTGAAGCAAATACCAAACTCCCAGTGCAGCAGCAAGAAACACCACAAAAAGTTCAGGATGACCAAATGGCTTCACAGTCCACTCAGAGAGACACTAAGCTTCCAGTGGCCACAGTTTACCAACAAAGAGAGAAATCAACACCGGTACCTAATGTTCAATGGAAAATAAGAAACGATGTCCTCCAGGTCACATAGATGCAGATCCAGCTTTGATGGTCTCACCAGAAATGAAGCTAAAGCTCCGGACAACAAGATATATTTCATGTGTCCAAACTCAGAGGCAGTTTCTCAAGAAGGCTTTTGGCCAGCAGAGTTCCATGTTTGTGGAGTGTTTACGCAGTCACTTACTTTTGGAAACTCCTCTACCACCTCCAAGGTTGTGAACTCCTGAGCATTTTCCATTCCAGATATGTATTCACAGAATTTCTAACTCTTCTCTTCGAATTGCATCTTACATAGGGTGAAGATAATGTCAATGGATTTTTCTGGATGAGAGTGGGAAGACTTTTGTGTAGGACATATTTGCATACATATTGGATTCATTTTCCAATTTTCCATTTGAAATACTGAATCCCTGACACTAAACCATACCCTACTAGTGTCTGACTACTAATCCTAATATGAGGCAGAAAAATAACCCAAACATAATAGAAATACAAACAGTTCAGAGGAGGCATGGTGTATAGTTGGACTTGCCTTTTGCATTATAAAGGTTAGGAGTTATTAATCTAGACAATTTTTGTTGCAATAGTTGTCCATGTGATTTTAAAGATAACAAATATGTGAATTCTTGTCTCTCTTTCTCTGTAGCCTACTCAGCACATATATTTTTATATCCACATAGAGAATCCTACCTGGTACTACACGTAAATTCTTGTGAGGTGGCTGACTTGGCAGATACAAATTGAGAGAAGAGATCACTCCTCATAAACGCCGTTGGAACTGAAAATTCAACCTATGGGTGAGCTTCCTAGAGAACAAAATTATACACAAATCTTTGTTCAGTAAAATGAATATTTTTGGATCTGTGGATGATATATATTTCATGGTGAATTTTGATTGGCATATATTGCTATTTTTAATGTCTCTGTGTGTGTGTGTGTGTGTGTGTGTGTATATATATATATATATATATATATATATATATATATATATATACTCTCTCCATATTTTTCAAAATATGAAATATATGTGTCTTATATACACTTCCTAATTTCATTCATGTTCATGAACGTGGATTTATAATCAACGTTTCACAAGATTATTCTCAGAAAATTTCATCCACCTGAAATACATATTTGATTCCTAGTGCTGAAAACTAACTTCAGTGAATGGTGCATACAAATCCTAACATTTCTACAGTAACTGACACAGTTTATCATCAATGCAAGTAGATTCCTATGGGACATGATGTGTATATCGACGTTCATTTTTATTCAACACTGGGACATTACAATTTCTTCAGTTTATGCACATCATAGGATATATATTTCCTCCACAATTTAGCAAATTTATAGGGATTTGTTTCAATTTCAATCACTTCCTGCTTCAGAACACATGTTTTCCTCCATGTTTCTTGACTGATCTTTTCATGAGATTTCTTTCCAAACACATTATTTTCGATTTCCTTTATCACTTTTAAAGCAAAACGGACGCACACTTTATGATAAACCATAACTATAATATCACTATTAGATATATAACTGGTTGGAATGAATGATTTTATATCAATAAAAGATTTCTTATATATTTTCTGATATCGATTCAATACATTTTGTAAAGTGGAACCAGTTATATTATTTATTCACAGTATGGTCTATTCATGCATTATCTCTATATTAATAGACACAGGTTACACCTCTTTGTATCCCCAATACTAATTTATACATCTTCAAAATATTGCTCCCAGAAATGGTGGAAGAAATACTCATATCACCTGATCTACATATGCATGGTATCACAGTAATATTCTGGACACAAAATGCAAAATTCACACGTATGATTGTACCAAAGCCTAAATGGAAACTGAACATGGATTACTAAAAACATCCATGACCAGGTTGCCTAATGCTCTCAAATGTCAATCCTATTGGTGACTACATATTTGTTTCTTCCTAAGATTATATATTCAACCTCAATACCATTGAAAATGTCTAATTTTTTCACTCACTTTGTACTTTTCCTGATTTCCTAATGTCTCTATTGATATCTACTTTCCTACATATTTTCTCCAGTTCAACATTGTGACTGACCCTTCACATGTGCTGACATTGACATTCACTCTCTAACCGAAACCCTATTGCTTATGAACTTTGGTCCAAATCCTATACTCACTCTTCTTCCGAAACATACTGACTATCTTCCTGATCCTATCAACTATCCCTTTTTGAGTGGATGTTCTCTACTACATTCAATCATCCAAGGTACAAGGTCCTATGCTATTGTATATCGATTTTTCTGAAACATGTATGCAGAACCTAATTCAAAGCTACGTATCACAATCAGTTGCCCAATGCACTTCTGAGCTTCAAATCTTACCTAGATTTCTGTTTTCATACTTATATTTCATCTCTATATTCCTATAAATATTGCAGGTTCCCAAGACCATTATTCATCCCGCAGAATGATTCCTAACCCAAATCGAACCTGTAATTAACCCTAACCATACACTGTTGCCTCAATCTAAAATTACAAAAGAGCAGGGACAGAGTTCATCTTACAATACAGTAATGTAGGGTATCTTCCAACTGCTGAGAACCTCAAAGTTCGGTGCAGAAATGATCCCTGGAGAAGATGTAGGCAGCTATGAAGGATCTGAGAGAGCAAAAGCCATCTTCCATGGCAAACAACCTGAACAGGATGAAGGGATGTGTATGCATCAGCCTTTCTCTTCTTAATGTAGAGAAGATGGACGTAACCAGGCCTGCGTGGAGAGCTGTTCCCAGGTGCCTATTTTGATATACCATTTTAACTAGTCAAATTGTCACACAAAGTAGGAGCAGCCTCCATCTAAAGGGACCCTTGGAAGAAACTGTTAGGACAAAGTTGTTGCCAAGAGAGGGACCTCATTCCGTTCCTGAAGGAAGTGACCTAGCTAACTTCCTTGGTGATGGAACTCTCTGAAATTGTGATGCAAGAAGCCAGGCACCGAGAGCCAGTCCCAGTCCCAGTCCCAGTGGGCTCACTTGTTTGGATTTACCAAGTACAAGTAAGACTTTCTTGGTACCTACTGATGTGAGGATGGCCAAATGCCAGTTGAGCTCTGAAGAGGGGCCTTTTCTGAGATAGCAGGTAGTGGCTAACTGCAGGCTCCTCACAGCATCACAGAGTTGGCCAAGGAGACATGATCTGAAAGTGGAAAGGCCATTTCGAGAGGAACATAGTATAGCCCACCAGTCAGAGGACACTCTGGATAGTCACAGACCCACTTTTGAGAAGGAGGTGCCTTTATGTGTGTGGGTGTGAGTTTATGGTTTTGTCTCATGTTCTGAGAATAGGTAGAAAAGGTGGTTGGTTTGGTTTGGAGTCGACTGTTTCTAGTTACTCTTTTGACAAGGCAAGTGTTTCTATGTCTGTGTATCCACTGTGTCCGTGGTTTTAGACATTAGAAAAGAGAATGCATCAATGGAGGTGTCCTGTCTAGAAGAAAGCTTCCCAGCATTCATCGTTCACAATTGATAAATGGACTGTGGTTTGCCTTATGGATAGGAAACAACTACTAACTTCCTAAGTTCCTGTTTTCTTCCTGAATTCTGGCCACTCTCCAGAATAAGCTCATGATTTATTGTCCAAGATATGTACCACCTCCAAGCTCTGTGACATGTCCATGTTCTTGATAGCTGAAGGGAATGGGAACATCTCTGAAAACTCAGATATTAGTGTGAGCAGTAGAGTCTCAGTGGAGAAACCCTGCTTTGGTCCATTTGCTTACCTATGGTTCTGTTGCCTTGAATGTCAGGAAGGTCTTTGCCTCAGGCCACCCCTTTTAGAAGCCTGAAGAAACAGTTTTCAAATTTAAATGAATGGGTATCACGTGTGGCTCTTTGCTTAATTGCTTTGAAAAGGGATGTGTCTTAATCAGACACTAGGCCCTGATTGAGGGGGTGGCTAAGATTCTCAGCTCCTGATAAATCTAAAGAAGATCCCATGTGTGCATCCAAAACCAAAATGGCAAAATGATCAGTCATTGTGGATGAAGTCTCTTGTCTTCCTGTGTTAGGTCCTGAACTCCATCAAGTGAGAATAGGATTCCTTTGGGTCAAATGAGTTCTTCAAAGTCCTGCAGAAGTGCTTGGGTTCTCTCATGATGCCAAATCACATAAGCAATCTATACCTGACATTCAGTAGGCCTCAAATTGGAGAAGCAGAGCAGTATTAACAGCAGGCCTATATGATCACTCCTTGTTCACAGGATGGGTTTCCAGGCCACCATAAATTTAGACAAATGAGGGGTAAGGGTGCATATTTTGGACACTGTCTTGGGCTGCGCCCCTCATGGAAACCTCCAGCCAGAGTTTATGATGAGTGTCTATATGGATGAAGATGAGGGCCATGTGGAAATGTTTTGGTTTTAATTGTGGTCATTTGTGTGGCGGTTGGAAGAGATGACTGGGTCTACATGGGCTTGAACTCTGGTGTGATTTCCCTTAGAGACTGAGTTTGGGAACTGACGACAGAGACGTATTGCCATGAATTGTGTTGGGATTGTAGGAGGCCACACATGAGAGTTGCCCTTGAAACCTGAGATCTAGGCCCAGGATGGCTTTCCACAGAGAACTCAAAATCTCAGCAAAGATATCACATGATTTTATTCTGAAAAACTTGGCAGCCATAGTTAAGAGTCAAAAGACACATGGACCTCACGTTGTAGACCTCAATGGGCCTGGCTTCATGTGACCTTTTGGCCACTGTTTGGGAAGCCTTGCCTATGAGAGTTCCTCAGAGCTTTCATTGAAATTAGCTTCCTCCCCATGTAATGGTTCCTAGATGAATGGAAACCCCAAAGTGCCTCCAACTTCATTCTTGAAAAATGCATAGATAAACACCATGAAATTTTTGAAATTCCCAATGACCAGGTGGCACTGGAGAACCATTGGATGTCCTGTTGCTGATCATAAGTATAACAGACAGTGCCTTGATTGACTGGGTTTCATGAAAATTGTGTAGTACAGAGATGCCAGAAAGTTGGAGGCTGCTGAGTAGTGGGCCTAGAGCAGTGGTGGGCAGATGTGTGGTAATACATCTGTGTTGTGGCCATGTGGATCTGCCATTGGCTTCCAAATGGCTTGTGACTGACTTGGTGCAGCCAGGAGACCATTATATGAAAAGGCATCTTGTTATATGCAGGGGTTTCAGGGCAATGTTCATAATCAGGTTTCTATGGTCAAGGCGGTAAGCAATGTGGGATAGAAGCCTAGTTGGTGCATTTTCCTGCAGAGCCTGACCCACCACACGTTACAAGACTCCCTCAAGCACTGTGTGCCAGTTGAACTCCTTGTATGTCATGAAGTAAATACCAAACTCCCAGTGTAGCAGCAAGAAACACCACGAAAAGTGGAGGATGACCAAATGGCTTCAAAGTCCACACGGGGAGTCACATTGCCCGAAGTGGCCACAGTTTACCTACAAAGAGAGACTTCAGCACTGGTGCCTCATGTTCATTGGAAAATAAGAAACCATGTCCTCTAGGTCACATAGATGCAGACCCAGCTTTGATGGTCTCACAACAAAGGTAGGTAAAGCTCCTGACAAAAACATATATTTCAAGTGCACAACCTCAGGGGCAGTTTCTCAAGAAGTCTTTAGTCCAGCGAGCTCCATGTTTGTGAAGTGTTTACCCTGTTCCTTACTTTTGGAAACTCATCAACCACTTGCAAAGTTGTGAAATCATGAGCATATTCAATTCCAGATATGTACTCACAGATTTTTTACCTCTTTTCATATAATTGTGAATTACTTAAGGTGAGGGTAAGTCAAGGCATTGTTCAGGATGAGAGTGGAAAGATTTTTTGTATCACAATTTTACATACACTTTGGATTAATTTTCCTAGTTGAACAACATTATACATAAATCCATGTTCAGTATAATAAATATTTTTGCATCCGTGGATGATATATATTTCACTATGAATTTCAATTGGCATACATATTGCTACTTTTTAATGTCTTTGTTTTTTTGTATAATATATATATATATATATATATATATATATATATATATATATATATATATATATATCTCCTATCCAGATTTTTCAAAATATATGTGTTTTATTATACACTCTCTAAATTCTATTATGTTCATATATGTGGATGTATAATCAACTTTTCACAAGATTATACTCAGAAATATTCATCCACCTGAAATACATATTTGTTTCCTAATACAGACAACTAATTTCAGTGAACGATGCATACAAATCCTAATATTTCTTCAGTAACTGACTCAGTTTTACATCAATGCAAGTAGATTCCTATGGGGCATGACATGTATTTTGACGTTCATTTTTATTCAAGATTTGTACGTTGCTATTTCTTCAGTTTATGCACATAATATGATATATATTTCATCCACAAGTTAGCATATTTATAGGCATTTGTTTCACTTTCAATCACTTCCTGCTTCAGAACAAATGTATTCCTCCAGGTTTCTTGACTGGTCGTTTCATGAGACTACTTTCTAAACACATGATTTTTGAATTACATAATCACTTTTGAAGCAAAAATCACACCCTTCATGATAAACCATAACCATAATATTACCATTAGATGTATAACTAGTTGGAATGAATGATAGTATTTCAATATAAGATTTCTTATATATTTTAAGATATCAATTCAATCCATTATTTTATGTAGAACTAGTTATATTATTAATTCACAGTGTGGTCTACTCATGCATTTTCTCTAGATTCATATACACAGGGTACATCTCTTTGTACCCCCAATACTAATTTATACATCTTCAAAATATTGCTTCAAAAAATGGTGGAAGAATTACTCATGTAATCTGATCTACATATATATTTTATCACAGTGATATTCTGGACACAAAACGCAAGGCTCACACTTATGTTTGTACCATAGCCTAAATGGAAATTGAACATGTATTACTATAAACATCCATGTCCAGGTTGTCTAATGCTCAATATCAATCCTATTGGTGACTACATATTTGTTTCTTCCTAAGATTATATATTCAAACTCAACCCTGTTGGAAATGTCTAATCCTATCACTCACATTATACTTTGCCTTATTTCCTAATGTGTCTATTGATATCTGTTTTCCTACATATTTTCCCCTGTTCATCATGTGACTGACTCTTCTCATGTGCTGACATTTACGTTCACTCTCTAACCAAAAACCTATTACTAATGAAATTTGTTCCAAAACCTATACTCACTCTTCTTCCTAAACCTACTGACTATCCCAGTTTGAGTGGATGTTCTCTTCTACATTCAATCATCCAAGGTACAAGGTCTTTTGCCATTCGATATCGAATTATGTGAGACAACTGTTCAGAATGTAATTCAAAGCTAAGTATCCCAATCAAGGGCAAAATGCCCTTCTGGGCTTCAAGTCTTACCTAGATTTCTGTTTTCATACTTATATTTCACCAATATATTCTTATAAATATTGCATGTTCCAATACCATTATTCATCTCACAGAATGATTCCTAACCCAAATGGAACATGTTATTAACCCTAAGAATGCACCGTTCCCTCAATCTAATTTTACAGAAGAACAGGGACAGAGTTTGACTTACAATACAGAAATGTAGGTGATCTTCCACCTGCTGAGAACCTCAAAGGTCCATGTAGAAATGATCCCTGGAGAAGATGTAGGCAGCTATGAAAGACCTGAGAGAGCAAAAGTCATCTTCCATGGCAAACATCCTGGTCAGGATGAAAGGATATGTCGGAATCAGCCTCTCTCTTCTTAATGTAGAGAAGATGGACCAAACCAGGCCTGTGTGGAGAGCTGTTCCAGGAGCCTATGGTTGATCTACCATTCTAACTTGTGAAAATTTCAAAGGAAGTAGGGGCAGCCTCCGTTTCATTGGTCAATTGAAAGCAACTGTGAGGACAAAGTGTTTGCCAAGGCAGTGACCTCATTCAGTTCCTTAAAGAAATGACCACACCTCACACTTTTGGTGATGGAACACTGTGAACTTTTGATCCAGGAAGCCAGGAACCCAGAGTCAGTCCCAGTCCCAGTCCCATTGGGCTCGCTTGTTTTGATTGAACAAGGACAGAGACATTATTTTTTGGTCCTACTGTTGTGAGGATGACCAAATGCCAGGAAAGCTCTGAAAACTGGCCTTTCCAGAGAAAGCAGGTAGTGGCTCATCGCGGACTCCTGACAACTTCACAGAGTTGGCTAAGGAGACCAGATCTGAGACAGGACAGGCCATGTTGGGGGAATATATTATGGCCCACGAGTCAGACCACCCTCTGGATAGTCACAGACCTACTTGGGGGAAGGAGGTGCCTTTGTGGTTGTGGGTGTGAGTTTTTGGTTTTGTCTCATTTTCTGAGAATAGATAGGAAAGGCGGTTTGTTTGGTTTGGTATGGACTGTTTCTAGTAAGTCATGTGACAAGGCGAGTGTTTCTATGTCTGTGTGTCCCACTGTGTCCGTGGTTGTAGACATTAGAAAATAGAATGCATCAATGGATGTGTCCTGTCTAGTAGAAAGCTTCCCAGTATTCATCCTGCCCAATTTATGATTAGGCAGAAGATTGCCTTATGGATGGGCAACACCTGCTATCTTCCTAATTTCCTATTTTCTTCCTGAATTCTGGCCACACTCCAGAATAGGCTCATGGTTTTGAGTAAAAGATATTTACCACCTCCAAGCTCTGTGATATGGCCATGTACTGGATAGCTGAAGGGACTGGCAAGCACCTCAGAAAACTCAGATATCAGTTAGACCAGAAAAGTCACAGTGGAGAAACCCTGCTTTGGGCCTTTTGCTTACCTATTTTTCTTTTGCCCTGAATGTCAGGAAGGTCTTCGCCTCCAGCCACCCCTTTGTGAAGCCCTAAGAAACAGTTTTCAAATGGAAATGAATGGGCATCACCTGTGGCTCTTTGCTTAATTGCTTTGGAAAGGGATGTGTCGGAATCAGCCTCCTGGCCCTGTGTGAGGCTGTGGCTTAGATTATCAGCACCTGATGAATCTAAAGAAAATCCCATGTGTGCATCCAAAATCAAAGGGCAAAAATTGCAGTCATTGTGGATGAAGTCTCTAGCTTTCCTCTGTAAGGTTTCTCACTTCAATCAAGTGAGAATAGGGATCCTTTGGGTCAAAAGAATTCTCCAAATCCCTGCAAAAGCTTGCCCATGTGTGCTTGGATTTTCGCATGACTCCAAATCACATAAAGAATCTAAACCCCACAGTCAGAAAGCCTCAAATTGTAGAAGTGGAAAAGTATTAATGGCAGACCTATTTGATTACTCCTGGTTCACATGAAGGGTGTCCAGGCCACTGAGATTTTAGGCAAATGAGGGACAAGGGAGCTTATTTTGGACACTGTCTTTGACTGCGCCCCTAATGGAAAACTCCGGCCAAAGGTTATGAAGAAGATGAGGGCCGTGTGGGAGTGTTTTGGTTTTAATTGTGGTCATTTGTGTGGCAGTTGGAAGAGATGATTGGGTTCACCTGGGCTTGAACTCTGGTGTGATTCCCCTTAGAGACTGAGTTCTGGAACAGACCTCAGAGAAGTATTGCCATCAATTGTTTTTGAATTTTAGGAGACCACACATGAGAGTGACCATTGGAAACTGAGATCTAGGCCCAGATTGACTTTCCACAGATCACTGGGAATCTCAGTGAGGAAATCACATTATTTTATTCTGAAAAACTTGGCAGCCATAGTTGAGAGTCAAAAAACACATGGACCTCACATTGTAGAACTCAATAGGCCTGGCTTCATGCGACCTTTTGGCCACTCTTTGGGAAGCCTTGCCCTTGAGAGTTCCCCAGAGCTTTAATTGAAATGAGCTTCCTCACCATTTAACAGGTCCTGAATATATTGAAACCCACAGTGCCTCAAACATCATCCTTGAAAAATGGCTAAACAGATACCATGAAATTTTTGAAATTCCCAAGACCAGGTGGCACTGGAGAACCTTTGGATGTCCTGATGCTGATCTTGAGTACACCAGACAGTGCCTGGATTCACTAGGTTTCATGAAAATTGTGTTGAATAGAGATGCCAGTACGTTGGAGCCTGCTGAATAGTGGGCCTAGAACAGTGCTTGGCAGGTGTGTGATAAAACATGTGGTGGGGCAATGTGGATCTGCATTTGGCTTCCAAATGGCTTGTTACTGACATGGTGCAGCCAGTAGATACTTCTGTGTAAAGGTATCTTGTTATATGGAGAGCTTTCAGGGCAATGTTCAGAATCAGGTTGCTATGGTCAAGGGGGCAAGCTATGTGTGATAGAAGCCTGGTTGGTGCATTCTCCTGCAGACCCTGACCCAACACTCGTCACAGAACTCCCTCCAGCACTGTGACACAGTTGAACTCCTTGTATTTCGTGAAGCAAATACCAAATCCCCAATGCAGCAGCAACAAACACCACGAAAATTGGAGGATGACCAAATGGCTTCACAGCCCACACTGGGAGACACTTAGCCCCCAGTGTCCACAGGTTACCTACAAAGTGAGAATTCAGCACTGCTGCCTCATTTTCATTAGAAAATAAGAAACCGTGTCCTCCAGGTCACATAGATGCAGACCCAGGTTTGATGGTCTCACTACAAAGGAAGCTAAAGCTTGTGACAACAAGATATATTTCAAGTGCCCAAATTCAGAGGCAGTTTCTCAAGAAGTCTTTAGTCCAACAGAACTCCATGTTTGTGGAGTGTTCACCCTGTCCCTTACTTTTGCAAACTCCTCTACCACCTCCAAGGTTTCAAAATCCTGAGCCTATTCCATTCAAGATGTGTTTTCACTGATTTTCTAACTCTTCTCCTCTAATAATGTTTTAGTTGGAGTGAAGGTACTGTCAAGGCATTGTTCTGGATAAGAGTGGAAACATTTTTGTGTAGCACATGTTTACGTACACATTGTATTCATTTTCCAATTTTCCATTCGAAATACTCAATCCCTGACACTAACCCCTACCCTACTATATTCTGACTACTAATACTAATATGATGGAGAAAAATAACCCAAACAGAATGAAAATACAACCATTTCAGAGGAGGCATGGTGTATAATTGGACTTACCTTTTGCATTATATAGGGTAGGATTTATAAATCTAGTCAATTTTTTGTTGAAATAGTTCTCCATGTTTTTTTTTAAAGTTAACCACCTATGAATTCCTTTCTCCCTTTCTCTGTAGCCTATTCACCACCTGTATTTTTATATGCACAGATAGAATCCTACCTGGTACCACACGTACATTCTTGTGAAGTGGCTGACTTGGCAGATACAAATTGTAAGGGATCACTCCTCTTAAACGATGTTGGAACCGAAAATTTAAATTATGGGTGATCTTCCTACTTGAACAATATTATTCATAAATCCATGTTCAGTAAAATAAATATTTTTCTATCTGTCGATGATATATATTTCATTATAAATTTCAATTGGCATATATATTGCTGTTTTTAATGTGTGTTTGTGTGTGTGTGTGTGTGTGTATATATATATATATATATATATATATATATATATATATACTCTCCAGATTTTTCAACAAATGAAATATGTGTCTTATTTTACACTCATCAAATTCATTCATATTCATGTATGTGGATTTATAATCAACTTTTCACAAGATTATTCTTAGAAATATTCATTCACCTGAAATACATATTTGTTTCCTAGTACTGAAAACTAACTTCAGTGAATGGTGCATAAGAATCCTAATATTTCTACAGTAACTGACCCAGTTTAATATTAATGCAAGTAGATTCCAATCGGACATGATGTGTATTTTGACGTTCATTTTTATTCAACACTGGTAGATTAGTATTTCTTCAATTAATGCACATCATAGGATATAAATTTCATCCACAAGTTAGGAAATTTATAGGCATTTGTTTCACTATCAATCACTTTCTGCTTCAGAACACATGTATTTCTCCATGTTTCTTGACTGGTCTTTAAATGAGAAAAGGGATGGACAAGGCAAGGAAAGGCACCTAAGATAGCACCGAATACAGGGAAACAGTCCTATTTGGTTGCAACCAGATTTAAAGGGCATTGCTTCTGTTGTAATCAGTTACTTCCCTGAACCCCAAGTTTAGGTTGTTTCAGAATTTTGTACCCAACATGTAAGGGAGTGGCTCAGAAGTTCACAGTCTGCAGAAGTTCAGAGAAAGCAGTTTTTGTTTCTGTTTTTTTTTTTCTCTGTTCTGGGCAAGTTAACATTTTAAGGACACCTGGGAGGGGGAGAGCTTTTTTATTCTCTTTCTTTTTTCTCCCTGCCAGCTGTTACCATGGAGTCCAGTTGGTAACTTCTTTATCTTAGAAATGTAGCCATCTCTGTGAAGCCTCAATTTGAGTCCAGAGGCCTTGTTCACATATTGCCAGCATTGTGACTGACTCTATCCAAACACATTATTTTGGATTTCCATAATCGCTTTTGAAGCAAAACTAACATATCTTCATGATAAACCATAACCATAATATTAATATTAGATGTATAACTGGTTAGAATGAATGATTGTAAATCAATATAAGATTTCTTATATATTTTCAAATATCAATTCAATCCATAATTTAAAGTGGAAACAATTATATTATTTATTCACTGTATGGTCTATTCATGCATTATCTCTATATTCATGGACACAGTGTACACCTCTTTGTACACCCAATACCCATTTATATGCCTTCAAAATATTGCTCCCAGAAATGGTGGAAGAAATACTTGTGTCACCAGATCTACATATATATTTTATCACAGTAAAATTCTGGACACAAATGCAAAGGTCACACTTAGATTGTACCAAAGCCTAAATAGAAAGTGAGCATGGTTTACAAAAATCATCCATGTCAAGGTTGCCTTATGGTCTCAAATGTCAATCCTATTGGTGACTACATATTTGTTTCTTCCTAAGATTATATATTCAAACTCACCCTGTTGAAAATGTCTAATTGTATCACTCACTTTATACTTTGCCTGATTTAGTAATGTCTTTATTGATATCTGCTTTCCTACATATTTTCCTCAGTTCATTATTGTGACTGTTCTCATGTGCTGACATTTATATTCACTCTCTAACAGAACCCCTATTGCTAAAGAACTTTTGTTCCAAATCCTATACTCAGTCTTCTTCCCAAACCTACCGACTATCTTCTTAATCCTACTGGCTATCCCTTTTTGACTGGATTTTCTCTTACACATTCAATCATTCAAGTAATGTTCGTGCGAGCATCAGAGGTAGAGACCACGAAGAGACTGTCTCATGCAACAGCAAAAGGTTTATTGGAGGTCAAGCATGCTGGGACTCAGAGCTCACAGAAATAGAGCAGAGAGCCCTGAGAACAGCTTAAGCAGAGCTTATATTCTTTCCTTGGAAAGGGCAGGAACGGAAGTTTATTGATGGGTCATGGTGAGTGGGCGGTTTGCATGTAAACGGGTGAGGGAATACATTCTGCAATTTGGCAGTTGGGGACAGCACATTCTGCGAACAAAATTAGCAAACAGTTCTCAATATTTCAACAGTGTTTTGTTAAGCATACAGAAAAATAGGAAGTTACAAGTACCTATTTTGTTAACCTTTCATTCCCCACTTCTACTTCTGGCTACTTATAATTATAAAAGTGATCAAGGCTGGTGTCACATTCTATGTCTGCAAGTGGGTTATTACCATAAGTTTAACTTGTCCAATTTGAGCTTGGAGAAAAAAAATTACACGTTTGAGCAAACAGGGTTTTATACTTTGCAGTAATATGAGGATTATTATTGGACCGGCCATGTTTGATAAAAACGTAGTTAACCAGAGGGAATGTATGGATCAGAATCAAACCACCCTTTTTGGGCCTCTCTCAGTGACGCTCTTCAAGGTGTCTTTTTAATTTACTCATAGATTTTTTTTACAACTCCAGTATGGTGGGCATAAAAACAATATTTTTCCCTCAATGCAGCACAAAGGCCCCCTTCTCTCATGAATGGGGGGTCCAACCCTCGACTGTTCTGTAAAACAATTTCAGACAGACAGGATAAATATTCCTGCAAAGCTGTGATGGAGGTTTCTACTATCTTTAAGTTTTGTTCTATTGCTGCTACTAATTGGGTCATTTGTTGTGTCCCATGGACTAGGGCAGGGGTTTCTGTGCCCACCCCTGCAGCAACTCCTATTCCTAATAGGATGGCTAAAGTTAGGGATATATGTTCCCAGCGGAACCGTGTTGTATGCCCGCCTGTTTGAATTTCAAATGAACCTGCATCATTATAGAGCACTCTGGGAAACATCTGCACCACTACACAATTAATCACATCTGTTGACCATTTCATGAAAACATAAACAATGTTTAAGTATATAGAATTATACTGTTGTAGGGACAGACAAGGCAAGGCACCTAAGATAGCACCGAAAACAGGGAAACAGTGCTATTTGGTTGCAACCGGATTCAGAGTGCATTGCTTCTGTTGTAATCAATTAATGCCCTGAACCCCAAGTTTAGGTAGTTTCAGAATTTTGTACCCAACATGAAAGAAAAGGGGCTCAGAAGTTCACAGTCGGCAGAACTTCACAAAAAAAATTTTTTTCTGTTATTTCCTCTGTTCTGGGCAAGTTAACTTTTCAAGGACACCTGGGAGTGGGAGAGCTCTTTCTTCCTTTTCTTTTATCCTCCTTCAGCTGTTACCATGAAGCCCAGTTGGTATTTTTTATTTTAGAAATGTAGCCATCTCTGTGAAGCCCCAGCTCAAGGCCAGAGGCCTTGTTCACATATTGTGTGAAAAACTATTAAGGGGTTGTCTAGCTTAGAAGTGCTGATTTTTCCAAGCAGTGGCCAAGTATAACAGGGCAACAGAAAAAGAGCAAGTTTATCTACACTGAACTCTTTTATAGGGACTCTTTTGCTGAAAGTTCTAAAGTCATCCATGGTGAAGACTTCTGGAGAAGTTCAGTTAAGATTTTTCTGTGGGCCTGGTATAGAGGGGAAAGACGGGGAAGGCGAGGAATGAGAGCAGCTCCGGGGATCTGAGAATGAGAAAAGAGAGATGTAAAAGCATAATGGAAAAGGGGTTTGGGATTTTCCTAGGAACAAAATCTTGAGCAGTAGAACAGGTAGAACAGAGGGGAAGACGGGAGTGAGTATCCCAGAAAGCCTGGGAGGGATTTTAAATTCTTAGTAACCTGTTTTCAGTGATGACAAAGCAACTTTAAAGGCCATTTTTATTACATCTTGGATAGGGGTCTGAGGGCTCTTCTCAGCTGGTTTGAGCTTTGGGTTACCTGGTAAGAGGACCTGGGGAGACCGGGTGTAGGCACTGACAGGAGAAGAGAGGAGTGAGTGTTTAGAGGGGTACCTCAGTACCTGCTACCTCAGCAAGGGAGCAATGATCTGAGAACTGGCGGAGGTTTGGGTTTTTGATCTAGTAACTGGAGGAGAGAAATCAGGTTGCTGAGGTGGGACTGACAGTAGAGAGTCTGGAGCAGAAGCCTGAGGGTGAGGATCTATTGGAGATGCATAGTTCAGGAAGTGAGCGAAGGAGGTAAAAGGCCTCCACATAGGGGAATTTCCTTTCATCCTCTTGAGCACTTGCAGAAGTTAAAAAGGTAACACAGAATTTGAGGATCTAGAGACTCCTCTGGGGGCCATCAGTTTTGGTTGTCTAATTGGTAATATGGCCAATGCTGTGTACTGAATTTGATGAGGATTTTGCGTTCCACCAGGCTGCCCCTGTATGCTCAAATCCCCATCACTTACAGAAGAAGTTGGCTTTCCCTCCACACAGCCATGGCTGTTTGTGGCTTTGATAGTCTGCTGGGCAAACATACTAATCTAGTCTAGCCAACCTGCATCTGGCTCACGTGTCCCTAAATCCCTAATGTTTGTTTCCATTATCTTTGGTATGGAAGGGATTTAATTGAATTTTAGTGGGATTTTCATCAGCGATATCCTAATAGGAAAGACTTATAGCCAGCTGACAAATGTCTGGGTGGAGAGCTAGCCACCAGGTCCCTAAGGGAGCTGTATACGAGTTAGAGCATACTTCTTGTCTAGTAGGATTTGTGATAAGCCACCGCTGCTGAACGGGCTGATGAGCGTTAGGTGTACTGGTGGCCAAGGGGAGAGTCTACAGCCTTATCCACATAGCGAATATGCAATTTGAAATGGTTACCAGTCTTTCCCAGTTTCCAGAAAGAAACTGGTAAGAGGCGCAGGCTTGAGATGAGAGGCATGGATCCAGGAAGTGTTTCCGTCTACTTTTACCGCTGTAGGTGTTATAATTAGCACCTGGTATGGTCCTTTCAAGCAGGGTTCCAGGGATGACAACTGATGTTGTCTTATGTAGATGAAGTCCCTTACTTGATATCAATGTGGAGTCCCCTTGTCCCCAGGTTGCAAGGCAGTTGTCAGCTGTTTTCACTGGTATCATTGAGTTCTTTCAAGAGATTTAATTCTGTCAAGCAAGGGGGTGTGGAAGGCATCGTTAGGTCTTAGAGTTGGGGTTACATGCCTTACTTTTAGGAGGTGCACCATAGAGAAATTCATAGGGGGTGAGTTTACACAAAGAAACAGAGGGAGTATTTCTTGCATGAAACAGTGGATAAGGCAGGGGTATAGTCTAATATTTTATGCCGGTCTCTAAGCTTAATTTCGTTAAGGTCTCTTTAATGGTTCAATTTATTTTTTTTTCCTGTCCTGAGCTCTGGGGTCTAGAAGCACAATGTAACTTCCAATTAATCCCCTGGGTCCTGGCTAAGCCCTCACTTACCCGGGCCATGAACACCGTTCAATTATCAGACCCTATTACCTTAGGTAGGCCTTGTCTTGAAAAAATATCTTAATATCTTTCAGGATCTTCTTGACCACCGTTTGAGCCGGTTTTTTTTTTTTTTTTTTTTTTTTTTTTTTTTTTTTTTTTTTTTTTTTTTTTGTGAGAAAGGATTCAATCCATCCTGAAAATTTATCTACAAAGACTAGGAGATATTTAAGTCTATACCTTGCTGGCTTAATTTCAGTAAAGTCTACTTCCCAGAATTGTCCTGGTCTGGTTCATCATAGGTGCTTTCCTGCAGGAAGCTTGGAAGGGTAAGCATTAACCAATTGACAGAACCGACAGGCTTTTGTTACCCGTTCAGTTATTTTTTTTCACTGTGAGTAAGTTAGTCGAAATCTCTGTTCCTGATCTTTCAGGAATGCCTGCAGTTTCTTTGAACCAAGGTGAGTAAGTTGATGTACATTTTTAACGTAGTGTAGGGCTTTCTGAAATTGCAGGCTGGGCTCAGTGAAGTTGAGGAGTTCAGCGTCAGTGTTCTTAAATGTTATCAAAAGCTTGCTGGTCCTCAAGGGTCCATTGGAATTGGGCATCCTTATTTAACAACGGGTATAAAGAAGCAGCTAAGAACACAAACCCAGGTATCCATAACCTGAAAAGGCAGCAGTCCCAAGAAACTCTCTGTGTTGTCTCCTGTTAGATGGAGGTGATATCTGCACAACGGTTTGTTTTCTGGGCTCAGTGAGCCATCATTTCCGCCCCTAAGGGAATAACCCAGGAAGATTACTTCTTGCTGGCAAATTTGGGCCTTTTTGGCAGAAGCTCTATATCCGAGTTGAGCAAGCTCTGATAATAGTGCTTGGGTCCCAGACTCACAGTTTTCCTTGTTGTTAGCTGCCAGTAGCAGGACATCCACATATTGAAGCAGGGTGACTTTGGGGTGCGTAATTCTGAAGTTGTTGAGATCTCTGTGGAGGGCTTCATCAAAGAGACTGGGGGAGGTTTTGAACACCTGTGGGAGTCTAGTCCAAGTTAGTTGAACAGAAGTTCCGTTATCTGGGTCTACCCACTCGAAAGCAAACAGCAACTGACTATCTTTATGCAGAGGCAAGCAAAAGAAAGCATCTTTTAAGTACAGAACAGTATACCATTTTCACTCAGCAACAGCAAAGTGTTTATAGGGGTTCCAGCATGCTGGGGCTCAGAGCTCACTTGACTAGAGCAGAGAGCCCTGAGAACAACTTAAACAGAGCTTATATAATTTTTTGGAGAGGGCAGGGAGGGAAATTAATTGATGGGTCAGGGCAAGTGGGCAGTTTTTGTGCAACCGGGTGAGGGAGTACACTCTGCAGTTTGGCAGTTGGGGACAGCACATTTTGGGAACAAAATTAGCAAACAGTTCTCAAGATTTCAACAGTGTTTTGTTAAGCATAAAGAAGAACAGGAAGTGACAAATACCTATTTTATTAACCTTTCACCAAAGCAAAATGAAAAGTGAGCATGGATTACTAAAAACAACCATGTCCTGGTTGCCTAATGCTCTCAAATGTCAATCCTATTGGTGACTACATATTTCTTTCTTCCTAATATTATATATTCCACCTCAACCATATTGAAAATGCCTAATCCTATCACTCACATTATACTTTGTCTGATTTCCTAATGTCTCTATTAATATCTGCTTTCCTACATATTTTTCCCCAGTTCATCATTGTGACTGACTCTTTATATGTGCTCATATTTACTTTCACTCTCTACCCGAAACCCTATTGCTAATGAACCTTTTGTCCAAATCCTATACTCACTATTTTTTCTAATCCTACTGACCATCTTCCTATTCCTACCGACTATTCCTTTTTGACTGGATGTTCTCTTGAACATTCAATCATCCAAGGTACAAGGTCCTATGCCATTGCTTATTGATTTATCTGAGACATCTGTGCAGAACATAATTCAAAGCTAAGTATACCACTAAAGGGCCCAATGTCCTTCTGGCTTCAAATCGTACCTAGAATTTTGGTTTCATACTTATATTTCACCTATATATTCTTTTGAATATCGCAGGTACCCAATACCATTATTTGTCCAGCAGAATAATTCCTAACCCAAATAGAATATGTTATTAACCCTAACCATACACTGTTCCTCAATCTAACTTTGCAGAAGAGCAGGGACAGAGTTGGTCTTACAATACAGGAATGTACGGGATCTTCCACCTGCTGAGAACCTCAAAGGTTGATGCAGAAATGATCCCTGGAGAAGATTTAGGCAGCTATGAAGGGCCTGAGAGAGCAAAAGTCATCTTCCAAGGCAAACAACCTAGTCAGGATGAAGGGATGTATCTGAATCAGCCTCTCTCCTCTTGATATAAAGAAGATGGACCAAACCAACCCTGTGTGGAGAGCTTCTCCTGGGTGCCTATGGTTGATATACAATTCTAACTTCTGAAAGTGTCACAGGAAGTAGTGGCAGCCTCCATCTCAAGGGACCCTTGAATGCAACTGTTAGGACAAAGTGGTTGCCAAGGCAGTGACCTCATTCCGTTCTTGAAGGAATTGACCTACCTCACTTCTTGGGGGATGGAAGTCTCTGAACTTGGGATCCAGGAAGCCAGGCACAAAGAGCCAGTACCCGTCCCATTCCCAGTAGGCTCACTTGTTTGGATTTAACAAGGACAGAGTCTGTCTTTCTTGGTACCTAAAGATTTGAGGATGGCCAAATTCAAGTAGACCTCTGAAAATGGGCCTTTCCTGAGACAGCAGGTAGTGGTCAGCACAGGCTCCTGACAACTTCACAGAGTTGGACAAGGAGAACAGATCTGAGACAGGACAGGCCATTTTGGGGAAACATAGTATGGCCCACCAGTCAGAGGACACTTCGGATAGTCACAGACTTACTTGGGGGAAAGAGGTGACTTTTTGAGTGTGGTTGTGAGTTTGTGGTTTTGTCTCATGTTCTGAGAATAGGTAGGAAAGGCTGTTTGTTTGGTTTGGAGTGAACTGTTTCTAGAAAGTCCTTTGACGAGGTGAGTGTTTCTAGGTCTGTGTATCCCAGTGTGTCTGTGGTTGTAGACATTAGAAAAGAGCATGCATCCATAGATGTGTCCTGTCTAGTAGAAAGCTTCCCAGCATTCATTCTTCCCAATTTATGAATGGACTGTGGCTCGCCTTATAGAAAGGCAACACCTACAACCTTCTTAATTTCCTGTTTTCTTCCTGAATTTTGGCCACTCTCCAGAATAGGCTCATATTTTTGTGTCAAAGATATGTACCACCTCCAAGCTCTGTGACATGGCCATGTACTGGTTAGCTGAAGGGAATGGCGAGCATCTCAGAAAACTCAGATATCAGTTTGACCAGGAAAGTCTCAGTGGAGAAACCATGCTTTGGGCCTTTTGCTAACCTATTGTTCTGTTGTCCTGAGTGTCAGGAAGGTCTTTGCCTCAGGCCACCCTTTGTGAAGCCTGAAGAAAACAGTTTTAAAATGGAAATAAATGGGCATCACCTGTGGCTCTTTGCTTAATTACTTTGGAAAGGGATGTGTCTGAATCAGCCTCTTGGCCTTTGTGAAGCTATGGCTTAGATTCTCAGTGCCTGATGCATCTAAAGAAAGATCCAATGTGTGCATCCAAAACCAAAATGGCAAAAATATCAGTCATTGTGGATGAAGTCTCTCACCTTCCTCTGTTATTTTCCTGATGTCCATCAAGTGAGAATAGTGATCTTTTGTGTCAAATGAGTTCTTCCAATCCCTGCAGAGGTGCTTCAGTTTTCTCATGACTCCAAATCACATAAGGAATCTATACCTGACAGTCAGTAGGCATCAAATTGGAGAACCAGAGCAGTATTAACGGCAGACCTATGTGATCAATTCTGGTTCACTGGAAGGGTGTCCAGGCTACCCTGAGGTTAGGCAAATGAGGGGCAAGTGAGCTTATTTTGGACACTCTCTTGGACTGCGCCATTCATGGAAACCTCCAGACGTTATGATGAGTGTATATATGCAAAAAGATGAGGGCCTTGGGGGAGTGTTTTGGTTTTAATTGTGGTCATTTGTGTGGCGGTTGGAAGAGATGACTGGGTCCATCTGGGCTTGAACTCTGGTGTGATTCTGCTCAGAGACTAAGTTCTGTAACTGACCTCAGAGAAGTAATTGCTTTGGAAAGGGATGTGTCTTAATCAGCCTCTTGACCCTGTGTGAGGCTGTGGCTTAGAATATCAGCACAAAATGGATCTAAAAAAGATCCCATGCATGCATCCAAAACCAAAATGGCAAAAAGAGCAGCCATTGTGAGTTTGTGGTTTTGTCTCATGTTCTGAGAATAGGTAGGAAAGGCTGATGAAGTCTCTGGCCTTCCTTTGTAAAGTTCAGAAAGAATAAAAGAAATTGAAATTGAAACGTAAAGAACCAGGTTTTGTAAAGTTTACAAGCTGCACTGAGAACCTGAAATTCCTGAGTCAGTAAAGACAATTCTTTGATGTGTCCATTAGATGTGAGTTGAAATCTTCCCAGACGACCTTGTTACTTAACAACCCCTTCCCAGAAACCGTGCAGCTCAGCACATATACATCTCAGGGCTTCAAGCAATCAGTTTAAATGTCTACCCCTTCACAGGGCTGACCAATCACCCCCTGCCCGACCTGTTCCCGCCAATGAATGTGCTAATCATGTTTTGGAGTTGTTATTTGATTTTTCCAGGGTACATGGTAATTTGCTAAAGGAGGCTATGATGTATGTAAAGTCCCTGCCCTCTCTAAAGAATGTATATAAACTCTGCTCAAATTGTTCTCTGGGCTCTTTGTTGTTTGCTTTTCTGATGTGAGCTCTGAGCCCCAGCATGCTGGACCCCCAATAAACCCTTTTCTGTTTCATGAGAAAGTCTCTTGGTGGTGTTTTTCTCCGACCTTCGTCCCATCTTTTCATCTGGAGGCCCCAGGTGAGATATTCGGCAGCAGCGGACAAAAGACGCCAACTGACTTCTCTTAGGGTAAGTAAGGCGCCTGTTTCTTGTTTTGGGTTTACGTTTAAGGCGTGGCAAAGTTGCTGTGGGTGAGGGCATTAGGTCTCTCCTATGTTGGCTGACAGAAGTGTCACAGAGCCAAAGGTCACGTCCCTGGGGGCACTCCAGAGGACTAGGGAAATCAAGGAATAGTAGTTTCCTCAACTGGGTTATATTTTGCTTCAGGATTCGGTTTTCCAGCCCAAAAGGTTATGCCAGCTACTCAGTTTTGTTCATTGTCCTGAACTCAGGTTGAGTTTACTGTCTGTATTTATTGTCTAACCCATCAGGTTTTGCCAGTTACTCAGTTCTAATCATTGTCTTGGACTCATGGTAAACGTTTACTGTTTGTCATTGTGTGTGTCGAGTTTGTGTCTTCACTGTCCCTGTTTGAGTAACTTCCATTATGGGACAAAGCCCTTCTATGCCTCTGTCCCTGACCCTTGATCATTGGACTGATGTCCGCTCAAGGGCCCAGAATCTTTCTTTTTCAGTAAAACGCCAGAGCTGGCAGACTCTCTGAGCTTCAGAATGGCCCATCCTGGGAGTCGGATGGCCACCAGAAGGATCCTTCCACTTCCCTCTAATCCGAAAAGTCAGAGATATTGTCTTTTAGCTGGGGCCACGTGGCCACCCAGATCAACAGACATATACCCCTTCCCTCATGATTATATCATTCAAACCTTCCACAACTCCCGCTCTCCCCACCATTCTTCCTGAGTCACAAGACTGGATACTCTTCCCCCTCCTCATTCTCTACCCTCGCTCCCCAACCCCCAACATGTTCCAGATGATCCTCCCGCCACTGACTCAGCCTCTCAGCTGCTAGAGGCAATTGGGCCAGACTCAAGCCCTCCAGGGGACTTCCCTGCAGCAGCAGCAGCCCCTCCTCCCCTGGAGGAAGCAGGGCCACCTAAAGGAACCCGGCGGTGATGGATAATAGAAAACTCAGAATCCCCTGTGATGCTCCCTCTCCATCCCTACGGGCCAATGAACCGTCCCAACTGGGAACCCAACAACTTTGAAGGTAGGTAGCATCTGTCCACTTATCGCTGGGCTCTAATAGCGGGTATAGCGGGTCACCAAACGACCGCCAGAGGGCCGACTAATTTGGCCAATGTAAGAGAGATTATCCAAGGGCCTAATGAGTCTCCCTGTATGTCTCAGGAGAGAATTATGGAAGCATAAAGGAAATATACTTCTTTTGATCCTCAGGCAGAGGACCAAAAGGCATCTGTTGCAATGGCCTTTATCGAGCAGGCTGCCCTAGATATTAAGAGAAAGTTACAATGTCTAGATGGATTACAAGATATGATGTTAAGAGATTTAGTCAGAGAACTTGAGACAGTATATTATAAGAGAGAAATTGAGGAGGAGAAGGAACAGAGGAGAGAGAAGGAAAGGGAACAAAAGAAGGATGAAAGGAGCAAAAGGCAGACTAAAGCATTGGCTAAGGTTTGGTTCACAGCAAAAAATACTCCAGAAGGTTAAATGCAGGGAGACAGAAAGGGATACCTGGGCCCACGCCAAAGGCTGCCCCTGGCATCAGATCAATGTGCCTACTGAAAAGAAAAAGGACACTGAGCCAAAGAGTGGCCCAAAAAGGAGCAGCCACACGAGCCCGCCATGCTGACTCTAGAAGAGGACTAAGAAAGTCGGGGCTTGGATCCCCTCCCCGATCTCCGGGTAACATTTGAAGTGGAGGGGATTCCAGTGAACTTTGAAATGGATACAGGAGCAGTATACTCAGCCCTTAAGACCCCACTGGGCCCCCTATAAATAAATAAATGGTCCCTAGTTCAAGGGGCTAATGGCAGTAGATATCAGGCTTGGACAAAAAAGAGGATTATGAACCTAGTAAATGGAAAAGTCCACACTCTTTTCTAGTAATCCCAGAATGTCCAGCCCCATTGATGAGCAGGGATCTGCTTACCAAACTCTGGTCTAGAATAACCTTTATCCCTGATGGTCCCCAAGTGGAGTTTCTAAAGCCTTCAGTAAAAGCTCCCATAGTCACGGCTTTGACTATGTCCGTAGAAGGTGAACATCACTCTTCGTGTCCCCTAGGACTGATCAACAAAGCAAACTCGCACAGAAATGGATAAAAGATTATCCTAATGTCTGGGCAGAAACTGCTGGGTTAGGTCTAGCCCTTAAACAACCTCCAATAGCAGTATAATTAAAAGCCTCTGCCTCTCCAATCAGTGTTAAACAATATCCCCTAAGCAAAGAAGCTAAGGATGGGATAAGGCCCCATATTCAGAAATACCTGACTCTTGGGGTCTTAAGGCTCTGTCAATCAGCCTGGAATACCCCGCTGCTACCAGTTAGAAAGCTAGGAACTGGGGACTACCATCCTGTTCAAGACCTAAGAGAGATCAACAACAGAGTGCAGGACATTCACCCCACAGTACCCAAACCATATAATTTGCTTAGCACTCTGAATCCGGAGCGGGAATGGTACACTGTGCTGGACTTAAAAGATGCTTACTTCTACTTGCCCCTACATAAGGACAGTCAGTTGCTGTTTGCTTTCAAGTGGATAAACCCAAAAACTGGAACATCTGGCCAATTAACCGGGACTAGATTCCCACAGGAGTTCAAAATCTCCCTCACTCTCTTTGATGAAGCCCTCCACAGGGACTTCAACGACTTCAGAACTGCCCACCCTGAAGTCACCCCACTCGAATATGTGGATGATCTGCTACTGGCAGCCGACACCAAGGAGAACTCTGAGTCTGGGACCCAAGCACTATTATTCGAGCTTGCTCGGCTTGGATATAGGGCTTCTGCCAAAAGGCCCACTTTTGTCAGCAAGAAGTATTCTTCCTGGGTTATTCTCTTAGGGGTGGCAAACGATGGCTCACTGAGCCCAGAAAACAAACCATTGTGCAGATACCTCCCCCTTCTAATAAGAGACAACTCAGAGAGTTTTTTGGGACTGCCAGCTTTTGCAGGTTATGGATTCCTGTGTTCGCATCTCTGGCTGCACCTTTATACACTCTGATAAAAGGGGATGCCCACTTCCAATGTACCCCTGAGTACAAACAAGCTATTGATAATGTCAAAAAAAGGTGCTGCTCTCTGCTTCAGCCTTAGCACTACCAGATGTAGATAAACCCTTCAATGTCTACATAGAAGAAAAGAAAGGAATAGCACGGGGAATGCTCACTCAGACATTGGGACCTTGGAAATGGCTAGTAGCATTCTTATAAAAAAAACTGGACCCAGTGGCTAGCGTGTGGCCCCTTTGCTTAAGAGCTATAGCAGTGGCAGCCCTTCTAATAAAAGATGCTCATGAATGAACGTTGGGACAGAAGCTCACCATTATAGTCCCCCATGCCCTGGAGAGCATCATCTGCCAGCCTCCAGAGAGGTGGCTATCAAACTCCAGAATTAAGCACTACCAGAGCCTCTTGCTTGACAAAGACAGTATAATGCTGGGACCCCCTGCTCCACTCAACCCGGCTACACTGCTGCCAGAAGTATCATCAGGACCCGTCGCTCATGAGTGTCAAAACATACTGGCAGAGAAAACCAGTATACGACAAGACTTGAAGGATCAGCCACTGCCTCGCCCTGAAGTCGTATGGTTTACGGACGGCAGCAGCTTTCTCCAAGACGGTAAGCGGCGGGCTGCACGAGCAGTACTTAGCAAAACTAATGTCATCTGGTCCTCTGGTCTCCCAGAAGGGACATCAGTCCAAAAAGCAGAACTGATTGCTCTTACGAAAGCATTGGAACTAGCAACAAGCAAAAGGGCAACCATATACACTGACAGCCGCTATGCATTTGCCACTGCTCATGTGCAAAGGGCTATTTACCAGCAAAGAGAATAGTAACCTCTTCCAGGAAAGAAATAAAGAATGAAGATGAGATCCTCCACCTTCGCTCAGCAGTGCAGGGCCCTAAAGAACTAGCTATAGGGCACTGTCCAGGGCCCCAGAAGGGAAACGACCCCGTGGTGGTTGGAAACAGAAGGGCAGATGAGGAAGCTTAATTGGCAGCCCTAAACGAAGTGACTCTGTTAACTTTTTCCACATGGGGGGGAACAAAAATCAGGAGACTTGGCAGCTCCGGAACCTTCAGGCAACTTATCATCTGAGGAGACAGATACAGAACTCTGGGACCCTACAGAGCCAAGTTTACAATTTCAAAAAGCCCACCTTTATGTCAAAGACTTACACTAGCTCACCCACTTAGACTCAAAGAAGTTGTAAGCACTCTTAAAGGACCGAAGAAAGGACTTATTATTGACTGACTCAAAGAGGAAAGAATTAGCTGAGCAGGTGACTAGAGCTTGTCAAGTCTGTCAATTAGTTAATAGTTACCCATCCAAGCTTCCTGCAGGAAGCACTTACGAGGAACCAGACCAGGACAATTCTGGGAAGTGGACTTTACTCAAATTAAGCCAGCAAGTTATGGACTTAAATATCTCCTAGTCTTTGTAGGTACTTTTTCAGGATAGGTCGAAGCCTTCCCCATGAAGAAAAAAACGGCTCAGATGGTGGTCAAAAAGATCCTAGAAGACATTTTTCCAAGGTCCGGCTTGCCTAAGGTAATAGGGTCCGACAATGGACCGGCATTTGTAGCCCAAGTAAGTCAGGGATTCGCCAGGACACTGGGGATTAATTGGGAGTTACATTGTGCTTATAGACCCCAGAGCTCAGGACAGGTAGAAAGGATGAATAGAACCATCAAAGAGACCTTAACAAAATTAAGCCTGGAGACCGGCATAAAATATTGGACTATGCTCCTATCTTATGCACTATTTCCTGCAAGAAATAACCTCTATGCCTCTTTGTGTAACCTCACCAATTATAAAATTCTCTATGGTGCCCCTCCTCCAGTAAGGGACCTAACCCCAACTCGAGACTTAATGATTCCTTTCACACACCCTTGCTTGACAGAATTAAAGCCCTTGAACAAACCCAGCACCCAGCGATACCTGTGGAAATAGTTGGCCACTGCTTATCAGCCTGGAGACAAAGAAACCCCACATTGTTATCAAGTGGGAGACTTAGTCTACGTGAGACGGCATCAGGTGTCATCCCTGGAACCCCGCTGGAAAGGACCATACCAGGTGTTTCTTATAACACCTACAGTGGTGAAATTGGATGGGATCACTTCCTGGATACATGCCTCACATCTCAAGCCTGTGCCCTGTACAGATTCCGGCTGGAAACTGAAACTGACTGGTAACCCTCTCAAGTTGCGTGTCTGTCATGTGGATAGGGCTATGGATTCTTCCCCTGGCCACCAGCATTCCTAATCCCCATCAGCCTGTTCAGCAACAATGGCAAGTTATAAATCCTACTGGGCAAGTAGTGTGGTCTATTTCACATACAGCCGCCTTATGGACTAGGTGGCCATCTCTCCACCGAGACATTTGTCAGCTTGTTATAGGCCTCTCTGACTGGGATCTCCCTGACATAGAGGACCCCACACATATCCCACTCAAACCCAAACCAGGGCAACATAGACCACCTTACCCCATGAATTATGGATGTCATCTCCCCAACTGAGGTGTAAACTAGCCAGTCTTGATTTTTATGTGTGCCCAGCTGATTTCCGAAGTTGCAAACAGGCCCAAACCTGTGGAGAACCCATTGACTTTTATTGTAGATCTTGGGGATGTGAACAAACGGGAGTGCATGGTGGAACCCAAACTCTCCAGACAGTATGATTCAGGTAGGACCAAATGACACCTGGATTGATCCCAAGAAATGTGCCGCTAGCCAAGCGGTGTCAAAAACTCGCTGTGGAAAGAATAGTCTATGTTACCCCCTCAAATAACTTTCACTTCCAAAGGAAGGGGATACCTCAGAACAACATGGCCTATGGGAAATACTAGGGGAATGCGATTTTATATTTATGGCCCTGGTTATGACTTTGCTCTCTGGTTCACCATCCAGCTTAAAAAGGAAGAAAAGCCCACAGCAATAGGGCCCAATCCCCTCAAGCCAGGAATTAAATCTCCTAAACCTCCCATGCCTAGATCTACCAGAACCCCTCTACCATCTCATACTTCCTGGTTTCGGTCTTTGCCTACTTTCCCAGTCCAGAATACAGCTGACTTCTCCCCCTGGGAACTAATTAAAGGAACCATTATGGTACTGAACTCCACACAATCAGAACTCCTTGCATTTCAGCCCAGGTATTAGATAGCTCTGTAAATTATTGTGTAATGGTGCAGATACTCCCCAGGGTGCTCTATGATGATGCAGAATAATTTGAAGGTCTACTAGGGGGACTAACAACCTGATTTCACCGGGAGCCAGTGTCTCTTACTCTAGCCATCCTACTGGGGATAGGAGTTACTGCAGGAGTGGGTACGGGAACAGCTGCTATGATCCGTGGGTCACAACAAATGGCCCGATTAGAAACAGCAATAGATCAAGACTTGAAAACGTTAGAGACCTCCATCACAGTTTTGCAGGAATCCTTAAACTCTCTCTCTGAGGTTGTTTTACAGAAAAGGCAAGGATTAGACCTCCTCTTCATGAGGGAGGAGGGCATCTGTGCTTCACTGAGAGAAGAATGCTGTTTTTATGCTGACCATAGTGGAGTTTTAAAGAATCCATGAGTAAATTGAGAAAATGCCTTGAAGAGCACCAGAGAGAAAGGGAGATTCAACAAGGGTGTTTTGAGTCATGGTTTACCCAGTCCTCTTGGTTAACTAAACTTTAATCAGACTTAGCTGGACCCCTGATCATCCTTATGGTGTTACTAAATGTGGGACCTTGTTTGCTAAACTGCATAGTTTCCTTTCTCCATGTTCAGATTGGGCAGGAAAAAACTCATGGTAATCAGATAAAAATACTATCCACTGGCAGAAATAGAATCTGAGAACCCGCAATAATTATGATTCATTACTTTTAAGATTAAAAGTAGTCAGAAAAAGGAGTGGAAAATGAAAGAATAAAAGAAATTTAAATTGAAACGTAAAGAACCAGGTTTTGTAAAGTTTCCAAGCTGCACTCAGAACCTGAAATTCCTGTGGCAGTTAAGACAATTCCCAGAACTGCCCATTAGATGTGTGTTGAAATCTTCCCTGACCACCTAGTAGCTAAACAACCCCTTCCCAGAAACCCTGCAGCTCAGCACGAATACATCTCAGGGCTTCAACCAACCAGTTTAAATGTATACCCCTTCTCAGGGCTAAAAAATCACCCCCTGCCCGACCTGTTCCCGCCAATGGATGTGCTAATCTTGTTTTAGAGTGGCTATTTGATTTTCCTGCGGCGTATGATGATTTCCTAAAGGAGGCTATGATGTATGTAAAGTCCCTGCCCTCTCTAAAGAATGTATATAAACTCTGCTCAAGTTGTTCTCGGGGATCTTTTTTCTTTCCTCCTCTGGAGTGAACTCTGAGCCCCAGATGCTGGACCCCCAATAAACCATTTCTTTTGGCATGAGACAGTTTCTTGTTGGTCTTTTCCTCCAACGTTCGATGACCTTTTCAGTTCCTGACTACCTTCAAGTGAGAATAGCAATCCTTTGAGTCAAATGAGTTCTTCAAAGACCTGAAGAGGCTAGCCCATAGGTGCTTGGGTTTTCTCATGACTCCAAATCACAGTAAGAATATATACCTGACAGTCAGTAGACCTCAAATTGGAGATGAAGAGCAGTATAAGCAGCAGGGCTATTTGATCATTCCTGCTTCAAAGGATGGGGTCCAGGCCACCCAACGCCCTTATGGACTTCAAATCTTACCTAGATTTCTGTTTTCATACTTATATTTCACCGCATATTCATGTAAATATCACAGGTTTCCAATACCATTATTTATTCTGCAAAATGATTCCTAATCGAAATCGAACCTGTTATTAACCTTAACCATACACTCTTCCCTCAATCTAACTTTACAAAAGAACAGGGAAATTGTTGATCTTACATTACAGGAATGTAGGCGATCTTCCACCTGCTGAGAACCTCAAAGTTCCATGCAGAAATCATCCCTGAAGAAGATGTAGGCACCTATGAAGCATGTGAGAGAGCAAAAGTCAACTTCCATGTCAAACAACCTGGTCAGGATGAAGGAATGTGACTGAATCAGCCTCTCTCTTCTTAATGTAGATTAAATGGACCAAACGAGGCCCAGGCCTGTGTGGAGAGCTGTTCCTGGGTGCCTGTGGTTGATATACCATTCTAACTTGTGTAAGTGTCACAGGAAGTAGGAGCAGACTCCATCTCATGTGACCCTTGGAAGCAACTGTTAGTACAAAGTGGTTGCTAAGGCAGTGACCTCATTCATTTCCTGAAGGAAGTCACCTACCACACTTCCTTGGTGATTGACTGCCAGGCACCCAGAGAAGTCCCAGTCCCAGTCCCAGTGGTCTCAATTGTTTGGATTTATCAAGGACAGAGTCAGTCTTTCTTGGTACCTACTTAAGTGATGATGGCCAAATGCCAGGAGAGGTCTGAATAGAAGCCTTTTCTGAGAAAGCAGGTAGTGGCTCAACCATGGCTCCTGACAACTTCAAAGAGTTGGCAAAGAAGACCAGATCTGAGACAGAACAGGCCACTTCAGGGAACATAGTATGGCCCACCAGTCAGAGGACACTGAGGATAGTCACAGACATACTTGGGGGAAGGAGGTGCTGTTGTGGGTGTCCCTATGAGTTTGTTGTTTAGTCTCATGTTCTGAGAATAAGTCGGTTTGTTTGTTTGGAGTGGAATGTTTCTAGAAATTTGTTTGACAACATGAGTGTTTCTATGTCTGTGTATCCCACTGTATACATGGTTATAGACATTTGAAAAGAGAATGCATCAATGGTTGTGTCCTGTCTGGTAGAAAGCTTCCCAGCATTCATCCTGCCCAATTTAAGAATGGAGAGTGGCTTGCATTATGGATGGGCAACACCTACTACCTTCCTAAGTTTCTCTCTTCTTCTTGAATACGGGCCACTCTCCAGAATAGCCTCATGGTTTTGTTTCCAAGATATGCACCACCTCCAAGCTCTCTGACATGGGCATGTACTTAATAGCTGAAGGGAATGGGAGCATCTCAAAAACTCAGAATTCTGTGTGACCAGTAAAGTCTCAGTGGAGAAACACTGCTTTGGGCTTTTTGCTTACCTATTGTTCTGTTGTCCTGAATGTCAGGAAGGTCTTTGCCTCAGGCCACCCCTTTGTGAAGCCTGAAGAAAACAGTTTACAAACGGAAATGAATGGGCATCACCTGTGACTCTTTGCTTAATTGCTTTGGAAAGGGATGTGGCTGAATCAGCCTCTTGGCCCTTTGTGAGGCAGTGGCTTAGATTGTCAGCATCTGATGCATCTAAAGAAAGTTTCCAAGTGTGCATTCATAACCAAAATGGCCAAAAGAGCAGTCTTTGTGGATGAAGTGTCTCGCCATCTTTTGTAACCTTGCTGACCTCCATCAAGTGAAAATAGGAATTCTTTGGGTCAAATGAGTTCTTCAAAGCCCTCTAGAGGCTAGCCGATAGGTGCTTGAGTTTTCTCATGACACAAATTCTCATGAAGAATCTATACCAGACAGTCAGTAGGCCTCAAATTGGAGAAGCGGAGCAGTTATAGAGCAGGACTAATTGATCACTCTTTGTTCACAGGAAGGGTGTCCAGGCCAAGCTGACTTTAGGCAAATGAGGCACAAGTGTGCTTATTTTGGACAGTGTCTTGGGCTGCGCCCCTCATGGAAACCTCCAGCCAGAGGTTATGATGAGTGTATATGTGGAAGAAGATGAGGGCCACGTGGTAGTGTTTTGGTTTTAATTGTGGTCAGCTGTGTGGTGGTTGGTAAAGATGCCTGGGTCCACCTGAGCTTGAACTATGGTGTGATTTCCCATAGAGACTGAGTAATGGAACTGACCTCAGAGAAGTATTGCCATGAATTGTGTTGGGATTTTAGGTGGCCATGCATGAGATTCACCCTTGAAAACTGAGATATAGAAAAGGGTGGCTTTCCAAAGAGTACTGTCAAACTCAGCCTGGATATCACATGACTTTATTCTGAAAGATTGGCCGCCATAGTTGAGAGTCAAAACATACATGGACCTTACATTGGAGACCTCAATGGGCCTGGCTTCATGTGTCCTTTGGGCCACTCTTTGGGAAGCCTTGCCTCTGAGAGTTCACCAGAGCTTTCCTTGAAATGTGCTTCTTCAAAATTTAATGGTTCCTGAATGAATTTAAACCCACAGTTTCCCCAAATTCATCCTTGAAAAATGGCTAGATAAATACCATGAAATTTTTGAAATTCCCATGACCAGGTGGCCCTGGAGAATCTTTGGATGTCCTGTTGCTGATCATGAGGGTACCAGACAGTGCCTTGATTGACTGGGTTTCATGAAAACGGTGTATAACACAGATACCAGTATGTTGGAGGCTGCTGAGTAGTGGGCCCAGAGCTGTGATGTGCAGGTGTGTGATAAAGCATCTCTTGTCAAGCCATGTGGATCTGTCATTGACTTCCAAATGGCTTGTGGCTGACATGGTGCAGACAGGAATCATGTATATGTCTGAATCCTCTCCATAAAAGTCATCTTGTTATATGGAGATGTTTCAGGGCAATGTTCAGAATCAGGTTGCTATGGTTCAGGGGACAAGCTATGTGGAATAGAAGCCTGGTTGGTGCATTCTCCTGCAGACCCTGACCCACCACACGTGACAGGACTCCCTCCAGCACTGTGTCCCAGTTGAACTCTTTGTATTTCATGAAGCAAATACCAAACTCCCAGTGCAGCAGCAAGAAACACCATGAAAAGTGGAGGATGACCAAATGGCTTCACAGTCCACATGCGGAGACACTTAGCTTTCAGTGGCCACAGTTTACCTACAAAGAGAGAAGTCAGCACTGCTGCCTCATGTTATTTGGAAAATAAGAAACAATGTCCTCCAGGTCACATAGATGCAGACTCAGCTTTAATGGTCTCCTTAGAATGGAAGCTAAAGCTCCTGACAACAACATATATGTCAAGTGCCCATCCTCAGAGGCAGTTTCTCAAGTAGTCTTTAGGCAGGTAGAGCTCCATGTTGGTGGAGTGTTTACCTTTTAGACCAGGACGCAAGAAAAGACCACTGACTCCAATTAAAATCAAATTAAAGCAAACTTATTATTTCCACCACCCGGGCTGTGTCTCCCTCCCAAAACCGCGGGAACAAGAGAGCAACCCCACCTTTCCTACAGAATGGCTTTATAGCGCAGAATGTTAAAGAAAAGGGTGGTTACAGATAACAGAACTCTGACAAGCATCACACTAACGATAGTTTACATTTTTTTTTTTTGCTGGCCCCAACATCAGAATTTATAAGAACCATTAGAGCCTCAGAGAGTGTCGTCTGGCCAGGGAAGGCCAATATTTATGAGGTGTAAATAAAGTTTCAGAGAGGGCTGTTATCTGGTCAGAGAGCCATGCATGGGTGAGTTCAAGGCATGGGCAGGCATTCAAAGCAGGTTCAGAATTTGCTGTAATTTATAGTTAAGCCAAAATTATCTTTTCATGGCTTTGTGTCAAGATGGCTCCAATTTAAATAAAATATCAGGTTGGGTCTATCATTCCCCCATTTTCTAATGTGTCCCTTTCAAATCTTTGATAGGGTAGGGGACGAGCACTGAGGGAAATTTAATTCCTCAGGTAACAGTCTCCCCATTTTTTGAACTCACCCAAAACCGGTCTCCCTGATTTTACTGACTTAATTAATTACTTATATTGATAGTCTATTTATTTTTGGCTCCATTGTAGTAAGAAGCAAGGCGTCACTCATTTTGACTTCTTCTGAGCTGAGAGAGGGTGACGTGAGGGGGTACGGTCTGAGAGACATGAGTTGCCTTTTCGAAGTCAGTTCGGTTTGAAGTCTGGTTGGGGAAGTACAGGTTGTAAAGTCATCTGGGGATGGGTTCTTCTATGAGAGAAACAAAATACATGAGTACTGAATAAATGTTGCAGCAGCTGGAACATGTCACTGTATAGAAGTTCCCTCACCAGTCTTAAATATCCCCAGTTATCAGGACTGTCAACTTAATATTTAACATTTAGGGTTACAGTTGTCCCTCCCCATAAAATACAGTGTTATAATTTAATACCATCTGATCCTGCAAAATTCTTTTACTAGTATGACCTCTGTGTCTAATAGAGAAACCCTTAATTCTGTTACTCAAGGCTGGATAATTGTACTAGCAAACTCCAATATTACCTGTGTAGGTTAGGAATATCTGTAGGCCTTAAACTAAAAACTTTTGCCTCTGGCAGCTCCTCTTGATAGTCTCTTTTTATAGTTATCAGGCATTCCTCTCTGAGAACCCTTCTTTGTAGCCTCCAGTCTTATTTATTTTGGGAGGCTAACATAAAGTGTATACCTTAAAATATTATTATTACTGTTATTATTTAAAATGCCCAGGAATGGCTGTATTTTCCGTTTAACTGTCTTTCCTAAATGTTTAAGATGAAGCAGTCAAACTGACTTTTGTTTCTATCTATTATGAACAGTCAGCTGAGCTTTTATGGGAGTCATTCCTGGGGAAACTTGAGAGCAGCTTCTCAGTTCTGCTAGTGCCATTTTCGCTAGGTGTGTCCAGGTCTTGCTTGACCCTGTGGCTTCCCTCGGAAGCATCAGGGATGTCTCCCTTCTCTGATGACTGTCTTCTTCATAGAAAATGCACTGATTGCCTTTCTGTTCTCCAGTGGCTCAGAGTTGCAAAGCTCTTTAGGGAAGTCCCCTGTTCCCTGGATACAGACTGACTCAGAGGGCAAGAATCAAATATTGGTTTTCTTGGCCCTTTTCATTTAACTTTAATTTTAAATCCTAATTTTAAACATCCAGCAAATAAATTTTAGCAGCCTTATATTAAGAGTACTGGGCTTTAATGTCTGTAATTTAAAATTATTTATCTTTTTATTAATTGGGATCTGTATTTTTCTGTCTGTCTTTTGGTGATGACTTGTTATCTTTAATTAACCCATGTTGTGTTCTTAAAGCAACACTTCTGTAAAACACTAACAGGGAATCTTTAGATCACTTATAAGGAAATTACAAAATAAAATTAACAAGAGTAAATATACTTAGTTCGTGTAATAGCTACCCTGAATTTTAGGCTGAGTTATTTATTATATTTCTTGTTTGAGATCCTAATAATCTTGATATGAAAAAAAAGAACTTTTGAATGTAACTTTAAATGAAATAACATCTGACCCACTGCTTTTGTAGTCATTCTCATATGTAGTAAGTTGGGACACAGAGCCTTATCTCAAGTAAGGCAGGGCTCTTTATAAATCTTAAGTGTTTTAGTTCTAAAGATGATCTTTGTTTTTAAATATCAGTTTAAAAAGTTAACATTAATTGTTTGAGGTCACATGAACATTAGTTAACACCATATAATATAACATTTAAAACATGAATAAAATAAACGCTGAAAGTTTTATCCTTTTCATAGCTAAGGCTCTCATTAACATAAAAATATATTCTAATTGTTCCCCAATGTAAAAAGTAACATAAAAGTTTACATATCTTATTGATAAAAGGTAAATAAATGCCCAATATATTTTTTTTTACCATACAACTTCAGAACACCAGCTTCACATAATGCTCTTTTAAAGTTTCTACCTTAGAGACTTGTATTCCTGGAAGATATGAGCACATTAATAGCATCATAATTGCATTGATGTTTCTACATTAACCAAGTTTAGCTTTTAAAGAAATGGCAGTACAGTGCTCTAAAATAACAGATCGTATTTAATAAGTTGTTTAATATTTATGGTTGCTTGCTCTAGAAAAATAAAACTTAATAAACACAATGTTATTGGTAAACGTATGTTTTAAGAAATTTTTGTGTCTTTTACACATGACTGATTTTTACAATCTTATACAGACTTTAGAACAAACTTATACAGACCTTAGTAAATCAATAACATATCTAACAAGAATACTCATGAATGAGTAATCAAATATCAAATTTAATTTATTTATTTATCAAAATATTAGACAAAAGTATTGAACAGTGTAGACCATTTTTTTGTTGAAGGAAAAGTCCTAGAACCAAGGCATATTAGACCTTTTGTCAACATTAATATTTTATTAGATTTTTGAACACCTAGAAAAACATGTAAGCTTAAATTTAAAGACATTTATTTTTATCTGTTTATCCAATTTAAAGTGAACCATTTAAATCATATAAATTAAAGATCTTTGGATCCGCTTTTTAAAATTTGTTTTTGTGAGTGCTCCTTTTTTTATGAGCGCTCCTTATGTATGTTAATTTGCATATAATATACATGATATACGGACATATGTATATATACACATACAACACATAACAAGAGTGTGCACACATAATTATAGTAAAGGCCTTGTAGCTTTTCGCAGGTGAAATCTCCATTGCAATGTTTCAAAAACTCCACTGTTGGTCAAAGATAGAACTGATCAGAAAAACATTAACCTAGGTCTGTAGGATCAAAATCATGAGTTAAAAACAATACAGAATCTAAGGAAAAAAATAAGAGTCCTAGAAAAAGTGACTGGGCAGTTATTAGTAAATACCATACAATGTAATTTTTTCTCCCCCCCCCCTTAGGCCTCAGATCAGTCTCCTACTGAGCTAGTAGGCTTCTTTCATTTGCATTTCAACATAAGGCCTGGCTGAGGTCTGGAAGGAGCAGGGAAAAACTGCTATTCTGAGCAGACACCTCAGGCCTAAGGCATTTTAACCATAATTTTCAGGTTTGGATGTTGAAAATTATGGTACAATTTTAAATTACAATTCACAAAATTTTATATCTTTACATCTTGTTCTGTCAACAGATACCATACTATGATTTACTATCCTTTTCCAAATTAATGCACTGGTACACACTGTGATATTTTCCCAGTCTACCCAATTCAAAACTGGTGAAAAATAAGACTGAATGTTTGGGAAGTTACTTGCCAACTTGGAAATAGAGTTCTTTAGTTTTCCATGCTAAGTATTTAAGTTCTCTTGCATGAATTATCTAAAATCATAAACTAAACAATTATATGAACCAGACTTTTAACTGCAAGATTGTACAATGCTTCAAAAACCCATTCAGATACCAGATTGTTACAATAAAACGTCATCATTTAGACACACATTGAGCTAAGATCATTCCCAAAAAACAATTTATAATATGAACACATTATTGCACATGTCTTTAAGGGCCAGAAACAAAGACACAAGACAGACAGAAAGGAGCTCCAGACTATGGCTGACAGACAGAAGCCTTTAAAACATAACAGATAATAGAAAAATCTCCTACACCTGTAGCATGATAGATGTCCCCACAAGGGGAACAGATGTTTTCAAAGAGGAGCAACCTGAAATGTGAAATCAAGGGTCTCCATGGTGACTTTACTGCATTTAGTGTCCCCTTTTCTTATTCTCTTTTTTAATAAGACAGAGGTGGCATAATTCTTACAGTGCAGGGACGGAAGGAGGGAATTCTCTGAAGCAACAGGGCTTTGGCAGCTGCTGGGAGTCCTTCAGTCCCTCCTTTTACTTACAGGATTAGCTCCTCTGGTTCAGTTCCACCCCGAGCACGCTCCGTCTCCTAATATTTCAGTAGTCAGCTCTCAAAAAGTCCCGGGGTCCGGGGGAGGGTATCAAAATTTGTAACTTAAATTTTGGTTCCTGATGTTGAAGCCAATTAATACCAATTTAATAATGAGGACAGCGTTTGAGAAAAAGAAAAAGGGAGGTTTACTGCTTTGCTAACAAAGGAGAAACACAGGGGATTCTGCCGAAAGGTTGTGACTCTCTTGATCTGGAGGGACAAGAGGTTTTAAAGGAGTTTCACTTTTTCACCTAAGAGATACTCAGTTCTTAGGTCACCAGCAGGCATTGCCCTCTGCAGTAGGTGTGCTCCAGGCAACCAGCTAGGGGCTTCTCTCATCCTGCTTGACAAAGGGGGGGGAAAGTTCATCACAGTTCCTTAAAACACAGTCCAAAGGGGTGTCAGGCTTACTTGCTTTATTACCCATTTTCACGTCCAATATCATTATGTTTTTACCACAGAAATCACACAACAAAACGCACAAAAACTAACAAACCAAAAACATACAGAACACAGAAAAAAACACAAAGAAACAGAAAACCGGTGAAGAAACAGAAAAACAGAGGAGCAATACAACGTCTTGCTAAAGCTCCGGGGAAGGAGCTCCTGTGTGCCCGTTGGCACCTCTCTACCCTTTCAGAGGAATTCCCTACAGAACAGAACAGAGGACAGAATGATTCTTGTTATTGTCCCGGACAGGAGTATATGTGAGCCTCCCCATGCCACCTCTCTGTCATCAGAAGAGATGTCCCTTTACCGGATATCAGATGTTATAAAGATACCACTTACCTATGGAGGCCTCCTCCACCAGGTGCTTGCTAATAGTTATAGTGCGATGGTTCACTGCAGTGCTCCCCGGACTGAAGGCTCACTCCAAGGCCTTTGAACTTGGCTCTCCAGCCCGTAGCCTTGGAGGAAAGGCCAGCTTCAGAATTTCCAGGAGTCTGGTCTTGTGATCTGGTCGGGTCATCTCACTGGGGAACTCTAAAATATTAGACCAGGATGCAAGAAAAGACCACTGACTCCAATTAAAATCAAATTAAAGCAAGCTTATTATTTCATCCGGGTGGGCTGCCTCTCCCTCTCAAACAGCGGAAACAAGACAGCATCCCCACATTTCCTACAGCCCAGCTTTATACCCCAGAAAGTTACACAAAAGGGGAGTTACAGAAAACAGAACTTTGACAAGCATCACACTAATTATAGGTTACATTTTTTATTTGCTGGCCCCAGCATCAAAAATTATGAGGACCATTAGAGCCTAGAGAGGGTCTTTGGCCAGGGAAGGCCAATATTTATGAGGTGTCACTAAAGTTTCAGAGAGGGCTGCAATCTGGTCAGAAAGCCAGATATGGGTGAGTTCAAGGCATGGGCAGGAATTCCAAGTAGGTTTGGAATTTGCACTAATTTATAGTAAAGAAAAAATTATCTTCTCATGGCTGTGTTGCAAGATGACTCCCAATTTTATTGAAAGATCAGGTTGGGAGATCAACCCTGTCCTTTACTTTTGGAAACTCCTCTACCACATCCATGTTTGTGAACTCCTGAGCATTTTCTATCCCAGATATGTATTCACAGATATTTTAACTCTACTCCTCTAATTGTGTCTTACTTGGGGCGAAGGTAATGTCAAGGCATTGTTCTGGATGAGAGTGGGAAGATTATTGTATACCATATATATGCATACTCATTGGATTCATTTTTCAATTTTCCATTCAAAATACTATATCCCTCACAATAACCCATACTCTACGAGACTCTAACAACTAATACTAATATGATGGAGAAAAATAACCGAAACAAAATTGAAATACAAGCAGTTCAGAGGAGACATGGTGTATATTGGACTTGCCTTTTGCAAGATAAATGGTAGGTGTTATTAATCTAGTCAATTTTTAATTTAAATAGTTCTCCATGTGTTTTTAAAGTTAAAAAATATGTGTATTCCTGTCTCCCTTTCTCTGTAGCCTATTCAGCACATGTATTTTTATATGCACATATAGAATCCTACGTGATATCACAAGTAAATTTTTGTGAGGTGCCTGACTTGGCAGTTACAAATTGTGAGAAGAGATTACTCCTCCTAAAAGCTGTTGGAACTGAAATTTCAAGCTATAGGTGAGCTTCCTAGTAGAACAACATTATACATAAATCCATGTTCAGTGAAATGAATGTTTTTGGATCTGTGGATGATATATATTTCATGGTGAATTATGTTTGGCATATGAATTGGTATGTTTATTGTCTGTGGTTGTTTGTGTGTGTGTGTGTGTGTGTGTGTGTGTGTATACACACACACACACACTCTCTAGAATTTTCATAATATGAAATGTATGTGTCTTATATACACTCCCTAAATTCATTCATGTTCATGTATGTGGATTAATAATCAAAACATTATTCTCAGAAATATTCATTCACCTGAAATATATATTTGTTTCCTAGTACTGAAAACTAACTTCAGTGAAAGGTACATACAAATCCTAATACTTCTACAGTTACTGACCCAGTTTAACATCAATGCAAGTAGATTCCTATGGGACATGATGCATCTTTTGATGTTCATTTTTATTCAACAGTGGTACCTTACTATTTTTCAGTTTTTGCACATCATAGGATACATATTTCATCCACTAGTTAGCAAAATTATAGGCATTTGTTTCACTTTCAATCACTTTCTTCTCCAGAACACATGTATTTCTCTATGTTTCTTGACTGGTCTTTTAATGAGACTTCTTTCCAAATACATTATAATCGATTTCCATAATCATTTTGAAACAAATCTCACACACCCTACATGATAAACCATAACCCTAAGATGACCATTAGATATATAACTGGTTGGAATGAATGATTGTATATCAATATGACATTTCTGATATATTTTCAGATATCTATTCAATCCATTATTTAAAGTGGATCCAGTTATATTGTTTATTCACAGAATGGTGTATTCTTGCATTATCTCTATATTCATAGACACAGGGTACGCCTATTTGTACCCCCATACTAATTTATACGTCTTCAAAATATTGCTCCCTGAAATGGTGGAAGAAATACTCACGTCACCAGATCTGCATATACATTTTATCACAGAAATATTCTGGACACAAAAAGCAAAGGTCACATGTACAATTGTATCAAAGCCTAAATGGGAAGTGAACATGGATTACTAAAATCATCCATGTCCATGTTACCTAATGTTCTCAAATGTCAATTCTATTTGTGACTACATATTTGTTTCCTCTTAAGATTATAAATTCAAGCTCCAGCCTGTTGAAAATGTGTAATCCTATCACTCACTTTATACTTTACTTAATTTCCTAATGTCTTTATTGATATGTGCTTTCATACATGTTTTCCCCAGTTCATCATTGCGACTGACTCTTCACATGTGCTGACATTCACCTTCACTCTCTACCCGAAACCCTATTGTTAAGAACTTTTGGTCCAAATCCTATACTCACTCTTCTTCTTAGCCTACCGAATACCTTCCAAATCCTATCGACTATTGCTTTTTGACTGGATGTTCTGTTCAACATTCAATCATCCAAGTTACAAGGTCCTATGCCATTGTATATTGATTTATCTGAGACAACTGTGCAGGACATAATTCAAAGCTAAGTATCCCACTCAAGGGCCCAATGCCCTTCTGGGCTTCAAATCTTACCAAATTTCTGCTTTCATACTTATATTTCACCTATATACTCTTGTAAATATCGCAGGTTGCCAATACCATTATTCATCCCGCAGAATGATTCCTAACCAAAATCGATGCTATTATTGAACCTAACAATACACTCTTCCCTTAATATAACTTACAGAAGAGCAGGGACAGAGTTCGTCTTACAATATAGTAATGTAGCTGATCTTTCACCGACTGAGAAACTCAACGATCCATGAAGAAATGATCCTTAGAGAAGATGTAGGCAGCTATGTAGGACCTGAGAGAGCAATAGTCATCTTCCACAGCAAACAACCAGGTCAGGATGAATTGATGTGTCTGAATCAGTCTCTCTCTTCTTATTGTAGAGAAGATGGACCAAACAAGGCCTGTTGTCGCGACCCCTTGCCCGCAAGGAAGACGCAACTCAGGAATCTTCTTTCAGCAGTTTATTCAGGCCCTTGATATTTCTTCTAATTCCCCGTCGGATTCCCCTCCCAGCCTTAATAAAGCATCCCAAGCCCCAATGCGAAGCTGCCACGTGGAACTTTCTCACAGGGTGCTGAGAAACCATGCACCAACTCTCCCAAATAAGGAGTTGATTATTACAGACCACAGTGGAGCCAGCGCCATCTTGCAATGGCGACCATAATCTGCAGAAACGGCTCACCACAGTTCCCCCCTTCTGTTTTCTGAAAATAATACAGGCGAGAGTAGAGGTCCTATCCCACTGTGCAGAAATGGCTGCATAGTATGGCTCAGTCCTAAGGAGGGCCCTTCCCCAGATCTGAAGCCATATCAGCCGACGCCTTTTTTCGTGGGGCGGGGCGTGGACATCAAACCCGCATGCAATAGGACATGGTCTCCTTGAGGTCCACTTCAAGGATCACTCAAGTGCAGTGCCTTGCCTCGCATCCTGTATCGTGACGAAGGTGGACGATGGGGGACAGCTAAGGCTGAACTCTGGCTGTACACAACGACAAACGAGTTGACAGCACCCTGAAAGAAAGGCACGGACTTTAAGGCGATAGAGAAGCATTAGTGTGGAAACCCACCTGCGTGCAATGGCAGCAAGACCGGCAGAGTGCAAGGGCTTTCCAACACTAACAGAATAACGAGGAATAACATGCCGATCCCAGTGCAATGTTATAATAACTTGGGGTGCAATGGCCATGTCAAAGATTTACTGTTTAAGATGCACAAGCCAAACTTGAGGTGAATTGCCATTTTCTAAAGCTGCAAGAGCTTGGATGATCATAGCTTTATCGTGAGCATTGCGGGCCTTGAGGTGACAGAGAAACCACAAACAGAGAAACATACCGAAGCAACACATTGCACCAAAAATGCCTACCCCCACCCACTCTTTAAAAAAGGAAAAGGCAGAAGATATCCAATCGGTGAATTGACCCAAAGTCACGGGATCAACACGGGTGCTATTCAAGACAGCTATCTGGGTTAGTTGAGACTGGATCATGTCTTCCGCTTCCATGGACCAATTTCCAGCCAAATATTCGCCAATGGTGCGGGAAGCATTCCTGGAATCATTAAATCTGACAGAGGTTAAGCATAAATGTGCACGTTGGTCAACACAACCCAAAAGCACTAAGTCAGCCAATTCTTCTACCTGAGCTTGGAGTAAATCTATTCTTTGGTTGGCAGCTAAAATCCCTGACAAAATATGTTGATTAATTGTATTTTGGGATTCAAGTATGGTGGAAGTTTGTTGGACAACTTGATTAATAGTGGCAGCAGTTTGTACTTGATTGGCCATAGCCACTCCGGCCGTAACCGCTGCAGCAGCAGATACCGCCACGGCTGTCACTATAGCCGCTGTGATTCCAAAATCTCTCCGGACTCTAAGTAGCTCAACAATAGGGAATTTATCAGGATCCGCAGTGACCGGGATTGGGACAAAAGTTGGAATCTTCATAAACACTGCTACAGTCCAGGAATCATTCCAACACTCAGATAAGAGACAGGTAGTATGAGAACAATCCAGCATCCCCGATGAGGTGGCCTTAGCCAAAAGGAATAAGAAGGGGGATTGGACACAGACCATTGCAGGAGGCAATGTGGCATTATACAACAGAGAGTTGAATGAAACAGATGTAAGTCTATTACCTTGTTCACTTTCCCTAACAGTACCAGAAATATTAGCCAGCCAACTTTTGGCTCCTACCAACTGAGCCAGTGCAGAAATATCGGCTGAAGCCCCCTTTTCATTGGAAATCAGCCATTAAAACCAGGACCAACCTACTCCTGTAGAGGAGCTGGCACTATTGTTAAAGTTATAAACATACCTATCAAGAGAGGGGGAAAGGGAGAAACCTTTAGCAACTTGATGTTTCTCCCAAGAATGATCCTGAAAAGGCGTAAATATTGGGGGGAAACCAAGATTAGCGGAACAGTAAGGAGAAGCCTTGAAATGAGTGGCATTATAAATACTACCAGAAAAAGGAGGCACTGGGATTAGTACCTCGGAGATAATAGCCAAGGTAGTTATGTTAAGAGCAGAGCTGCTGTTTGCAGGGGTCTCTGAGCCTGATTGATTCCCCGAAGCTACCTTGCTCAATACAGCACTGATAATGCTTCCTGAGACCTGATTGGACCGCAATGGGTCCTCCCAGTTAGTCAAATTTTTGGTCTTAAGGCTAATGCAATTAGCGTTTCTAAGGCTGAAACAAAAAACTCCTGTGAGATTAACTTGAGATTGATTAAAAATTCTCTCCATGTCCCCTCTAGGAGAGGCACAGGGAGCAGATATCTCACATGAGGTAGAAAAAAGAGTGGGGAGGACACTAGAATTACCATGAACCGGCATCGGCATTGGCCATGCCCGTGCCACTGCCCACCACCGCATTGGTGTCGCCTGTGCCATCGGCACCAGCACCAGAGCCAGAGCACTTAGTAGAATGAAGATCCTCATCACAGGATTGTTGTGGTATCTCTTGTTGCTGGTCAGTTGATGTCGAGACTCTTCTTGTCAAGCGTTCAGGGACCCACAACGGTTCCGTACGATCCTGGGGAAAAACACATACAGATCCTCGTGCCCATGTCAGCACGGGGTCAGGGCCGTTCCATTGGCCCGTAAGAACATCCTTCCACTTAACATAGCCAATCACAGAGGGCTGAGGGGACACATGTCTATCGGCCGCAGAGCGACCATGAATATCCAAATTCAAAAAATTAATGGTAAAGAGAGCTAAGGACAGGCGTTATTTAGGAGTGTGTTCAGCTCCTATTCCCCCTTTTTGTTTTTGTAAAGTTTCCTTTAAGGTGCGATGAGCACGCTCAACAATGCCTTGTCCTTGAGGATTATAAGGCAAACCATGAGTAAGTTGCACTCCCATAGTAGAACAAAAAACTGTAAATTGTCTGCCAGTATAAGCAGGTCCATTATCAGTCTTAAGGGATGCAGGTGCACCAGATGCTGCCCATGCCTCTAAACAGTGAGTAATGACATTACGTGCCTTTTCTCCCGATAAAGCAGAAGCATGGATAATTCCAGAGCACGTATCAATGGAAACATGCACATACTTAAGGTTACCAAAGTCAGGTATATGTGTCACATCCATTTGCCAAACAATCAATGGCTTTAATCCCCGTGGGTTTACTCCATAATTAGGGGGATGACGAATTGTGACACAATGGGGACATTGCAATACTATCTGCCGAGCATCTGCTCTTGAAATGGAAAAACGCCTGCGCAGCGTTAATGCATTAACATGGAAGTTTTGGTGAAACAACTTAGCCCTCTCTAAGGAGGAAGCCAAGCATATCAATTGGCCTCTAGTGGCTAAGTCCGCACAGGCATTACCTTGGGATAACGGACCAGGAAGAGAGGTGTGAGCCCTGATGTGCATTGGATAAAAAGAAGCAGTGCGGTTAGAGATAAGCTGTTGAAGCTGAGTAAAGTAAACAGACACATTTTGGGCATCACTAATAGTTCCCACGGTCTCCAGGACTTTTAGTGCTTGTACCACATAGTTGGAATCCGAAATAAGATTAAAAGGAAAAGAACACTGTTTAAAAACTTCAATAACAATTTGTAGTTCTACCCATTGTAGATTTCCAGGAGCAAATTGATGCTGGATAGGGGGAGAGTCATTAATTACATAAGCTCCCATTCCAGACTTGGAACCATCAGTAAAAATGTTAACAGCCCCCGGAATTGGACTGGATGAAGTTACCTTAGGGAAAATGATGGGATGTTCTTTAACAAAATGGAGTAATGGATGAGAAGGGTAGTGATTATCAATATCCCCTTGAAACGAGCAACACAGAATAGCCCAGTTGTCTAGAGTAGCACATAAAACATTAAGTTGAGCTTTAGTGTAGGGTATGATAAGAGAAGAAGGTGATTGGCCGAAAAATTGAATGCTTTGTTGAATCCCTTTAAGTGCCAATGCTGCAACAGCATCAGGATAATATTCTAAGGACTTTCCTGGGGATACATTTGGATGGATTCATAGTAAAGGCCCATCTTGCCACAGTACTCCAGTAGGCTGCCGCATAGTGGCAAGCACACATAACTGGAAAGGTTTATCACTCTGGAGCCTGCATAGAGTGGCATGCTGTATAGCTTGTTCTACTTTTATAAGGGCCGCTCTAGCCTCAGTAGTGAGGCTACAAGGGGAAGCAAGATCTGGATCACCCTTAAGAGTAGCATACAAAGGCTGGAGCACAATATTAGGAATATGTAAATATCCTCTTATCCAATTAATATCTCCCAGCAATTTTTGAAAATCATTTAGAGTTTGGAGATCTTGAGTCCTGATGGTAATTTTTTGTGGTTTTAATTTGTCATACCCAATTGTCGCTCCCAAAAACCTGATAGAATCCCCTGTTTGAACCTTTTCAGGTGCGATGTGCAGTCCATGTTGAGCCAACAGCATCACGAATTATTTATAAGCCTCATAAACTGTCTGTTCTAATTTTGCGGCCAATAACACATCATCCATATAGTGAATGATCTTGGTGGAGGAATACTTACGTCTGAGAGGTGCGAGTGCCTTCCCCACATACATCTGGCACATCGTGGGACTGTTAGCCATCCCCTGTGGCAACACCACCCACTCAAACCTTTGATCTGGTTCTTCGTGATTACACGAGGGAAGGGTGAAAGCAAAACGTTGTGAATCTTTAGGATGCAAAGGAATGGAAAAGAAACAGTCTTTAATGTCAATAACAATTATATGCCAGCCTTGAGGAACAGAGGAGAGCAGAGGCAGCCCTCTTTGAATGGGCCCCATAAGCTGCATCTGAGCATTAACTGCTCGTAGATCATGCAGTAGGCGCCACTTCCCTGATTTTTTCTTAATGACAAATATGGGAGTATTCCATGGAGAAGTAGAAGGTTGGATGTGACCCAAATCAAGTTGTGATTGATCAGAAGCCTGCACTGGCCATCCCCTAGACCAGTCCTTAAGGGCTATGATAGTACGATCTACTCCTGTGTCCAGCAATCCCACAAAAGATTTACCTTCTATGCTTAATTCCAAGGTGCGGCGACTGCTCATATCCAGTGACAAATAGGCACAATTTCCTCCGGTGGTACCAATCTGATTTCCTGTCCGTGACCTTGAGTCAGCAGGGAAGTGATTATGCAAACTAGGCAAAATTAGCAATTGAGCAATCCGATCCCCTGGGGAGATAGACACAATGCCCCTTGGAGCTTCCACCATAACTTTTACTGCCCCTACAGTATCAGGGTTTATAACTCCGGGGAAAACATGAAGACCTTGTAGGATAGAGGATGCACGTCCAATTAACAAACCTACAGTGCCAGGGGGTAAAGGCCCTTTGAACTCAGTTTCCACCAATTGGACTCCCATCTTAGGTGTTAATACGAGTCTGGAGGTGGAACAGAGGTCCAATCCCGCGGCACCTGTAGTGGCTCTCCGCATCTCGTGGGATGGCGCAGAGAAGGCCAGGTCTCGGGTTCGGGTGTGACATTCTCCATTGCCCCATATATTCGTGGGCCCTGGGGTCGGGGGCCCCTTCGGCCGTTTTTTGAAATAGGCTGTCCATGGATGTCCCTCTCTGATCTACACTCTCTTGCCCAATGCTTCCCCTTTTTGCATTTTGGACACAGCCCCGGTTGACGAGGGCTATTAGAAGGGCCACCGCGAGGAGGTCCAGTAAAATTGCCTTTTTTGGGACAGTCACGTTTGAAATGGCCGGATTGACCACAATGGAAGCATGTTCCGGCACCAGGACCGCCCCCTTTTGCGATCCGAAGGACAGCAGCTGCAAGACCTGCATTAGTTAAAGGTCCTCCAAGCTCTCTACACACTTTCATCCAAGCTTCTATGCCCTTGTTTTTATAAGGAGCGATTGCTGCTTTACATTCTTTGGTGCATTGCTCAAAAACAAGTTGTTTAATAAAGGGCATTGCTCAATCAGGGTCACCAAAGATTTTTCCTGCGGCATCCACCATCCTAGCAACAAAGTCCGAGAAAGGTTCTGTGGGGCCTTGCATGATTTTTGTTAAATTGCCAGACACTTCTCCTCTATTTGGGAGTGATTTCCATGCACGGATACAAATGTTATTGATCTGTTCATATACCTCAGGGGGGTATCCTGTTTGTTGATTAGCAAATCTGCCTTGTCCCAAAAGCATTTCCTTGTCCCAATGGGGGTGTCCCGCTGCATAGTTTTGGGCAGCCTGCTCTACAGCGCCCTCTAGCACAAAGGCTCTCCAGTCCAAATATTTGCCTGGAGAAACACAAGCCCGAACAAGGCTAGCCCAATCAGAGGGAATCATACAGTATCTAGACAGACTCTCCACCTGAGTTAATGTGAAGGCGGCATCCACCCCATAAGTGCGCACAGACTCTGCCAGGGTCTTCACAATTTTGAAATCTAAAGGCTCATGGAATCTTCCCCTATTGTCATCCTGGAAAACTGGATAAGCAAGACCCATCTCAGCGTTAACAGCCCTCCATGCTTGGGCATGGAAAGCTCTCCTCGAAACACCCTCACAGTATGGTGGCGGGTCCGGAGGATCATTTTTCTTGAGCTCCTGTTTATTTTTGTTCCCTTCTCCCATAGTTAAACTCCCTAGCTGCCGAGACAGTCTCCAGAGCTCCTCCTTCTCATCCTCCTCCTCTTCTGACCCACTTTTGCATGGGAGTGTGCGCAGTGTACTGAGATATGGATACAAGCGTTTCCTCCCCCGTTTCTCGCTCTGCACATTCCCTTCCTCCTGAAATATTTCACTCCGTGCCAGAGACAATTGCCTCCTCCCCTGTTTCTCGCTCTGCACATTCCCTTCCTCCTGAAATATTTCACTCCGTGCCAGAGACAATCGCCTCCTCCCCTGTTTCTCGCTCCGCACACTGCCATCCTCCTGAAATACGTCACTGCCTGCCGGAGATAATTGTTTCCTCCCCTGTTTCTCGCTTCGCACACTCCCACCCTCCTGAAATACCTCACTGCCTGCCATTTCTGATCTTTCTTCATGTAATTGCTCTAAAACTTCTTGTCCTTTAGTAAGTGCTTCCTGACATCTGCCATCTGCGAGGCAACTACGGATCATCTTCCAAAGGGGTATCACCCCACCCTCTAATATGCCCTGCTCAGAAGCAAAGTCAAGATCTGTGCCTAACTTATCCCAGCTAGGTATAGTGAGGCTGCCAGAAAATGCGAACCACGGGGCAACAATATCTGTCTTCTGTAAAAATCTCTGTAAAGTACTACGTTTCACTTTTAGGCCCTTGGAATGTAACAGGTTATCTAGGGCCAGGAGAAGCGGACTTGAAGATACGGCACCCATGACACAACAAAAGACACACAACAAACAAAAGTGAAAGTAAGAGCGAAAGTACACAGTGCAGCTGCAATAAGATTTAATGCTCTCTCTGGCTTTACAGAGGAGCTGCCGCTTTGATAGCGGGTCCTAATTACCTAGGACTAATCTCCGCTTTGACCGCGGGTCCCAATTAATCTGGGACTAATCTCCGCTTTGACCGTGGGTCCCAATTAATCTGGGACTAATCTCCACTTTGACCGCGGGTCCCACTTACCTAGGACTGATCTCCGCTTTGACCGTGGGTCCTACTTACCTGGGACTAATTGGTGCACCACCCCTGACTGCTGAAAGTTCTGGTTCCCGGGTTTTCAGCACCACTTGTTGCGACCCCTTGCCCGCAAGGAAGACGCAACTCAGGAATCTTCTTTCAGCAGTTTATTCAGGCCCTTGATATTTCTTCTAATTCCCCGTCAGATGCCCCTCCCAGCCTTAATAAAGCATCCCAAGCCCCAATGCGAAGCTGCCACGTGGAACTTTCTCACAGGGTGCTGAGAAACCATGCACCAACTCTCCCAAACAAGGAGTTGTTTATTACAGACCACAGTGGAGCCAGCGCCATCTTGCAATGGCGACCATAATCTGCAGAAACGGCTCACCACAGCCTGTGTGGAGAGCAGTTCCCGGGTGCCTATGGTCGATATACAATTCTAACTTCTGAATGTGTCACAGGATGTAGGGGTAACCTCCATCTCATGGGAACCTTCGAAGCATCTGTTAGAACAAAGTGGTTACCAAGGCAGTGACCTCATTCAGTTCCTGAAGGAATTGACCTACCTCACTTCTTTGTTGATGCAATTTGCTGAACTCGGGATCCAGGAAGCCAAGCACCCAGAGCCAGTCCCAGTTCCAGTCCCATTGGGTTCACTTGTTTGGATTTACCAAAGACAGAGTCAGTCTTTCTTGGTAAATACTGATCTGTGGATGGTTAAATGCCAGGAAAGCTCTGAAGAGGGGCCTTCCTGAGAAAGCAGGTAGTGACTCCCTGATGGCTCCTGACAACTTTACAGAGTTGGTAATGAAGACCAGATCTGAGACAGGACAGGCCATTTCGTGGGAACATAGTATGGCCAATCAGTCTGAGGACACTCTGGATAGTCACAGACCTACTTGGGTAAAGGAGGTGCCTTTGTGGGTGTGCATGTGTGTTTGGTTTTGTCTCATGTTATGAGAATAGGTAGGAAAGGCAGTTTGTTTGGTTTGGAGTGGACTGTTTTTAATAAGTCATTTGACATGGTGAGTGTTTCTTTGTTTGTGTATCCCACTGTATCCGTGGTTGTAGACCTTTGAAAAGAGAATGCATCAATGGTTGTGTCCTGTCTAATATAAAGTGTCCCAGCGTTCATCCTGCCCAATTTAAGAATGGAGAGTGGCTTGCATATGGATGGGCAATACCTACTATCTTTCTAAGTTCCTGTTTCTTAGTGAATTCTGGCCACTCTCCTGAATAGGCTCATGGTTTTGTGTCCAACATATGTACCACCACAAGGCTCTGTGACATGGCCATGTACTGATAGCTGAAGGGAATGGGAGAATCTCAGAAAACTCAGATATCAGTGTGACCAGGAAAGTCTTAGTGGAGAAACCCTGCTTTGGGCCTTTTGCTTACTTATGTTTCTATTACCCTGAATGTCAAGAAGGTCTTTACCTCAGGCCACCTCTTTGTGAAGCCTTAAGAAAACTGTTTTCATATGGAAATGAATGGGCATCACCTGTGGCTCTTTGCTTAATTGCTTTGGAATGGGATGTGCTTGAATCAGCCTCTTGTCCTTGTGTGAGGTTGTGGCTTAAATTCTCAGCACCTGATAGATCTAAATAAAAATCCCATGTGCTTCCAAACCAAAATGGCCAAAAGAGCAGTCATTGTGGATAAATTTTTTTGCCTTCTTAGGTTGGGTTCCTGACCTACATCAAGTGAGAATAGGGACCCTTTGGGTCAAATGTGTTCTTCAAATCCCTGCAGAGGCTATCCCATAGGGGCTTGGGTTTTCTCATGACTCCAAATCACATAAAGAATCTATACCTGACAGCTAGTAGGCCTCAAATTGGAAAAGCAGAACACTTTACCAGCAGGAATATTTGATCACTCCTGTTTCAAAGGTAGAGTACCCAGGCCACCATGATTTTAGCAAAGGAGGGGCAAGTGAGCTTATTTTGGACACTTTCTTGGCCTTGCCTCTCATAGAAACCTCCAGCCACAGGGTATGATGAGTGTCTATATGAAAGAAGATGAGTGTCATGTGGGAGTGTTTTGGATTTAAGCGAAGAAAGAGAGAACTGAAATTACTGACATATGGGATCGAAAAGGCAATATAACAACAGATGCTACAGAAATAAAGAAGACAATTAGAAATTATTTTGAAAACCTATATTCCAATATAATAGAAAATAGTGAAGACATTGATAAATTTCTTAAGTCATATGATTTGCACAAACTGAGTCAGGAGGATACACACAATTTAAACAGACCAATATCAATGGATAAAATAGAAGAAGCAATCAAAAGACTACCAACCAAGAAAAGTCCAGGTTCAGATGGGTATACAGCGGAGTTTTACAAGACCTTTAAAAAAGAATTAATACCAATAATTTTCAAGATATTTCAGGAAATAGAAAAAGAGGGAGCTCTGCCAAATTCATTCTATGAGGCCAAGAACACTCTGATTTCGAAACCAAAGACACCTCAAAGAAAGAAAACTACAGACCAATATCTCTGATGAACCTAGATGAAAAAAACCTCAATTAAATTCTGGCGAATTGGATACAAAGGCACATCAAAAAAATTGTGCATCATGATCAGGTAGGATTCATCCCTGAGATGCAAGGACGGTTCAATATACAGAAATCAATAAATGTTATTCACAACATAAATATACTTAAAGATAAGAACCATATGATCATTTAGATAGATGCAGAAAAATCATTCGACAAAGTAGAGCATCCCTTTATGTTCAAAACATTAGAAAAACCAGGGATAACAGGAACTTACCTTGACACTGTAAAAGCTATCTATGCTAACCCTCAGGCTAGTATCATTCTGAATGGAGAAAAATTGAAGGCATTCCCTCTAAAATCTGGAACAAGACAGGGATGTCCTCTATCACCACTTCTATTCAATATAGTTTTCGAAACTGGCCAGAGTAATTAGACAGACGAAAGAAATTAAAGGCATAAAAATAGAAAAAGAAGAACTTAAAATATCACTATTTGCAGATGACATTATTCTTTATATAGAAAACTCAAAAGGGTCTACAAAAAAAAACTACTAGAACTAATAAATGAATTCAGCAATGTGGCAGCATATAAAATCAACATGCATAAATCAAAAGCATTTCTGTATATCAGCGACAAAACTTCTGAAACAGAAATGAGGAAAAACACTCCATTCACACATCCTCAAAAAAAAAAAATCTTGGTAATCAACCTAACAAAAGAGGTGAAAGATTTATACAATGCAAACTACAGAACCCTAAAAAGAGAAGTAGAATAAGATCTTAGAAGATGGAAAATATACCCTGTTTATGCATAGGCAGAACTAACATCATCAAAATGGTGATATTACCAAAAGTTCTCTATAGGTTTAACGCAATGCCAATCAAAATCCCAAGGGCATTTATTGTAGAAATAGAGAAAGGAATCATGAAATTCATATGGAAAAATAAAAGACCCAGAATAGCAAAAGCATTTCTAAGCAGGAAGTGTGAATCAGGCGGTATAGCGATAAGAGATTTCAAACTATATTACAGAGCAATAGTAAAAAAAAAAAACAGCATGGTACTGGTACCAAAACAGGCAGGTGGACCAATGGTACAGAATGGAGGACACAGAGACTAATCCAAAAAGCTACAACTGTCTTATATTTGATAAAGGAGCTAAAAGCATGCAATGGAGGAAGGATAGCATCTTCAACAAATGGTGCTGGGAAAACTGGAAATCCATATGTAACAAAATGAAACTGAATCCCTTTCTCTCGCCATGGACAAAAGTTATATCAAAATGGATCAAGGAGCTTTATATCAAATCAGAGACATGGCGTCTGATAGAAGAAAAATTGGCTACGATCTACATACTGTGGTGTTGGGCTCCAAATTCCTCAAAAGGACACCCATAGCACAAGAGTTAATAACTAGAATCAACAAATGGGACTTACTCAAACTAAAAAGGTTTTTCGCAGCAAGAGAAAAAATAAGAGAGGTAAATAGGGAGCCTACATCCTGGAAACAAATCTTTATTCCTCACACTTCAGATAGAGCCCTAATATCAAGAATATACAAAGAACTCAAAAAATTAGACAATAAGATAACAAATAACCCAATCAACAAATGGGCTAAGGATCTGAACAGACACTTCTCAGAGGAGGACATACAATCAATCAACAAGTACATGAAAAAATACTCACCATCTCCAGCAATCAGAGAAATGCAAATCAATACCACCCTAAGATACCATCTCACTCCAGTAAGATTGGCAGCATTTATGAAGCCAAACAAACACAAGTGCTGGGGAGGATGTGGGGAAAGAGGTACACATGTACATTACTGGTAGGACTGCAAATTGGTGTAGCCAATTTGGAAAGCAGTATGGAGATTTCTTGGAAAGCTGAGAATGGAACCACCATTTGACCCAGCTATTCCCTTTCTCATTCTATTCCCTAAAGACCTAAAAAGAGCATGCTACAGGGAAACTGCTACATCGATGTTCATAGCACCACAATTCACAATAGCAAGACGGTGGAACCAACCTAGATGCCCTTCAATAGATGAATGGATAAAAAAAAGTGGCATTTATTCACAACGGAGTATTACTCTGCATTAAAAAATGACAAAATCATAGAATTTGCAGGGAAATGGATGGCATTAGAGGAGATTATGCTAAGTGAAGCTAGCCAAACCCTAGCAAACAAATGCCAAATGTCTTCTTTAATATAAGGAGAGTAACTAAGAACAGAGAAGGGACGAAAAGCATGAGAAGAAAATTAACATTTAACAGGGATGTGAGGTGGGAAGGAAAGTGAGAGAGAAGGGAAATTGCATGGAAATGGAAGGAGACCCTCAGGGTTATAAAAAATTACATACAAGAGGAAGTGAGGGGAAAGGGAAAAATAATACAAGGGGGAAAATTTATTAGAGTAGTGGGATTAGAGAGAGAAGAGGGGAGGAGAGGGCATGGGAGGGGAGATAGTAGAGGATAGGAAAGGCAGAAGAATACAACATACAGTAGTAAGGCAATATGTGAATCAATGGATGTGTAACTGATTTGATTCTGCAATCTGTATACAGGGTAAAAATAGGAGTTCATAACCCACTTGAATCAAAGTGTGAAATATGATACATCAAGAACTATGTAATGTTTTGAAGAATCATAAATAAAAATTAAAAAAAAAAAGAAAACTCACTTCGGTGAATGATGCACGCGAATCCTAATATTTCTACAGTAACTGACCCAGTTTAACATCAATGCAAGTAGATTCCTATGGGACATGACGTACATTTTGACATTCATTTTTATTCAACACTGGTACACTACTATTTCATCAGTTAACGCACATTATAGGATGTATATTTCATCCACAATTTAGCAAATTTATAGGCATTTGTTTCACTTTCAATCACTTCCTGCTTCAGAACACATGTATTCCTCCATATTTTTTGACTGGTCTTTTCATGAGACTTCTTACCAAACACAATATTTTCCATTTCCATTATCACTTTTGAAGCAAAACTCACACACAATTCATGATAAACAATAACCCTAAGATTACCATAAAATACATAACTGGTTGGAATGACTGATTTTATGTCAATTTATGATTTCTAATATATTTTCAGATATCAATTCAATCTATTATTTAAAGAGGAACCAGTTATATTATTTATTCACAGTAAGTTCTATTCATGCATTATCTCTATATTCATAGACTCAGGGTACACCACTTTGTACCCCAATACTAATTTATATGTCTTCAAATATTGCCCCCAGTAATAGTGGAAGAAATAATCATGTCACATGATCTACATATATATATTTTATCACAATAATTTTCTGGGCACAAATGGAAAGGTCACACTTATGATTGTACCAAATCCTAAATGGAAAGTGAACATGGATTACTAAAAACATCCATGTCCAGGTTGCCTAATGCTTTCAAATATCATTCCTATTGGTGACTACCTATTTTTTTCTTCCTAAGATTATGTATTCAATCTCAATCCTGTTGACAATGTTTAATCCTATCACTCACATTATAATTGCCTGATTTTGTATTGTCTCTATTGATATCTTCTTTCTTATATTTTTTCCAGTTCATCATTGTGACTGACTCTTCACATGTGCTGACATTTACATTCACTCTATAACCAAAACCCTATTGCTAAAGAACATTTGGTCCAAATTTTATACTCACTCTTCTTCCTAAACCTACCGACTATCCTATTTTGAGTGGATGTTCTCTTCTACAATCAATCATCCAAGGTACAAGGTCCTATGCCATGGATTATCGATTTATCTGAGACAATTTTGCAGAACGTAATTCAAAGCTAAGTATCCCAAACAAGGGCCTAATGCCCTTGTGGACTTCAAATCTTACCTAGATTTCTGTTTTCATACTTATATTTCAGCTGTATATTCTTGTAAATATGGCAGTTTTCCAATACCATTATTCATCCAGCAGAATGATTACTAACCCAAATCGAACATGTTATTAACCCTAACCATACACTGTTCCCTCAATTTAACTTTACAGAAGAGCAGGTACCGAGTTCATCTTACAATACAGGAATTTAGGGTATCTTCCACCTGCTGAGAACCTTTGAGGTTCCATGTAGATTTGTCCCTGAAGAAGATGTAGGCAGCAATGAAGGACCTGAGAGAGCAAAAGTCATCTTCCATGGGAAACAACCTATTAAGGATGAAGGGTTGTGTCTGAATAAGCCTTTCTCTTCTTAATGTAGAGAAGAAGGACCAAACCAGGCCTGTGTGGAGAGATGTTCCCGCAAACTGGTGCGGCCAATTTGGAAAGCAGTATGGAGATTCTGGGGAAGGCTGGGAATGGAACAACAATTTGACCCAGCTATTGCCCTTTTTGGACTATTCCCTTAAGACCTTAAAAGAGTGTACTACAGGGATACTGCCACATCGATGTTCATAGCAGCACAATTCACAATTGCTACACTGTGGAACCAACACAGTTGTCCTTCAGTAGATGAATGGATAAAAAAAAAATGTGGCTTCTATACACCCTGGAGTATTACGCAGCACTAAAAAATGACAAAATCATGGAATTTGCAGGAAAATGGATGGTACTAGAGCAGATTATGCTTAGTGACGCTAGTCAATCCTAAAAAACAAATACCAAATGTCTTCTTTGATATAAGGATTGCAACTAAGAACAGAGCAGGGAGGAAGAGCAGGAAGAAAAGATTAACATTAAACAAAGATATGAGGTGGGAGGGAAAGGGAGAGAAAAGGGAAATTGCATGGTAATGGAAGGAGACCCTCATTGTTACACAAAATTACATGTAAGAGGTTGTGAGGGGAATGGGAAAATAAACAAGGAGAGAAATGAATTAGAGTAGATGGGGTAGTGAGAGAAGATGGGAGGGGAGAGGAGGGGGGATAGTAGAGTATTGGTAAGGTAGCAGGATACAAAAGTAACTAATAGGGCATTATGTAAAAATGTGGATGTGTAACCGATGTGATTCTGCAATCTGTATTTGGGGTAAAAATGGGAGTTCATAACCCACTTGAATCTAATGTATGAAATATGATATGTGAAGAGATTTGTAATGTTTTGAACAACCAATAAAAGAAAAAAAGTAGCAATATATATGCCAATCGAAATTCATCATGAAATATATATAATCCACAGATGCAAAAATATTCATTTACTGAACATGGATTTATGTATAATGTTATTCAACTTGGAAGCTCACCCATAGGTTGAATTTTCAGTTCCAACAGCTTTTAGGAGGAGTGATCTCTTCTCACAATTTGTATCTGCCAATTCAGCCACCTCACAAGTATATACGTGTGATACCAGATAGGATTTTCTATGTGCATATAAAAATACATGCACCGTATAGGCTACAGAGAAAGGGAGACAGGAATTCACATATTTGTTAACTTTAAAAACACATGTAGAGTTATTTCAACAAAAAATTGACTAGATTTATAACTCCTACACTATATAATGCAAAAGGCAATTCCAACTACACACCATGCCTCCTCTGAACTGCTTGTATTTCTATTCTTTTTGGGTTATTTCTCACCATCATATTAAGATTATTAGTCAGAGTCCAGTAGGGTAGGGGTTAATGTCAGGGATTCAGTATTTCAAATGGAAAATTGGAAAATGACTCCAATGTGTATGTAAACATGTGCTACACAAAAATCTTCCCACTCACATCCAGAGAAGTGCCATGATATTACCTTTGCCCCAAGTAAGACACAATAAGAGGAGAAAAGTGTGAAAATCTGTGATTATGTATCTGAATGGAATATGCTCGGGAGTTCACAACCTTGGAGGTGGTAGAGGAGCTTCCAAAAGTAAGGGACAGGGTAAACACTCCACCAACATGGAGCTCTGCTGGCCTATGACTTCTTGGGAAACTGCCTCTGAGGTTGGGCACTTGAAATATATGTTGTTGTCATGAGCTTTAGCTTCCTTTGTAGTGAGACCATCAAATCTGGGTCTGCATCTATGTGACCTGGAAGACATGGTTTCTTATATTCCAATGAACCTGAGGCAGCAGTGCTGAATTCTCTCTTTGTAGGTAAACTGTGGCCACAGGAAGCCAAGTGTCTCCTGGTGGGGACTGTGAAGACATTTGGTCATCCTTCACATTTTGTGGTGCTTCTTGCTGCTGCACTGGGAATATGGTTTTTGCTTCACAAAATACAAGGAGTTCAACTGGGACAGAGTGCTGGAGAGAGTTCTGTAACGTGTGTTGTGACTCATTTATTTGTTGGTTTTTCCTTTTTTTTTTTTTGAGGAATGACCACCAGGCGATGAATTTCCCTCTTAAAACTGCTTTCATTGTGTCCCGTAGATTCCGATATGTTGTGTCTGTGTTTTCGTTTATCTCTAAGAATTTTTTGATTTCCACCTTTATGTCTTCTGTAACCCATTGATCATTCCGTAACATATCGTTCATTTTCCATGTGATGTAGGACTTTTTCTTCCTTCTTTTATCATTGATTTACAGTTTCATTCCATTATAGTCAGAAAAAAATGCATGGTATTATCTCCACCCCTTTATATTTACTGAGGGTTGCCCTATGGCATAATATATGGTCTATTTTTGAGAAGGATCCATGTGCTGCTGAAAAAAAGTATATCCATTTGATGATGGTTGGTATATTCTATATATTTCAGTTAAGTCTAGGTTATTGATTGTGATATTGAATTCTATATTTTTTTAATTCAACTTTTGTTTGAAATATCTGTCCAATGGTGAGAGAGCTGTGTTGAAGTCACCGATAATTATTGTGTTGTTGTCTATTTGATTCCAGAACTTGACGAGAATTTGTTTTATGAAGATCGCAGCACCATTATTTGGTTCATAAATATTGATAATTTTTATGTCTTGTTGGTGAATGATTCCTTTTAAAGTTATATAATATCCATACTTATCCCTTTTGAATAACTTAGTCTTGAAGTCGATTTTATTCTATGTGAGGATGGCCACCCCTGGTTGCTTACGAGGACCGTGTGCATGGTATATTTTTTCCCAACCTTTCACCTTCAGCCTGTGTATGCCTTTTCCATTCAGATGTGTCTCCTGGAGGCAACATATTGTTGGATTTGTTTTTATAATCCAAGTTACCAGCCTATCTAGCTTTATTGGAGAGTTCAACCATTAAGGTTTAGAGTTACTATTTATATATGGTTTGTACTGCCAGCCATTTTGATTATTTATTTTTTTTTAATTTAGTTTGTTTCTCCGTGATTAGCTTTTCCCCCGCCCTCTGTTATTACTGAGGCACTTCCCAGTGATAGTTTTGGTTGTTGTTTTCATTTCTTCCTCGTGTAGTGTTTTGCTCAAGACACTTTGCAATGCTGGTTTTCTGGCTGCAAATTCTTTTAGCTTTTGTTAATTATGAAATATTTTTATTTTGTTGTCGTACCTGAAGCTTAATTTTGCTGAATACAGAATTATTGGTTGGCATCCATTGTCTTTCAGTATTTGAAATACATTGTTCCAGGATCTTCTCGCTTTCAGCGTCTGTGATGAAAAATCTGTTGTTAACCTTATTGGTTTACCCCTGAATGTCATCTGCCTCCTTTCTCATGTACCTTTTAATAATTTCTCTTTGGTCTGTTTATTGGATATTTTCGTAACAATGTGTCTTGGCATTGGTCTACTGTGATTTTGTGTGCTCGGTGCCCTGTATGCATCTACAATTTGTATATCCGTTTCCTTTTTTATTTCTGGAAAGTTTTCTAAAATTATTTCATTCAGCAGGTTACTCATTCCCTTGGTTTGAATCTCTGTACCTTCCTCTATCCAGATGACTCATAAGTTTGTTTTTTTATGTTATCTCATATCTCTTGGATGTTTTTCTCATAATTTTTTACCAGTTTTTCGGAGTTGGCTAGACTCCTTTCAAGATGATATATTTTTTCTTCATTATTTGACGTTCTGGCTTCTACTTGCTCCACTCTGTTAGTGATACTCTCAATTGAGTTTTTAATTTGGTTTATCTTTTCCTTCATTTCTAGAATTATTGTTTGATTTCTTTTATAATCTCTATCTCCTGATAAAGACGCTTAACTTCTTCTTTTATCTGTTTATGTAATTCATTTTCAATGTGTTCTTTCACTGTTTGGAATTGCTGTCTCGTATCCTCTTTAAGGTTCCATTCCATCTGTCTAAGGTATTCCTTGAGTTCTTTATATGACCATTTTCCTGATGATTCTAGGTCCTCCTGATTATTTAGATTGTCCTTCATTGTTTGTACACATTTTCATCCTTGCTTTTTTATGCTGCTAATGTTACTTCTTGTTCTGTTTGACTGCTGAGTTACTGCTTACTCTTATAAATTTATTTGAAGCTTGGGAGGAAAGATAGTAGTAGGGATGGGAAGAAGTCACTAAAGAGAATGAGAGTAGGCAGGTAGAATTCAAGGAAGGGAGAATAAGAAAATTGAAAAGAAATGAAAAGACAAAAGAAAAAAAAATAGAAAATAAAGAAAGAAATAAATTTTTTTAGAAATAATAATGATAATTATAAAAATGAAAATTAAAATTTAAAAGAATCATAAAATAATAAATTTTAAAAATTTTAAAAAATAAAAACATTAAAAAAAGTTAAAGAACAACAACAAAAAAATGAAAATGAAAGAAAAAGAAGAAAATAAAAAGAAAAAAAAATAATAATACATGCAGTAATAGAGTTCAATTAACTTCCCTTCCAGTAGGTGGAGCTGTGTGCATTGGGCCAAGCTTCTCCTCTCAATAGGTGGGAAGCAATCACTGTGCAGCAACTCTTTATCCCAGAATGGGCGGATCTCCAATCCTGAGTGTCTAGGGCCTTCTCTTTTTTTTCCTCAAGCCAGGCCCCCCAACCTGTGACGCTCACCACAATACTATGTAATGTTTTGAACAACCATTAATAAAAAGTTTTAAAAAAAGAAAACTAAATTCAGTGAATGATGCACGCGAATCCTAATATTTCTACAGTAACTGACTCAGTTTAACATCAATGCAAGTCGATTCCTATGGGACATGATATGTATTTTGCCTTTCATTTGTATTCAACACTGGTACACTACTATTTCATCAGTTTATGCACATCATTGGATATATATTTCATCCACAATTTAGCAAATTTATAGGCATTTGTTTCACTTTCAATCACTTCCTGCTTCACAACTCATGTATTCCTCCATATTTCTTGACTGGTCTTTTCATGAGACTTCTTTCCAAACACATTATTTTCGATTTCCATAATCACTTTTGAAGCAAAACTCACACACACTTCATGATAAACAATAACCCTAAGATTACCATTAGATATATAACTGGTTGGAATGAATGATTGTATGTCAATATATGATATCTTATATATTTTCAGATATCAATTCAATCCATTATTTAAAGTGGTACCAGTTAGATTATTTATTCACAGTATATTCTATTCATCCATTATCTCTATATTCATTGACACATGGTACACCACTTTGTACCCCCAATACTAATTTATATGTCTTCAAATATTGCTACCAGAAATGGTGAAAGAAATACTCATATCACATGATCCACAGATACATTTTATCACAATAATTTTCTGGGCAGAAAATGCAAAGGTCACACTTATGATTGTACCAAAGCCTAAATGGAAAGTGAACATGGATTACTAAAAACATCCATGTCCAGGTTGCCTAATGCTTTCAAATGTTATTCCTATTGGTAACTACATATTTTTTTCTTCCTAAGATTATGCATTCAATCTTAACCTTGTTGAAAATGTCTAATCCTATCACTCACATTATAATTGCCTGATTTTGTAATGTCTCTATTGATATCTTTTTTCCTATATTTTCTCCAGTTCATCATTGTGACTGAGTCTTCACATGTGCTTACATTTACATTCACTCTATAACCGAAACCCTATTGCTAAAGAACATTTGTTCCAAATTTTATACTCACTCTTCTTCCTAAACCTACAGACTATCTTCCTATTCCTACTGACTCTCCCAATTTGAGTAAATGTTCTCTTCTACAATCAATCGTCCAAAGTACAAGGTCCTTTGCAATTGTATATCGCATTATCTGAGACATCTCTGCAGAATGTAATTCAAAGCTAAGTATCCAAATCAAGGGCCTAATGCCCTTCTGTGCTACAAATCTTACATAGATTTCTGTTTTTGTACTTATATTTCACCTCTATAATCTTATAAATATTGCAGGTTACCAATAGCAGTAATCATCCTGCAGAATGATTTATAACCCAAATCGAACAAGGTATTAACCCTAACCATACACTGATCCGTCAATCTAACTTTACAAAAGGGCAGGGACAGAGTTCATCTTAAAATACAGGAATGTAGGGGATCTTCCACCTGCTGAGAACCTCAAAGGTCCATGCAGATTTGATCCCAGGGAAAGATGCAGGCAGCTATGAAGTACCTGAGAGAGCAAAAGTCACCTTCCATGGGAAACAACCTGGTAAGGATGAAGGTTAGCTTCTGAATAAGCCTCTCTCTTCTTAATGTAGAGAAGATGGACCAAACCAGTCCTGTGTAGTAAGCTGTTCCCGGATGCCTATGGTTGATATACCATTCTAACTTGTGAAAGTATCACAGGAAGTAGGGGCAACCTCCATCATAGGACCATTGGAAGGAACTGTTAGGACAAAGTGGTTGCCAAAGCAGTGACCTCATTAAGATATTGAAGGAAGTAACCTCACCTTACTTCTTTGGTGATGGAAGTCTCAGATCCGGGAAGCCAGGCACCAAGAGCCCGTCCCAGTCCCAGTCTCAGTGTTCTCACTTGTTTGGATTTACCAAAGACAGAGTCAGTCTTTCTTGGTACCTACTGATGTGAGGATGGCCAAATGTCAGGAAAGCTCTGAAGATGGGCCTTTCCTGAGAAACCAGGTAGTGGATCACCGCTGGCTCATGAAAACTTCACAGAGTTGGCCAAGGAGACCAGATCTGACACAGGACAGGCCATTTCAGTGGAACATAGTATGGCCCACCATTCAGAGGACACTCCCGATAGTTACAGACCTACTTGGGGGAAGGAGGTGCCTTTGTGGGTTTGGGTGTGGGTTTGAGGTTTTGTCTCATGTTCTAAGAATAGTTAGGAAAGGTGGTTTGTTTGGTTTGGAGTGAACTGTTTCTGGTAAGAAGTTTCGCAAGGCGAGTGTTTCTTTTTCTGTGCATCCACTGTGTCCGTGGTTGTAGACATTAGAAAAGAGAATGCATCAATGGATATGTCCTGTCTAGTAGAAAGCATTCCAGGATTTATCTTGTCCAGTGTATGAATGGACTGCGGCTTGACTTATGGATGGGCAACATCTACTATCTTCCTAAGTTCCTGTTTTCTTCCTGAAAACTGATCACTCTCAGAATAGGCTCATGATTTTGTTTCCATGATTTGTACCACCTCCAAGCTCTGTGCTTACCAATTGTTCTGTTGCCCTGAATGTGAGGAAGGTCTTTTCTTCAGGCCAAACCTTTGTGAAGCATGAAGAAAACAGTTTTCAAATGGAAATGAAAGGGCATCACCTGTGGCTCTTTACTTAATTTCTTTGGAAAGGGATGTGTCTGAATCAGATTTTTGGCCCTGTGTGAGGTTATGTCTTAGATTCTCAGCACCTGAAGGATCAAAAAAAAAAAAGATCCAATGTGTGCATCTAAAACAAAAATTGCCAAAAGAGCAGTCATTGTGAATGAAGTCTCTTGCCTACCTCTGTAATGTTCCTGACCTTCATCAAGTGAGACTAGTGATCATTTGGGTCAAATGAGTTCCTCAAAACCCTGCAGAGGCTAGCCCATAGGTGCTTGGTTTTTCTCATGACTCCAATTCACATAAAGAATCTAAACCCCACAGTCAATACGCCTCAAATTGGAGAAGCAGTGCCGTATTAACGAGTATTAGGGATTAACGTATTAGGGATTCTTTGGGTCAAATGAGTTCTTCAAAGTCCCGCAGAGGTTCTTGTGTTTTCTCATGACTCCAAATCACATAAATAATCTATACCTAAAAGTTAGTAGGCCTCAAATTGGAGAAATAGAGCAGTATTAACGGCAGGCTTATTTGATCACTTGTGGTTCACAGGAAGGGTGTCCAGGCCACCTTGAATATTGGCAAATGAGGGGCAAGGGAGTTTATTTTGGACACTGTCTTTGGCTTTGCCCCTCATGGAAAACTCCTGGCAAAGGTTACGATGAGTGACTATATGGAAGAAGATGAGGGCCATGTGGGAGAGTTTTGGTTTTAATTTTGGTCATTTGTGAGGCGGTTGGAAGAAATGACTGGGTCCACCAGGGCTTGAACTCTGGTGTGATTCCCCTTAGAGACTGGGTTTTGGAACTGACCTCAGAGAAGTATTGCCATGAATTTTGTTGGGATTTTAGGAGGCCACGCATGAGAGTCGCCCTTGGAAACTGAGATCTAGGCCCAGGGTGGCTTTCCTCTGATCACTGGGAAACTCAGCCAGGATATCACATGATTTTATTCTGAAAGACTTCGGTACCATAGTTGAGAGTCAAAACACACACGTACCTCACATTGTAGACCTCAATGGGCCTGGCTTCATGTGTCCATTTGGCCACTCTTTGGGAAGACTTGCCTGTGAGAGTTCTCCAGAGCATTCACTGAAATGAGCTTCCTCAACATTTAATGTTTTCTGAATGAATTGAAACCAACAGTGCCTCCAACTTCATCCTTGAAAAATGGCTAGAAAAATACCATAACATTTTGGAAATTCATTGGAGAAGCTTTGTATGTCCTGTTGCTGATCATGAGGGTACCAGACAGTGCCTTGAATTACTGGGTTTCATGAAAATGGTGTAGAACAGAGATTTCAGTATGTTGGAGCCTGCTGAGTAGTGGGCCTAGAGGAGTGGTGGGCAGGTGTGTGAAAGAACATCAGTGGTAGGGCCATGAGGATCTACCATTGGATTCCAAATGGCTTTTGACTGACATGGTGCAGCCAGCAGACCCTTATATGTAAAGGCATCTTGTTATATGGAGAGGTTTCAGGGCAATGTTCAGAATCAGGTTGATATGGACAAGGCGGCAATGGGACAAGATATGAGGGATAGAGCCTTGTTGGTGCATTCTCTCGCAGACTCTGACCCACCACTCGTGACAGAACTCCCTCCAGCACTGTGTCCCAGTTGAGCTCCTTGTATTTTGTGACGCAAATACCAAACTCCCAGTGCTGCAGCAAAAATACCACAAAAAGTTGAGGAGGAACAAATGGCTTCAAAGTCCACACGGGGAGACACTTAGTCTCCAGTGATCACAGTTGACCTACAAAGAGAGGATTCTGCACTGCTTCCTCATGTTTATTGGAAAATAAGAAACCCTATTGCTAAAGAACTTTTGGTCCAAATCATATACTCACTCTTCTTCCTAAACGTACCGACTATCTTTCAAATCCTAATGACTATCCTTTTTTGAGTGGATGTTCTCTTCTACATTCAATTTTCCAAGGTACAGGTCCTATGCCATTGTATATCAAATTTTCTGAGACATCTGTGCAGAACATAATTCAAAGCAAAGTATCCCAATCAAGGGCCCAATGCCCTTCTGGCCTTCAAATCATACCTAGATTTCTGTTTTCATTCTTATATTTCACCTCTATATTTTTGTAAATATCGCAGGTTCCCAATAACATAATTCATCACAGAGAATATTTCCTAACCCAAATTGAACCTGTTATTAACCCTAAATATACACTCTTCCCTCAATCTCATTTTACTGAAAAGCAGGGACAGAGTTGTTCTTAGAATACAGGAAAGTACGGGACCTTCCACCTGCTGAGAACCTCAAAGGTCCATACAGAAATGATACCCAGAGAAGTTGTAGGCAGGTACGAAGGACCTGAGAGAGCAAAAGTCATATTCCATGGCAAGCAACCTGGTCAGGATGAAGCAATGTGTCTGAATCAGCTTTTCTCTTCTTATTGTAGAGAAGATGGATCAAACCAGCCTGTGTGGAGAGCTGTTCCTGGGTGCCTATGGATGATATATCATTCTAACTTGTGAAAGTGTCACAGAAAGTAGGGGAAGCCTCCATCTCATGGGACCCTTGGAAGCAACTCTTAGGACAATGTGGTTTCCAAGGCAGTGGCCTCATTCAGTTCCAAAGAAAGTGACATGCCTCATTTCCTTGGTGATTGAACTCTCTGAACTTGGTATCCAAGAAGCCAGGCACCAAGAGGCAGTCCAAATCCCAGTCCCAGTGGGCTCACTTGTTTGGATTTTCCAAGGACAGAGTCAGTCTTTCTCGGTAACTACTGCTGTGAGGATAGCCAAATGCCAGGAGAGTTCTGAAGAGGGACATTTCCTGAGAAAGCAGGTAGTGGCTCAACACTTTGTTCCTGACAACTTCACAGAGTTAGCCAAAGAAACCAGATCAGAGAGGTGGTTTGTTTGGTTTGGAGTGAACTGTTTCTAGTAGATTCTTTTACAAGGTGAGTGTTTCTATGTCTGTGTATCCCACTGTGTCCCTGGTTGTAGACATTAGAAAAGAGAATGCAACAATGGATGTGTCCTGTCTAGTAGAAAGCTTCCCAGCATTCATCCTGCCCAATTTATGAATGGAGTGTGCCTTGCCTTATGGATGGGCAACACCTACTACCTTCATAAGTCCCTGTTTTCTTCCTGAATTCTGGCCACTCTCCAGAATACACTCATGGTTTTCTGTCCAAGGTATGTACCAACTCCAAGGTCTGTTACATGACCATGTACTGGATAGCTGAAGGGAATGGCCAGCATATCAAAAAACTCAGATATCCGTGTGACCAGGAAAATCTCAGTGTATAAACCTGCTTTGGGCCTTTTGCTTACCTATTGTTCTTTTGCCCTGAATGTCAGGAAAGTCTTTGCCTCAGGCCACCCCTTTGTGAAGCCTGAAGAAAACAGTTTTGAAATGGAAATGAATGGGCATCACCTGTGGCTCTTTGCTTAATTGCTTTGGAAAGGGATGTGTCTGGATCAGGGTCTTGGATCTGTGTGAGGCTGTGGCTTAGATTTTCAGCACCTGATGGATCTAAAGAAAGATCCCATGTGAGCATCCAAAACCAAAATGGCAAAAAGTTTAGTCATTGTTAATGAATTCTATTGCCTACCCCTTTTAGGTTCCTAAAATCCATCAATTGAGAATAGGGATCCTTTGGGTCAAGTGAGTTCTTCAAATCTCTGCAGAGGACCTTGGTTTTCTCATGACTCCAATTCACATAAAGAATCTAAACCCCACAGTCAGAAGGCCTCAAATTGGAGAAATGGAACAGTATTAAGGGCAGGCCTATTTGATCACTTCTGGTTAACAGGAAGGGTGTCCAGGCCACCCTGAATTTAGGCAAATGAGGTGCAAGGGAGATTATTTTGGACATTGTCTTGGCCTGCGACCCTCATGGAAAACTCCAGCCAGAGGTTATGATGAGTGTCTATATGGGAGAAGATGAGGGCCATGTGGGAGTGTTTTGGTTTTAATTGTTTTTATTTAAGTCGTGGTTGGAAGAGTTGACTGGATCCACCTGGGCTTGAACACTGGTGTGATTCCCCTAGAGACTGAGTTCTGGAACTGACCTCCAAGAAGTATTGCTGTGTATTGTGTTGGGATTTTAGGAGGCCACGCATGAGATTCGCCCTTGGAAACTGAGATCTAGGCCCAGGATGGCTTTCCACAGAGCACTGGGAATCTCAGGAATGATATTACATGATTTTATTCTTAAAGACGTTGCAGCCATTGTTGCAAGTCAAAACACACATGGACCTCACATTGTAGACCTCAATGGACCTGGCTTCATGTGACCTTTTGGCCTGTCTTTGGGAAGCCTTGCCTGTTAACGTTTTCTAGAGCTTTCATTGAAATGAGCTTTTTTTCCATTTAATGGCTCCTGAGTGAATTGAATCCCACAGTGCCTCCAATGTCATCGTTGAAAAATGGCTAGATAAATACCATTAAATTTTTGAATTCCCATGACCAGGTCGCACTGGAGGAACTTTGTATGTCCTATTGATGATCATGAGTGTATCAGACAGTGCCTTGATTGACTGGTGTTCATGAAAATGGTGTAGAAGAGAGATGCCAGTAATTTGGAACCTGATGAGTAGTCGGCCTAGAGCAGTGGAGTGCAGGTGTGTGTTAAAACATCTGTGGTGGGGTCATTTGGATTTGCATTGGCTTCCAAATAGTTTGTGACTGACATAGTGTAGCCTCTAGATCCTTGTATGTAAAGGCATCTTGTTATATGGAGAGGTTTCAGTGCAATGTTTAGAATCAGATTGCTATGGTCAAGGGGGCAAGCTATGTGGGATAGAAGCCTGGTTGGTGCATTCTCTTGCAGACCCTTACCCACCACACATGACAGAACTCCCTCGAGCACTGTGTCCCAGTTGAACTCCTTGCATTTCGAGAAGCAAATACCAAACTCCCAGTGCAGCTACAAGAAACACCACAAAAGTGGAGGATGATTAAATGTCTTCACAGTCCACACTGGGAGACACTTAGCCCCCATTGGCAACAGTTTACCTACAAAGAAAGAATTCAGCACTACTGCCTCATATCCATTGAAAAATATGAAACCATGTCCTCCAGGTCACATAGATGCAGACCCAGATTTGATGGTCTCAATACAAAGGAAGCTAAAGCTCCTGAAAACAACATATATTTCAAGTGCCCAACCTCAGAAGCAGTTTCTCAAGAAATCTTTATGCCGGCAGAGCTCCATGTTTGTGGAGTTATTACCCTGTTCTTTGCTTTTGGAAACTCCTCTACCACCTTCAAGTTTGTGAACTCCTGAGCATTTTCCATTCCAGATGTGTATTCACAGATTTTCAAATCTTCTCTAATTGTGTCTTACTTGGGGTGAAGGTAATGTCAAGGCATTGTTCTGAATGAAAGTGGGAAGATTTTGGGGTAGCACATATTTGCATACACATTGCATTTTTTTTTTCAGTTTTCCATTGGAAATACTGAATCTCTGACTGTCAGGGGTAGAAGGAATTCTCCTTCAAAGAATAGCCTGACACTTATAAGAAACAACACCCAGGGAGACATCATCTCTTGGAGACATCATTTAGCCATCTGTGTCCCTGAGACATCCTGTGGCCATCTGTCTTCCTGAAATATCCTGAGGTTATCTCACCTTGTGTAGACATCCAGGAACTGCCGATAAGAGAGCTTTCCCATCTCCAGCATATAAAATCCCCTGTGTGAACAATGTATTTTGAAGGTTGATCAGAACTCCTGTCTTCCTGTCATCTCTCGTGTCTCTTGTCCCTTCATTCCTCCCTATCTTGGTTCGCTGCCCACGTTGATGTGTCCTGCCAGCCGGGACATCTGGCGCCCACTGACTGGGGCTCAAGCCTTTGAGTCATAGGGAACCCCGTCCTCCTGGAAAACTTGGTCAAGCGGAGCTCACAATTGCCTCAGCAGACTCCACCGAGAGACAGATCCAGGAGGAGAGTGGGGATGACGCACGGGGAGTGACCCACCATGGGTCAAGCAGTTTTGTCACATGATTTGTATTTGTCGGGCCTCAAGGATTCCTTCAAGACATGGGGGGCACGTGTTAACAAAAAGGACTTAAAATTTTTCTTTTCATACATAGGGGAATTGTGTCTATGATTTCACCTTGAAGGGAACATTAATGGTAAAAGATGGCTTAGAGTAGGAGACTGTTTAAAAGATTATTATGAATCCTTTGGACAGAAAAATTGCCTGTTCCCACCTTTTCTTACTGGAAATTAATTAATGAATTTCTTAAAAGTTCACCCTTTGACAATGGTACCTTAAAACTTTTAACGGATTAGGAAAGAGACTATGCAAAAGACCTCTCGTCCCCCCTTGCATGCCCATCAGTTAGTATAGACATAGACCATTCTCAGTCTCCCCAGGACCCTGGAAACCTTCCTGATCCCCCTCAAAATACCACCCTAATGAATAGGGCTCCAATGGTTACCAACCGCCTTTTTCCAGTTTTAAATCCTGGAGACACATTGACCCCTGGGGAGAAGGCTAACTTGGAGAAGGAAGCAACTCCCTATGATACAGAAGACCTGCCACTGCTTAGGACCCAGCCACAGCCTATAGGACTTACACATCCACCTCCCTCCTATATCTCTCCTGCTTTTTGTTCTCTGGCCCTTCAGGGGCCAAATCCCCCCACCAGATATTTTTTCCCCAATTCCCTTGCCTCACCTAGCTCCCTTGGGAGAGTCTCTCCAACATAGACTGGAAGAGATCCAAGTTTAAAAAGAATTAAGATCCTTTGACTCTGAGCTTTATTCATTAGCCTTAGGCATGGAGTCAACACAAGCTGGCCCAAAGTGGTCTAATACAAAGGCTAAGCCGCTCCATTGGACTGTTCTCACTTTTCAGTCACCCTCAGTTAGATAGTTAAGCCTGCCCAGGTTGATGTCAAAGACTTAGACGAGGATCAAGAGGAGGAAGCGGGGGAAATGGATCAAGGAGATCAGGACTCAGAGGATGAGGACTTCATCCCTAGGCAGGAAGGAACCCAGAGTGTCTACAAAACATTAAGCCTGCGTTTTCTTGAAAAAACTTAAAAAGTCTTGTGCTCACTATGGACCCATTGCACCCTACACGTAGGCTTTATTAGAAAGCTACATGACACAATGTCTTACTCCCAATGATTGGAAATTTTTAGACCAAGCTACCCTCAATGCCGCAGACTTCCTGTTACGGAATGCAGATTTCAAAGAGCACTGTCAGGAAACTGCTCAGAAAAATTTAACTAAGCCCTCCTCTAATTCCTGGACTTATGTTAAGCTAGTGGGCAATGCGCCTTTTGACACTAAAACTTAACTGGCACGTTTCCCTGCTGGACTTTTGACACAGATTCAGATGGCTGGCTTACATGCTTGGAGACGCCTCCCTCAAAAGGCCTCTGCTACGACTTCCCTGGCAAAAATTCGACAAGGGCCCGACAAGCCTTATAGCTACTTTGTTCCCCGGCTTAACCTAGCTGCGGGATTCTTGCTTGGACCAAGTGAAAGCGAAAGCACCTTTGTAAAACATCTTGCCTTTGAAAATGCCAACCTGGCATGTCAGGATGTTCTTCGACCACATAAGAAAAAAGTGAAACTTTCTGACTTTATTGGACTCTGTGCAGCGTTGGGTGTAGCCCTTGCCATGGGTCTCACCCTCGGTGCCGCCTTTACCAAGGCCTTTCACAATCCTGGCTCACGTAGTTGCTTTACTTGTAAACAACCTGGCCATTTTGCACGTGAGTGTCTGACAGGCAAACAAAGCCTAAGAATAGTGTCTTTTCAAACTGAGGCTAAACTGCCCCCAGCTACCCTTTGCCCTAGATGAGGTAAAGGTCATCACTGGGCCAGTGAGTGTAGATCTAAGACAAATGCCCTCAGCAGCCTATCTCAAAATCCTTCTCCACAATTGCCTCATTCCAATTAGCCACCCCAGGCAGCGCAGGATTGGACCTTTTTGCCACCACTGATACAATATTAGACTCAATGCAAGGGCCCTAGATAATACCCACTGGAATTATGGGTCCCACTCCATCTCATATGTGTGCCCTTATTCTTGAAAGAGCCTCTACTACCTTACAAGGTGTTCAGGTCTTCCCTGGAATTAAAGATAATGATTTCACTGGAGAAATAAAAATACTGGCCACAGCTATTAATGGAGTTGCGGCCATCCCAGCAGGAACAAGACTTGCACAATTAATACTCCTTCCCTTGGATTCAGGAGGCACTTCCACCACTCAAACCTACCGAGGGGGACTACCTCCTTGGGCTCCTCTGATGTATATTGGGTTCAGCCCATTTCTCACAATAGACCCACCCTTATCTTACTTATTGAAGGAAAGGAATTCCAAGGAATTCTTGATACTGGAGCTGATGCCACAATTATTTCTCAAAAATACTGGCCAACAGGTTGGCCCCTCACCCCATCCTTGAGAGACCTTAAAGGGATAGGACAGTCAAAAAATCCTCTGGTCAGCTCTAGGGCTCTTAGCTGGACTGATACAGAGGGTAATATGGGAACTGTCACTCCTTTCCTTGTTCCTGACCTTCATCTTAACCTATACGTCCGAGATATTTTGAGTCAAATGTAAGTTATTCTTTCCAGTCCCAATTCCATGGTGACGCATCAAATGCTTCATATGAATTTTGTCCCTGGTACAGGCATGGGGAGACTGAGACAAGGACTCGTTGAGCCTATACAACCCTTACAAAAAACAAATACATATAGACTTGGGTATTTGGATTTTTAGTGTTGGTCCCTGACCCTCCTGTACCCCATGCAGATAAAATTATTTGGGAGACTCAGACTCCTGTGTCGGTGGACCAGTGGCCCCTTACCCAAGAAAAATTGGAGGCTGCCTCCATGTTAGTGCAGGAACAGCTGGCAGCTGGCTATGTAGAGCCATCAAGCTCACCATAGAATAATTCTATTTTTGTTATCAAGAAAAAATCAGGCAAGTGGCGCCTTTTACAAGATTTGTGTGTCATTAATAAAGTTATATGCCTGATGGGAGCACTACAGCCAGGCATTCCCACACCAGTGGCTATTCCCAAAAACTATTGTAAAATGGTTGTTGACTTAAAAGATTGCTTTTTTACCATTGCTTTACATCCTGAGGATAGACCCTATTTTGCCTTTAGTCTCCCTCACATTAATTTTCAGGGCCTTATGCAGAGATTTCAATGGAAGGTTCTTCCCCAAGGTATGGCCAACAGCCCTAGTCTTAGCCCAAAATACGTTGCTCAAGCAGTAGACCCTGTGAGAGAGCAATGTTCACAAATTCATATTTTACATTAATTGGATGATTTGTCAATTGCTGCACCTAATATCCATGAGGTTAATAATTGTTACCTGGACCTTTACAAAACCCTCACTACCTTGGGACTACAGATAGCTTCTGATAAGGTTCAAACACAGGACTGTTATACCTATTTGGGCCTTAAACTTCAAGATAATCAGATTCAAATTCCTAAAATACAACTACGTGTGAACCATCTTCACACTCTTAATGATTTTCAAAAATTACTGGGGGATATTAAATGGCTAAGAACATATTTAAAATTACCCACTTGTGTACTTTTGTCCCTTAATTATATTTTGAGAGGTGATTCCCACCCCTCCTCCTCTCAAAAGCTTACACACGAGGCATTACAGGCATTAAACCAAGTCACAGAAGCCATTGCCCAACAGTTTGTTACACAAATTTCTTATAACCTTCCTCTGGTTCTGGTTATTTAACAAACTCCTCATACACCCACAGGAATAATTTGGCAGCGAGATCCACATTTTAAAAATAAAGGCTGCCCCTTGCTTTGGGTCCATTTACCAACCACATCCTCCAAGGTTATTACTGTTAATCTTGCTCAGGTAGCTTCTATTATTATTAAAGGTCATTTGATTCTCGACAACATTTTGGCAAAGAACCTCATAATAATTTAATTCCATATATGAAGGACCAAACCAAATTTTTAATACAGACACGGGATGAATGGGGTATTGCCCTATCAGGCTTTTGGGGAACAACTGATAACCACCTCCCCAATGACCCCCTTTTACATTTTGTCCAGTTACATCCATTTATTTTTCCCAAAATTACTCAAAAGGCTCCCATTCCTCAAGCCCTTAATGTCTTTACAGACGGTTCCAGTAATGGCTGAGTGCTCTTTGTTGTCAATAACCAGCCTACCATCTTTGATACTATCTATCAGTCAGCACAGGTTGTGGAATTGTTTGCCATAACACAAGTTTTTATAATATTTTTTGATAATCCTGTTAATATTTATACAGACAGTGCCTACATTGCTCATTCTGTGCCCCTGCTGGACATTTCCCCCACTATTAAGGCTTCTTCCAATGTGGCCTTTCTTTTTCATCAGCTTCAGCAGCTAATTCAGGCCAGACAACACCCATTTTTTTTAGAACACATCAGGGCACACTCTGATCATCCCAGGCCTCTAACACAAGGTAATGCCCAAGCTGATGCAGCAACTCGTTCCATCTTTCCAATTTTTGTGGGCTCCATTCAAAAAGCCACAGAGTTACACAATCTTCACCATCTAAATTCCAAGAGCCTTCAATTACTTTGTAAAATTACCATGCAACAGGCACGAGAAATAGTAAAAGCATGCCCAGGTTGCACTGTCTCCCTCCCCATTCAACACATGAGAGTTAACCCCCGAGAATTTCTGCCCAATCACTTTTGGAAAATGGATGTTACTCATTTTCCTGAATTTGAAATTACCAAATATATACACGTTTCTATAGATACCTTCAGCGACTTTATTTTTGCATCACCACATTCAGGAGAGGCTACCAAATATGTTCTTTCTCCTCTTATTTCAGCCTTTTCCATAATGGGTAAACCAATACATATTAAAACAGATAATTATCCTGCATATACCTGTGCCAAGTTTAAATAGTTTTGTGCTACCTTGCAAATTCGTCATACTACTGGAATTCCATACAACACTCAGGGCCAAGGCGTTGTGGAACGTGCCCACCTTACCTTATAGACTTGGATAACCCTCCATAAGGCTTCCGCCCTTGTATTTACCACTCCCAGGCATCGCCTTAACCATGCCTTACTTGCCCTTATTTTTCTTACCCTAGACAGTGAAGGCCATTCGGCCGCAGACAGAAACTGGCATTCCTTGTCTAATTCTGTTCGCCCACCTCTTATGTGGTGCAATTCCCTTACAAATAAATGGAAAGGTCCAGATCCTGTTCTCATCTGGGGACGAGGCTCAGCTTGTCTTTTGGACCAAGAGCAATCAGCCCCAAGATGGTTACCAGAATGCCTGGTTAAACAGGTTAATGACTTACCTCAACACAGGGATGGAGGGCCTCCCCCTGAGGACAAATTTTGTTCTTTTTCAGATGCAGCCAACAATCTGTGTGAGGATCCTGATTTAGGCACTTCTGCTTAACAGGTTTGTACATGGAGGCCTTGGCCCTCCACGTTCCAACATCATGGTGTAAGTTTTTGGGCCCCCCTGTGAATGCAAGTGATGATCTTGGACTCAGGCTCCCACTAGTTGGACCGAGACTGCTGACTGCGTGACTAAGGTGGCTTACCTCCATGCCGAGGTTGACCATAAACTTGGAGGAGTTCATCAGCCTAAATGGGTATGTGTTAACAAGCCAAAGTTTATTCCCCCTAGTACAAGTAAAGCTCTCCAAAATTCTTCTGCAACCTGTTCGCATACCGAGGCGAGGCATGACTCTTGTTATGTGTCGCCCTCAATTTGTGTTAACAAGCAGGGAGAACAATTTTTTGAAGCCTCCCAAACTAAAACTCATGCAGCAGGGGGGACCACTATTCATTATACCTCCGTTCTATTTGACCAGGGAGTAGAAGGCAAATACACCAAGCTACCGTCAGCTGGTTGCCAAGGCCCTGTCGGTAAACCCTCCTGCTGGCCCATTAAGGCCCCTACAGGGGTCACTGATGGTGGAAGAACCACTGATGCTGTCAAACATCCTCACATAATCAAACTTTTGAAACCCCAAATCCCTGAGCTCACATATCATCCCTTAATGTTGCCTGAATCTCAGCTCCCAGGTTTAGATACCAATACATTAGATATTTTGGAAACTACCTTCTACTTGCTTAATAATTCCAACCACACCCTTGCTGGTGATTGCTGGCTCTGCATGACAACAGGGGCAATTATGACTATGGCAGTTCCTATTAATTCTATCATAGACAATGATAATACATGCCAACCCGGATTTCCTTTTTAAGTACAACTTATAGGCACTATTACATTATGTCTTTTAGGCGCGATGCAGAATAACACCTATGATATTGATGTTGGAGTTACTTTCTTAGAAAATTGCTCAACATACAAAATTATTCCTCACCCACCCCAACTCTTTGTCCTCCCAATGGCAGAGTTTTAATGGGTGGAGGAAACTTGGCCTTCCCCAGGCTTCCAGCGAATTGGACCGGTGGCTCTGTTCTTGCCTTATTACTCCCTGATATAACTATAGTCCCAGGAGACGAAACTCTACCCATTCCTAGCCTAGACACCTTAGTCAAAAGACACAGGCGGGCAATTCAGGCCTTACCACTCATTGCCAGCTTTGGAATAACAGCTGCTGTGGGCACAGGTACACTGGCTTAGGCACAGCTATACACTCTTACCATCGCCTGTCTCAACAACTTATAAATGATGTACAAACTATATCAGGAACCATTAAAGATCTGCAGGACCAAATAGACTCCCAGGCAGAAGTGTTCCTTCAAAAAGACGAGGCTTAGATTTGCTGACAGATAACCAGGGAGGTATTTGCTTGGGCTTAGGGGAACGATGCTGCTTTTATGCCAATAAATCAGGCATAGTATGAACTAAAATTAAGCACCTTCAATAAGATCTAGAAAGAGATGACGCGAACTATTTGAAAATCCCCTCTGGACTGGGCTTTATGGATTTCTATCCTACCTTCTTCCCCTATTAGGCCCTTTGTTGGGTTTACTTATAATTGGGTCCATAGGACCTTGCATTATAAACAGGCTGGTACAATTTATTAAAGAACAGATTAATATTTTGGCCTCTAAACCCATACAGGTCCATCATCGTCTGGAGATGGAAGACTGTGCTGCCACCATTTAAAAGGATGTTCTACCCTTCTCACAGGCTTATTTCTTAAGTTTACATCCCCACAGATCTCTCTTTCTTATATAAAAGTATGAGTAACAGCTCTGACCAACTATCTTCTGCCCTTGCCATAAGGGTTAGTCCCCCATGGGCCCCTCCACTTGGCGGAGGATGCACCCATGGAGTGAGGATGTTATCCCAGTTCATTATTGTGATTGACTCTTCACATGTGCTGACATTTATATTCAATCTCTACGCAAAAGCCTATTGCTAAAGAAATTTTGGTCCCACTCCTATACTCACTCTTGTTTCTAAACCTACCAACTATCATCCTAATCCTACTTACTATCCCTTTTTGACTGGATGTTCTCTTCAACATTCAATCATTGAAGATACAAGGTCCTATGCCATTGTATATCGATTCATCTGAGACGTCTGTGCAGAATATAATTCAAAACTAAGTATCCCACTCGAGCGCCTAATGCCTTACTGGGCTTCAAATCTTACCTAGATTTCTGTTGGTTCCAATACCATTATTCATCTCGCAGAAGGATTCCTAACCCAAATCGAACCTGTTATTAACCCTAACCATACACTGTTCGCTCAATCTCACTTTACAGAAGATCAGGTACAGAGTTTGTCTTACAATACAAGAATGTAGGGGATGTTCCACCTGCTGAGAACCTCAAAGGTCCATGCAGAAATGATCCCTGGATAAGATGTAGGCAGCTATGGAGGACCTAAGAGAGCAAAAATCATCTTCCATGGCAAAAACCCTGGTCAGGACGAAGGGATGTGTCTGAAACAGCCGCTTTCTTCTTAATATAGAGAAGATGGACCAAACCAGGCCTGTGTGGAGAGCTGTTCCCAGGTGCCTATGGTTGAAATACCATTCTTACTTTTGAAAGTGTCACAGGAAGTAGGGGCAGCCCCCATTTCATGGGACCCTATGAAACAACTGTTAGCACAAAGTGGTTGTCAAGGCAGTGACCTCTTTCAGTTTCTGAAGGAATTGACCTACCTAACTTCCTTGGTGTTTGAAATCTCTGAACTTGGGATCCAGGAAGCAAGGCATCCAGAGCCAGTCCCAGTCTCAGTCACATTGGGCTCACTTGTTTGGATTTACCAAAGATAGGGTCAGTCTTTCTTGGTACCTACTGATGTGAGGATGGCCAAATGCCAGGAGAGCTCTGAAGAGGGGCCTTTCCAGGGAAAGCAGATAGTTGCTCACCAATGGCTCCTGGCAACTTCACAGAGTTGGAAAAGGAGACAAGATCTGAGACCCTACAGGGCATTTCGGTGGAACAGAGTATGGCCCACCAGTCAGAGGACACTCCATATATTCACACACCTACTTGGGAGAAGGAGGTGCCGTTTGAGTATGGGTGTGAGTATGCGGTTTTGTCTCATGTTCTGAGAATAGATAGGAAAGTCGGTTTGTTTGGTTTGGAGTGGACTGTTTCTTGTATGTCATTTGACAAGGCAAGTGTTTCTATATCTGTGTATCCTACTGTGTCCGTGGTTGTAGACATTAGAAAAGACAATGCATCAATGGATGTGTCCTGTCTAATAGAAAGCTCCCATCATTCATCCGGCCCAATTTATGAATGGACTGCAGCTTGCCTTATAGATGGGCAAAACCTATTATCTTCCCAAGTTCCAGTTTTCTTCCTGAATTCTGGAAACTCTCCAGAATAGGCTCATGGTTTTGTGTCCAAGATATAAACCACTTCCACACTCTGTGAAATGGCCATGTACTGAATAGCTGAAGGGAATGGGGGCATCTCAGAAAACTCAGATATCAGTGTGACCAGGAAAGTCTCAGAGGAGAAACCCTGCTTTGGGCCTTTTGCTTGCCTATTGTACTGTTGCCCTTAATGTCAGGATGGTTTTTGCCTCAGGCCACACTTTGTGAAGCGTGAAGAAATTAATTTTCATATGGAAAAGAATCGGCATCACCTGTGGCTCTTTGCTTAATTGCTTTGGAAAGGGATGCGTCTGAATCAGCATCTTGGCCCTGTATGAGGCTGTGGCTTAAATTCTCAGCACCAGATGGATCTAAAGAAAGATCCCATGTGTGCATCCAAAAAAAATGGCAAAAAGTTCAGTTTTTGTGGATGAAGTTTCTTGCCTTTCTCTCTTAGTTTCATGACCTTTATCAAGTGAGAATAGGGATCCTTTGGGTCAAATGAGTTCTTGAAAGCCATGCAGAGGTGCTTGGGTTTCCTGATGACTCCAAATCACATGAAGAGTCTTTACCTGACAGGCAGTAGGCCTCAAATTGGAGAAGCAGAGCAGTATTAAGAGCTGGCCTACTTGATCACTCCTGGTTCACAGGAAGGGTGTCCAGGCCACAATGACTTTAGGCAAATGAGGGGCAAGGGAGCTTTTTTTGAACACTGTCTTTGGATGTGCCCCTCATGGAAATATCCAGCCACAGTTTATGATGAGTATATATATGGAAGAATATGAGGGCTATGTGGGAGTGTTTTGGTTTTAATTCTGGTCATTTGTGTGGCGGTTGGGAGATGACTGGGTCCACCGGGGTTTAAACTCTGGTGTGATTCCCCTTAGAGACTGTGTTGTGGAACTGACCTCAGAGAATTATTGCCATGAAATGTGTTGAGATTTTTGGAGGCCACACATGGGAGTCACCCTTGGAAACTGAGATCTAGACAAAGGGTGGCTTTCCACACAGCACAGGGAATCTCAGCAATGATATCATGTGATTTTATTCTGAAAGGCTTGGCAGCCATAGTTGAGAGTCAAAACAAACATGGACCTCACATTGTAGACTTCTATGGGCCTGGCTTCATGTAACTTTTTGGCCACTCTTTGGGAAACCTTGCCTGTGAGAGTTCTCTAGAGCATTAATTGAAATGAGCTTCCTCACCATTTAATGGTACCTGAATAAATTGAAACCCAGAGTGCCTCCAAATTCATCCTTGAAAAATGGCTACATAAATACCATGACATTTTTGAAATTCCCATGACCAGGTGGCACTGGACAACCATGAATGTCCTGTTGCTGATTTGAGTGTACCAGACACTGCCTTGATTGACAGGGTTTCATGATAATGATGTAGAACAGAGATGTCAGTAAGTTGGAGCCTGCTGATTAGTGGTCGTAGAGAAGTGTTGTGCACGTGTGTGTTAAAAAATCTGTGGTGCGGTCATGTGGATCTGCCATTGGCTTTCAAATGGGTTGTTACTGATATGGAGCAGCCAGCAGAACCTTGTATGTAGAGGCATCTTGTTATATGGAGAAGTTTCAGGGCAATGTTCAGAATCAGGTTGCTATGGTCAAGGGGGCAAGCTATGTGGGATAGAAGCAAGATTGGTGTATTCTCCTGGAGACCCTGACCCACGACATGTGACAGAACTCCCTCCAGCAGTTTGTCCTAGTTGAACTTTTTGAATTTCGTGAAGCAAATACCAAACTCCCAGTGCAGCGGCAAGAAACACCACAAAAAGTGGAAGGTGACCAAATAGCTTCACACTCCACATGGGGAGACACTTAGCCCCCAGTGGCCACAATTATCTACAAAGAGAGAATTCAGCACTGCTGCCTAATGTTCATTGGAATATAAGAGACCATGTCCTCCAGGTCACATAGATGCAGACCCAGCTTTGGTGGTCTCACTACAAAGGAAGCTAAAGCTCCTGACAACAACATATATTTCAAGTGCCCAACCTCAGAGGCAGTTTCTGAAGAAGTCTTTAGGCCAGCAGAGCTCCATGATTGTGGAGTTTACACTGTCCCTTATTTTTGGAAACTGGTCTACCACCTTCGAAGTTCTAAACTCCTGAGCAATTTTCATTCCAGATATATATTCACAGATTTTATAACTCTTCTCCTCAAATTGTGTCTTACTTGGAGCGAAGGAAATGTCAAGGAATTGTTCTGGATGAGAGTGGAAGGATTTTTGTGTAGCACATGTTTGCATACACATTGGATTCATTTTCCAATTTTCCAATTGAAATACTGAATCCCTGACACTACCCCATACCCTACTAGACTCTGTGTACTAATCCTAATATGATGGAGAAAAATAACCCCCAAAAAATTGAAATACAAGCATTTCAAAAGAGGCCTGGTATATATTTGGACTTGCCTTATGCACTGTATAAGGTAGGAGTTATAAATCTAGTCAATTTTTTGTTGAAATAGTTCTCCAGTTGTTTTTAAAGTTAACCAATATGTGAATTCCTGTCTCCCTTTCGCTGTAGCCTATTCAGCATATGTATTTTTATAAGCACATATACAATCCTACCTGGTACCACACGTACACTATTTTGTGGTTGCTGACTTGGCAGATACAAATTGTGAGAAGAGATCACTCCTCCTAAATGCTGATGGAACTGAAAATTCAACCTATGGGTGAGTTTCCTAGCTGAACAACATTATATATAAATCCATGTTCAGTAAAATGAATATTTTTGATCTGTGAATGATATATATTTCATGGTGAATTTCAATTGGCATATAGTCCTAATTTTTAATATCTGTATATATATATATATATATATATATATATATATATATATATATATATATATATACTATCCAGATTTTTCAAAATATGAAATATATCTGTCTTATTATACATTTCCTAAATTCATTCATATTCATGTATGTGGATTTTTAATTATCTTTTCACAAGATTATTCTCAGAAATATTCATCCACCTGAAATACATATTTGTTTCCTACTACTGAAAACTAACTTCAGTGAATGGTGTATACAAATCCTAATATTTCTTCAGTAACTGACCAAGTTTAACATCAATGCAAGTAGACTCCTATGGAACATGATGTGTATTTTGATGTTAATTTTTTTCAACACTGGTGCATTACAATTTCTTTAGTTTATGCACATCATTGGATATAGATTTCATCCACAAGTTTGCAAATTTATAGGCATTTGTTTCACTTTCAATCACTTTCTACTTCAGAACACATATATTTCTTCATGTTTCTTGACTGGTCTTTTCATGAGACTTCTTTCCAAACACATTATTTTTGATATCCATAAGTACTTTTGAAGCAAATCTCACACACCCTACATGATGAACCATAACCCTAATATTACGATTAGATGTATAACTGGTTAGAATGAATGATTGTATATCAATATATGATTTCTTATATATTTTCAGATATCAATTCAATCCATTATTTAAAGTGGAACCAGTTATATTATTTATACACAATATTGTCTATTCATGCATTATCTCTATATTCATAGACACAGGGTACACCTCTTTATACCCCCAATACTAATTTACATGTCTTCAAAATATTCCTCCTTGAAATGGTGGAAGAAATACTCATGTCACCTGACCTATGTATACATTTTATCACAGTAATATTCTGGACATAAAAAGCAAAGGTCACACTTATGATTGTACCAATGTAAAGGTTGGTCGAGCGTTGGAGTAAGAGACCACCAAGAGACTGTCACATGCAACAGCAAAGTGTTTATTGGGGGTCCAGCATGCTGTGGCTCAGAGCTCACTTGAATTTAGCAGAGAGCCCTGAGAACAGCTTAAGCAGAGCTTATATACTTTCCTTAGAGAGGGCAGGGAGTGAAATTTATTGATGGGTCATGGCAAGTGGGCGGTTTGTTTGCAAATGTGTGAGGGAGTACATTCTGCAGTTTGGCAATTGGGGACAGTACATTTGGGGAACAAGATAAGCAAACAGTTCTCAAGATTTCAACAGTGTTTTGTTAAGCATACAGAAAAACAGAAATTGACAAGTACCTATTTTATTATCCTTTCATTCCCCACTTCTTGTTCTGGTTACTTTTAATCATAAAAGTGATCATTGGGGGGTGTCACAATTCATGTCTGCTAGTCGGAAACATTGTTGTCTGATTACCATAAGTTTAACTTGTCCAATTTGAGCTTGGAGAAAAGAAACTACACGGTTGAGCATACAGGGCCCTACAGTTAGCAATAATATGAAGATTATTAAAGGACCGGCCAAGGCTGATAAAAGTGTAGTTACCCACGGGGACTGTGTGTACCAAGACTCAAACCACCGTTTTTGGGCCTCTGTCTCTCATTGACACTCTTCAAGGCGTTTTTTTTTTTTTAATTTACTCATAGATTCTTTTACAACTCCAGTATCGTCAGCATAAAAACAATAATCTTCCCTCAATGCAGCACAAAGGCCCCTTCTCTCAGGAAGAGAAGGTCCAAATGTCGCCTGTTCTGTAAAACTACTTCAGAGAGCAAGGTTAAAGATTCCTGTAAAGCTGTGATGGAAGTTTTTAATATCTTTAAGTTTTGGTCTATTGGTACTTGTCATTGGGTTATTTGTTGTGTCCCATGGACTAGGGCAGTGGTTCCTGTGCCCACCCCTGCAGCAACTCCTATTCCGAATAGGATGGCTAAAGTGAGGAATACAGCTCCCAGCGGAACCGAGTTTTTTGCCCCCCTATTTGATTTTTAAATGAACCTGTTTAATGATAGAGCACTCTGGGAATCATCTGCACCATTACATAATTAATCACATCTGTTGATCATTTTATGAACCCATTAACAATGTTTAAGTATATAGAATTACACTTTTGTAGGGACAGACAAGGCAAGGCACCTGAGATAGCACCGAAGCTAGGGAAACAATCCTATTTGGTTGCAAACGGATTTAGAGGGCATTGCTTCTGTTGTAATCAATTAATCCGCTGAACCCCAAGTTTAGGTAGTTTCAGAATTTTGTACCCAACATGTAGGTAAAGTGGCTCAGAAGTTCACAGTCTGCAGAAGTTCACAAAAAGCTGGTTTTGGTTCTGTTTTATTTCCTCTGTTCTATGCAAGTTTAGTTTTTAAGGACACTTGGGAGGGGGAGAGATTTTGTCTTCTCTTTTTTTTTCTCCCTGCCAGCTATTACCATGGAGCCCAGTTGGTAACTTCTTTATCTTAGAAATGTAGCCATCTCTGTGAAGCCCCAGCTCAAGGCCAGAGGCCTTGTTCACATATTTTGTGAAAAACTAGTAAAGGGGTGTCTAGCATAGCAGAGCTGATTTTTCCAGCCCATGGTACGTAGAACAGGGCAACAAGAAAAGAGGAAGTTTATCTACATTGAACTCCTTCATTGGGACTCTTTTGCTAAAAGTCCTAAATTCAGCCATGGTGAAGACTTCTGGAGAAGGTCAGTTAAGAATTTTCTGTGGTCCTGGTACAGAGGGGGAAGACGTGAAAGGCGGGTGGTGAGAGCAGCTCCGTGGATCTGAGAATGAGGAAGAAGAGATGTAAAAGAATAATGGGAAAGGGCTTTGGGATTTTCCTAGCATCAAAAAGTTGAGCAGTAGAACAGATAGACCAGAGGGGATGATGGGAGTGAGTATCTCAAAAAGCCTGTGAGGGACTTCAAATTCTTAGTAACCTGTTTTCAGTGTTGACAAAGCAACTTTAAAGGCCATTTTCATTACATCTTGGATAGGGGTCTGAGGGCTCTCCTCTGCCTGTTTGAGCTTTGGGTTAGCTGGTAAAAGGACCTGTTGGGACCCGGTGCGGACACTGACAGGAGAAGAGAGGAGTGAGTGGGCAGAGGGGTATCTCAGTACCTGCTACCTCAGCAAGGGGGCAATTGTCTGAGAACCAGCGGTGGTTTGGGTATTTGATCTAGTAATTGGAGAGGAGAAATCAGGTTGCTGAGGTGGGATTGACAGCAGAGCATCTGGAGTAGATGGCAGAGGGTGAGGATCTATTGGAGATGTATAGTTCAGGATTTGAGTGAAGGAGGAAAAAGGCCTCCACATAGGGGAATTTCCTTCCACGCTATTGAGCACTTGCCGCAGTTAAAAAGGTCACACAGAATTTGAGGTTATAGAGACCCCCCTGGGGGCCATCAGTTTTGGTTGTTAATTGGTAATATGGCCAATGCTGTGTACTGAATTTGATGAAAAGTTTGGGTTCCTCTAGGCAGCCCCTATATGCTCACATCCCTATGACTCACAGAAGAAGTCGGCTTTTTCCTCACACAGCCTTGGCTTTTGTGGCTTTGATAACTGCCGGGTAAACATAGTAATCTAGGTTAGCCAACCTGCATCTGGCTCGCGTTTTCCTTCACCCACAATAGCAAAACTCACACACTCTTCCTGATAAACCATAACCCTAATATTACCATTAGATGTTTAACTCCTTGGAATGAATGTATGTATATCAATATAAGATTTCCTGTATATTTTCAGATATCAATTAAATCCATTATTTAAAATTGGAACTAGTTATATTATTTATTCACATTATGATTTATTAATGCATTATCTCTGTATTCATAGATACAGGGTAAACTTATTTGTATCCCGAATACTAATTTATAAGTCTTCAAAATATTGCTCTGAGAACTGGTGGAAGAAATACTCATGTCACCTTATCTACAAATATATTTTATCACAGTAATATTCTGGACACAAAAACCAAAGGTCACACTTATGCTTCTACCAAAATCTAAATGGAAAGTGAGCAGGGATTACTAAAAACATTCACGTTCAGTTTGCCTAATGCTCTCTAATGTCAATCCTATTGGTAATTACATATTTGTTTCTTCCTAAGATTATATATTCTCTCAAGCATGTTGAAATTGTCTAATCCAATCACTCACTTTATACTTTGCCTGATTTCCTAATGTCTCTATTGATATCTGCTTTCCTACATATTTTCACCAGTTCATCATTGTGACTGACTCTTCACATGTGCTGACATTTACAGTCATTCTCTACAAGAAACCCTATTTCTAAAGAACTTTTGGTCCAAATCCTATACTCACTCTTCTTTCAAAATATACCGATTACCTTCCTAATCCTGCCGACTCTTCCTCTTTCACTACATTCAATCATCCAATGTAAATGGTCCTATACCATTGTATGTCGATTTATCTGAGACAACTGTGCAGAAAGTAATTCAAAGCTAAGTATCCCCATCAAGGGCCCAATGCCCTTCTGGGCTTCAAATCGTACCTAGATTTCTGTTTTCATACGTATATTTCTCCTCTATATTCTTATAAATATCGCAGGTTCCCTATACCATTATTAATCCAGCAGAATGATTCCTAATCCAAATTGAACATGTTATTAATACTAACCATACACTGTTTCCTCAATCTAACTTTACAAAAGAGCAGGGACAGAGTTGGTCTTAAAATACAGGAATGTAGGGGATCTTCCACCTGCTGAGAACCTCATAGGTCTATGCAGAAATGATCCCTGGAGAAGATGTATTCAGCTATGAAGGACCTGAGAGGGCAAAAGTCATCATCCATGGCAAATGACTTGATGTGGATTGTCTGAATGAGGCACTCTCTTCTCAATGTAGAGAAGGTGGACCAATCCAGGCCTGTGTTGAGAGCTCTTACAGGGTGCCAATGGTTGATATACCATTCTAACTTGTAAAAGTGTCACAGGAAATAGGGGCAGCCTCCATCGCATGGGACTCTTGGAAGCAACTGTTAGGACATATGGTTACCAAAGCAGTGATCTCATTCAGTTCCTGAAAGAAGTGACCTCACCTCATTTTCTTGTTGATTTAACTCTCTGAACATGGGATACAGGAAGCCAGGCATCCAGAGCCAGTCCCAGTCCCAGTTTCAGTGTGCTCACTTGATTGGAATTAACAAGGATAGGGTCAGTCATTCTTGGTACCTTCTAATGTGAGGATCGGCAAATGCCATGAAAGCTCTGAAGAGGGGCCTGTCCTGAAAAAGATGGTAGTGGCTCAGCACTGGCTACTGACAACTTTGGAGACTTGCCCAAAAAACCAGATCTGAGACAGGACAGGACATTTCAGGGAAAGTCTGTCAGTCAGAGGACACTCCAGTTAGTCACATACCTACTTGCTGGAAGGAGGTGCCTTTGTGGGTGTGGGTGTGTGTTTGTGGTTATGTCTCATGGTCTGAGAATAGGTAGGAAAGGCGGTTTGTTTGGTTTGGACTAGACTGCTTCTAGAATGTCATTTGACAAGGGGAGTGTTTCTATATCTGTGTATCACACTGTGTCTGTGGATGCAGACATTAAAAAAGAGAATGCATCAATGATTGTTTCCTGTCTAGTAGACAGCTTTCCAGCGTTCATCCTGCCCAATTTATGAATAGAGTGTGGCTAGCCTTATTGATGTGCATCACCTGCTACCTTCCTAAGTTCCTGTTTTCTTCCTGAATTCTGGCCACTCTGCTTTAGGCCTTTTGCTTACCTAATGTTCTGTTGCCCTGAATGTCAGGAAGGTCTTTGCCTCAGGCCACCCTTTTTTGAATCCTGAAGAAAACAGTTTTCAAATGGAAATGAATAGGCATCACCTGTGTTTCTTTGATTAAATGCTTTGGAAAAGGATGTGTCTCAATCAGCCTCTTCACCCTGTGTGAGGCTGTGGCTTAGATTCTCAGCACCTAATTTATCTAAAGAAAGATCCCATATGTGCATCCAAATCCACAATGGCAAAAAGATCAATCATTGTGGATGAAGTCTCTTGCCTTCCTCTGTTAGGTTCCTGACCTCTATCAAGTGAGAATAGGGATCCTTTGGGTCAAATGAGTTCTTCAAAGCCATGCAGAAGTTCTTGGGTTTTCTCATTACTCCAAATCGCATAAAGAATTTATACCTGACAGTCAGTAGGCCTCAAATTGGACAAGCAGAGCAGTATTAATGGCAGGCCTATTTGATCACTCCTGGTACACCGGAACTGTGTCCAGGCCACTCTGACTTTAGGCAAATGAGTGGCAAGGGAGCATATTTTTGACACTGTCTTGAGCTGTGTCCCTCATGGAAACCACCAACCGGAGTTTATGATGAGTGCCTATATGGAAGAAGATGAGGGCCATGTGGGAGTGTTTTGGTTTTAATTTTGGTTATTTGTGTGACAGTTGGAAGAGATGACTGGGTCCACCTTGGCTTGAACTCTGGTGTGATTCCCCTTAGATACTGAGTTCAGGAAATGACATCAGAGAAATATTGCCATGAACTGTTTTGGGATTTTAGGAGGCCACGGATAAGAGTTGCCCTTGGAAACTGATCTAGGGCCAGGTTTGCTTTCCACAGAGCACTAGGAATTTCAGCTAGGATATCACATAATTTTATTCTGAAAAACTTGACAGCCAGAGTTGAGAGGCAAAACACACATGGACCTCACATTGTAAACCTCAATGGGCATGGCTTCATGTGACATTTTGGCCACTCTTTGGGAAGTCTTGCCTGTGATAATTCTCCACAGCTTTCTATGAAATGAGCTTCCTCACCATTTAATATTTCCTGATAAATACCATGAAATTTTTGAAATTCCCATGAACAGGTGGCACTGGAGAATCTTTGGATGTCCTGTTTCTGATCATGAGTGTACCACACAGTGCCTTGATTGACTGGGTTCCATGAAAATGGTGTAGAACAGAGATGCCAGTAACTTGGTGCCTTCTGAGTAGTGGGCCTAGAGGAGTGGTGGGCAGGAGTGTGATAAAACATCTGCGGTGGGGCCATGTGGATCTGCCATTGTCTTCAAAATGGCTTGTGACTGACATGGTGCAGCCAACAGACCCTTATAAGTAAAGGCATTTTGTTATATGGAGAGGTTTCAGGGCAATGTTCAGAATCAGGTTGCTATAGTCAAGGGGGCAAGCTATATAGGATAGAAGCCTAGTTGGTGCATTCTCTTGCTGACCCTGTTTCACCACACGTGACAGAACTCCCTCCAGCACTGTGTCCCAGTTGAATTCCTTGTATTTCGTGAAGCAAATACCAAACTCCCAGTGCAGCTGCAAGAAACACCAGGAAAAATGGAGGATGACCAAATGACTTCACGGTCCACAGGGGGGGAGACACTTAGTCCCCAATGGCCACAGTTGACCTAAAAAGATAGAATTCAGCACTGCTGCCTCATGGTCATTGGAAAATAAGAAACCACTTCCTCCAGGTCACACAGATGCAGACCCAGCTTTGATGGTCTCACTACACAGGAAGCAAAAGCTCCTGACAACAACATATATTTCATGTGTCCAAACTCAGAGGCTGTTTCTCAATAAGTCTTTATTCCACCAGAGCTCCATGTTTGTGGCGTGTTTACCCTGTTCCTTACTTTTGGAATCTCCTCTACCACCTCCAAGTTTGTAAACTCCTGAGCATGTTCCATTCCAGATATATAATCACGGATTTTCAAACTCTTCTCTTCTAATTGTGTCATACTTGGGGTAATGGTTATGTCAAGGCTTTGTTCTGGATGAGTGTGGGAGGATTTTTTGTAGCACATATTTGCTTACTCATTGAATTCTTTTTCTAATTTTCCTTTGGAAGTACTTTATCCCTGACACTACCCCAAACCCTACTAGACTCTGACTACTAATCCTAATATGATGGAGAAAAATAACCCAAACAGATTGGAAATGCAAGCAGTTCAGAAGAGGCATGGTGTACAGTTGGAATTGCCTTTTGCATGATAAAGTGTAGCTGTTGTAAAACTTGTCAATTTTTTGTTGAAATAGTTCTCCATGTGTTTTTAACTTAACAAATAAAAAAAATCCTGTCTCCCTTTCTCTGTAGCCTATTCAGCACATGTAATTTCATATGCACATATAGATTCCTACCTGGTATCACATGTACATTCTTTTGAGATGGCTGATTTGGCAGATACAAATTGTTAGCAGAGATCACTCCTACTAAACGCTGTTGGAACTGAAAATTCAAACTATTCGTGAATTTCCTAGTTGAACAACATTATACATAAATCATGTTGAGTAAAATAAATATATTTGGACCTGTGGATGATATATATTTCACAACAAATTTCGATTGTCATATATATTGCTACTTTTTAATGTCTGTGTGTTATATGTATATCCAAATATATGTGGATGATATATATTTCACAGCAAATTTTGATTGTCATATGTATTGCTACTTTTTAATGTCTCTGTGTTATATGTATATATATATACATATACACACACACACACACACACTCCAGATTTTTCAAAATATGAAATATATGTGTCTTACTGTACACTCTATAAATTCATTGATGCTCATGTATGTGGATTTATAATCAATATTTCACAAGATTATTCTCAAAAATATTCATCAACCCGAAATACATATTGTTTCCTAGTACTGACAACTAACTTCAGTGAATGGTGCATACAAACCCTAATATTTCTACAGTAACTCATCCTGTTTAACATCAATGCAAGTAGATTCCTATGGGATATGATGTGACTTTTGACATTCATTTTTATTTAACACTGGTACTTTACAATTTCTTCAGTTTATGCACATCATAGGATATATATTTCATCCACAAGTTCGCAAATTATAGGAATTTGTTTCACTTTCAATCACTTCCTGTTTTAGAACACATGTATTCCTCCAGGTTTCTTGACGGGTCTTTCAGTGAGACTTCTTTCCAAACACTTTATTTTCGATTTCCATAATCACTTTTGAAGCAAAACTCACACACCCTTCATGATAATCCATAACCCTAATGTTAACATTAGATGTACAACTGGTTGAAATGAATGAATGTATATCAATATAAGATTTCGTATATATTTTCAGATATTAATTCAGTCCATTATTTAAAGTGGAATCAGTTATATTATTAATTCACAGTATCGTCTATTCATGCATTATCTCTATATTCATAGACACAGGATACACCTCATTGAACTCCAGTACTAATTAATACATCTTCAACATATTGCTCCCAGAAATGGTGGAAGAAATACCCATGTCACCTGATCTACATATACATTTTATTACAGTAATATTCAGGACACAAAAAACACAAACGTCACACTTATGATTGTACCAAACCTAAACGGAAATTGAACATGGATTACTAAAAACATCCATGTCCAGGTTGCCTAATGTGCTCAAATGAAAATCCTATTGGTGACTACATATTTGTTTCTTCCAAAGATTATATAATCAAACTCAACCCTTTTGAAAAAGTCTAATCCTGTCACTCACTTTATACTTTGCCTGATTTTGTAATGTCTCAATTGATATCTTCTTTCCTAGATATTTTCCCCAGTTCATCATTGTGACTGAATCTTCACATGTGGTGACACTTACATTCACCCTCTAACCGAAACCCTATTGCTAAAGAACATTTGTTCCAAATCTATTATTCCCTCCTTCCTAAACCTACCGAATATCTTCCTAATCCTAACTTCTATCACTTTTTGACTGGATGTTCTCTTCTACATTCCATCATCCCAGGTACAAGATACTATGCCATTGTATATCGATTTATCTGAGACATCTGTGCAGAAAGTAATTCAAAGCTAAGTATACCAATCAAAGGCCCAATGACCTTCTGGGCTTCAAATCTTACTTAGATTTCTGTTTTCATTATTATATTTCACCTATATATTGTTGTAAATATTGCAGGATCCCAATACCTTTATTCATCCTGTAGAATGATTCCTAACTAAAATTGAATCTGTTATTAACCCTAAGCATACACTGTTCCCTCAATCTTACATTACAGAAGAGTAGGGACAGAGTTGGTCTTAAAATACAGGAATGTAGGGGATCTTTAACCTGCTAATAACCACAAAGGTCCTTGCAGAAATGATCCCTGGAGAAGATATAGGCAGCTATGAAGGACCTGAGAGAGCAAAAGTCATCTACCATGGAAAGCAACCTGGTCAGGATGAAGGGTTGTGTCTGAATCATCCTCTCTGATCTTAATGTAGAGAAGATGGACCAAAGCAGGCAATTATGGAGAGCTGTTCCTGGGTGCCTATGTTTGATTTATCATTCTAACTTGTGAAAGTGTCACAGAGAGTAGGGGAAGCCTCCATCTCATGGGACCCTTGGAAGCAACTGTTAGGACAAACTGGTTGCCAAGGCAGTGACCTCATTCAGTTCAGAAAGGAAGTGACCTCACCTCACTTCCTTGGTGATGGAATTCTCTGAACTTGGGATTCGGGAAGCCAGGCACCCAAAAGCAGTCCCAATCCAAGTCCCATTGGTCTCACTTGTTTGGATTTACCGAGGACAGGGTCAGTCTTTTTTGGTACCTACTGATGTGAGGATGGCCAAATGCCAGGAAAGCTCTGAAGAGGGTCATTTTCTGAGAAAGCAGGTAGTGGCTCAGCACTCGCTTCTGACAATTTCAGAGAGGTGGCCAAAGAGACCAGATCTGAGATAGAACAGGCCATTTCTGGTGAACATAGCATGGTCCACCACTCAGAGGAAACTCCGGATAGTCACAGACCTACTTGGGGGAAGGAGGTGTCTTTGTGGGTGTGGGTGTGGGTTTGTGGTTTTGTCTCATATTCTGAGAATAGGTAGGAAAGGCGGTTTACTTGGTTTGGAGTGAACAGCTTTTACTAAGTCATTTGACAAGGCGAGTGTTTCTATGTCTGTGTAACCCACTGTGTCCGTGGTTGTAGATATTAGAAAAGAGGATGCATCATTGGATGTGTCCTGTCTAGTAGAAAGCTTCCCAGCATTCATCCTGCCCAATTTATGAATGTACTGCAGCTTGCCTTATCGATGGGCAACACCTGCTATCTTCCTAAGTTCCTGTTTTCTTTCTGAATTCTGGCCACTCTGTAGAATAGGCTCATGGTTTTGTGTCCAAGGTATGTACCACCTCCAATCTCTGTGACATGGCCATGTACTGAATAGCTGAAAGGAATGGCGACCATGTCAGAAAACTCAGATATCAGTGTGACCATGAAAGTCTCAGTGGAGAAACCCTGCTTTGGGCCTTTAGATTACCTAGTGTTCAGCTGCCCTGAAAGTTGAGAGAAACAAAAACCATGAGTACTGAATAAACGTTGCAGCAGTTGGAACATGTCGCTGTATTGAGGTTCCCTCACCAGACTTTAGTTTCCCCAGTTATCTGGACTGTCAACGTAACCTTTTAATTTTAGTGTTACAGTTGTCCTTCCCCATTAGATACAGTGTAATAATTTCATGTCATCTGATCTTGCAAAATCCTTTTACTAGTATGACCTTTGTGTCTAATAGAGAAATCTTCACTTCTGTTACTCAGGGCTGGATAATCGTACTAGCAGACACGAAGACTACCTGTTTAGGTTAGGAATATAAGTAGGTCTTTACCTAAAAAATCTGCCTCTGGCAGCTCCTCTTGATAGTCTCTTTTTATAGTTATCAGGCATTCCTGTCTGAGAATCCTTCTTTTAGTTTCCAGTCTTACTTATTTTGGGAGGCTAACATAAATTGTATACCTTAAAATTTTATTATTATTATTATTATTATGATGATGATGATGATGATTATTATTATTAATTAAAATGCCCAGGAATGGCTGTATTTTCGTTTTAACTGTCTTTGCTAACTGTTTCAGATGAAACAGTCAAACTGACTTCTGTTTCTATCTATTTTTCACAGTCAGCTGAGCTTTTATGGGAGTCAATTCTGGGGAAACTTGAGAGCAGCTTCTCAGTTCTGATAGTGCCATTTTCGTTAGGTGGGTCCAGGTCTTGCTTGACCATGTGGTTTCCCTCAGAAGCATAAGAATGTCTCCCTTCTCTGATAACTCTCCTCTTCATGGCAAATGCACTCATTGGCTTTATGTTCTCCAGTGGTCTCATTATTTTTCCTGATCTGGAGGTTATTTGGCCCAGAGTTGCAAAGCTCTTTAGAGAAGTCCCCTGTTCCCTGGATTCAGACTGACTCAGAGGGCAAGAGCCAAATATTGGTTTTCTTGGCCCTTTTCATTTAACTTTAATTCAATCCTAATCTGAAACATCCAGCAAATAAATTTTAACAGCCTTATATTACAAGTACTGGGATTTAATGTCTATAACTTTATAATGATTTATCTTTTAATTAATTGGGATCTGTATTATTCTGTCTTATAGGTGATGACTTATTATCTTAAATTAACCCATGTTGTGTTCTTAAAGCAACACTTCTGTAAAACACTAACAGGGAATCTTTAGATCACTTATAAGGAAATTACAAAATAAAAATTTTTAACAAGAGTAAAAATACTTAGTTCGTGTAACAGCTACCCTAAATTTTTTGGCTGCGTTATACACTATATCCCCTGTTTAAATCCTAGTAATCTTGACACAAATCAAAAACCAAAGAAACTTTTGAACATAACTTTAAATGAAATAAAATCTGACCTACTGCTTTCGTAGTCATTCTCACATGTTGTAAGATGGGACACACAGCCTTATTTCAGTTAAGGCAGGGCTCTATATGAATCTTTAGTGTTTTAGATCTAAAGGTGATCTTTGTTTTTTAAATATCATTTTACAAAGTTTACAAAAATTGTGTCAGGTCACATGAACATTTGCTAACACCGTATGATATCAGATTTAAAACATGAATTAAAGAAAGGCTGAAAGTTTTTAACCTTTACATAGATTAGGCTCTCAATAACTTAAAAATACATTTAAATGGTTCCCCAATGTAAAAAGTAACATAAAACTTTACATATCTTATTGATAACAGGTAAATAAATCCCCAATATATTTTTTACCATATAACTTTAGAACAACAGATTGATATAATGCTCTTTTCAAGTTTCTACCTTACAGACTTGTATACCTGGAAGATATGAGCACATTGACAGCAACACAATTACATTGATGTTTCTACATTAACCAAGTTTAGCTTTTAAAGAAATGGCAGTACAGTTCTCTAAAATAACAGTTCTTATTTATTCAGTTGTTTAATTTTTATGGTTGTTTGCTCTAGAAAAAAATAAAACTTAATAACACAGTTTTATGGGTAAACTTATGTTTTCAGAAATTTTTGTCTCTTTAACACATGACTGAATTTTACAATCTTATACACACTTTAGTACAAACTTATACAGACCTTAGTAAATCAATCAGATATCAAACAAAACTACTCATGAATGAGTAATCCCATATGAAATTTACTTTACTTATTTATTAAAATATTAGACAATTGTATTGAAAATTGTAAACCATTTTTTTTTGTTGTTGAAGGAAAAGTCCTTGAACAAAGGCATATTAGACCTTTTGTAGACATTAATATTTTATTAGATTTTTGAACACCTAGAAAACCTTGTGAGCTTAAATTTAAAGAGCAATTCCCTACAGAACAGAACAGAGGACAGAACCATTCTCATTACTGTCCCAGAGAGGGGTATATGTTAGCCTACCCAGGCCACCTCCCTGTCATCAGAAGTACTCTCCCTTAACTGGATAACAGATGTTATAAAGGTGTCACTTACCTATGGAGGCCTCCTCTACCAGGAGCTTGCTAATAGTTTTAGTGCTTTGGTTCTCTGCAGTGCTCCACGGACTGAAGGCTCAATCCAAGGCCTTGGAACGTCTTAAGTTGCACACCCCCTAGAGTGGCTCTCCAGTGTGGAGCCCTAGAGGGCAGGCCAGCTTCAGAATTTCCACAGTCTGATCTTGTGATCTGGTCGGGCAGGGTTATCTCGCTTTGGAACTCCAAAATGTAAGACCAGAATGCAAGAAAAGACCACTGACTCCAATTAAAATCAAATTAAGGCAAGCTTATTATTTCAACCGGCCAGGCTGCCTCTCCCTCCCAAAATGGCGGGAACAAGACAGCAACCCAACTTTCCTACAGCCCAGATATGTAGCCCAGAAAGATACACAAAAGGGGGGTTACAGATAAGAGAACTTTGACAAGCATCACACTAATGGTATATTACATTTTTTTTTTTTTTTTGCTGGCCCTAACATCAGAATTAGAGCCTCAGAGACACGTTGTCTGGCCAGGGAAAGAAAAATATTTATGAGGTATCATTAAAGTTTTAGAGAGCGCTGCTATCTGGTCAGAGATCCAGACATGGGTGAGTTCAAGGCACTGGTAGGCATTTCAAGCAGGTTCAGAATTTGCGCTAATTTATAGTAAAGCCAAAATTATCTTTTCATGGCTTTGTGGCAAGATGGCCCCCAATTTTAATGAAAGATCAGGTTGGATCTATCAACCCTGTCCCTTACTTTTGGAAACTCCCCTACCACCTCCAAGGTTGTGAACTCCTGAGGATTTTGCATTCCTGATAGGTATTCACAGATTTTCTAACTGTTCTCCTCTAATTGTGTCTTACTTGGGGCCGAAGTAATATGAAGGCATTATTCTGGATGAGAGTGGAAAAATTTTGTGTAGCACATATTTGCATACACATTGGATTCATTATCTAATTTTCCATTCGAAATACTGAATCCCTGACACTAACCAATAGCTGACTAGACTCTGACTACTAAACCATTATGATGGAGAAAAATAACCCAAACAGAATAGAAATACAAGCAGTTCAGAGGAGGAATGGTGTACAGTTGGACTGGTCTTTTGGATGATAAAGGGTTGGTGTTATAAATCCAGTAAATTTTTTGTTTAAATAGTTCTCAATGTGTTTAAAAGTAAACAAATATGTGAATTCCTGTCTCCCTTTCTCTGTAGCCTATTCAGCACATGTAATTTTATATGCACATATAGAATCCTACCTGGTATCACACATACATACTTTTGAGGTTACAGTTACTAGGAAGATACAAATTTTGAGAAGAGATCACTCCTCCAAAACGATTTTGGAACTGAAAATTCAAACTATGGGTGAGCTTCCTAGTTGAAAAACATTATACATAAATCCATGTTTACTAAAATAAATACTTTTGCATCTGTTGATGATATATATTTAATGATGAATTTCGATAGGCATAAATATTGCTACATTTTAATGTCTGTGTATATATATATATATATATACACACTCTCCAGATTTTTCAAAATATGAAATATATGTGTCTTACATTAACTCCCTGAATTCATTCATGTTCATGTATGTGGATTTATAATCAAGTTTATACAAGATTATTCCCAGAAATATTCATCCACCTGAAATACATATTTGTTTTCTAGTACTGAAAACTAACTTCAGTTAATGTTGCATACAAATCCTAATGTTTCTACAGTAACTGACCCACTTAAACATCATTGCCTGTAGATTTGTATGGGACATAATGTGTATTTTGACGTTCATTTTTTTACAACACTGGTACATTATTATTTCTTCAGTTTATGCACATCATAGGATATATATTTCATCCACAAGTTCACAAATTTATAGGCATTTGTTTCACTTTCAATCACTTACTGCTTCAAAACACATGTATTCCTCCAGGTTTCTTAACTGGTCTTTTCATGAGACTTCTTTCCAAACACATTATATTTGATTTCCATAATCAATTTTGAAACAAAGCCCACACACTCTTCATGATAAACCATAAACCTAATATTAAAATTAGATGTATAACCGGTTGGAATGAATGATTGTTTATCAATATAAGATTTCCTATATATTTTCAGATATTAATTCAATCCATTATTTAAAGTGGAATCAGTTATATTATTTATTCAGAATATCGTCTATTCATGCATTATCTCTATATTCATAGACACAGGATACACCTCATTGAACTCTAGTACTAATTAATACATCTTCAACATATTGCTCCCAGAAATGGTGGAAGAAATACCCATGTCACCTGATCTACATATATATTTTATCAGAGTAATATTCAGGACACAAAAAACACAAACGTCACACTTATGATTGTACCAAACCTAAACGGAAATTGAACATGGATTACTAAAAACATCCATGTCCAGGTTGCCTAATGTGCTCAAATGAAAATCCTATTGGTGATTACATATTTGTTTTTTCCTAAGATTATATATTCAAACTCAAGCCTGTTGAAAATGTCTAATCCTATTACTCACTTTATACTTTGTCTCATTTCGTAATGTCTCTATTGATATCTGTTTTCCTACATATTTTCCCCAGCTCATTATTGTAACTCATTCTTTACATGTGCTTACATTGACATTCACTTTCTAACCAAAACCCTATTGCTAAAAATATTTTGGTCCGAATCCTATACTCACACTTTTTTCTAAACCTACTGACTATCTTCTTAATCCTACCTACTGTCCCTTTTTGACTGGATGTTCTCTTCGACATTCAATCATCCAAGAAAAAAGGTCCTATGCCATTTTATATCAATTCAGCTGAGGCATGTGTGCAGAACATAATGCAAAACTAAGTCTCCCAATCAAGGGCCCAATGCCCTTCTGAGCTTCAAATATTACCAGGATTCCTGTTTTCATACTTATATTTCACCTATATATTCTTGTAAATATCGCAGGTTTCCAATACCATTAATCATCCCGCAGAATTATTCCTAACACAAATCGAACATGTTTTTAACCCTAACCATACACTGTTCCCTCAATCTAACATTGCAGAAGAGCAGGGAAAGTGTTGGTCTTACAATACAGGAATGTAGGGGATCTTCCACATGCTGAGAACCTCAAAGATACATGCAGAAATAATCCCTGGAGAAGATGTATGCAGCTATGAAGGACTTTTGAAAGTGAAAGTCATCTTCCATAGCAAACAACCTGGTCAGGATACAAGTTTGTGTCTGAATCAGCCTCTCTCTTTTTAATGTAGAGAAGATGGACCAAACCAGGCCTTTGTGGAGAGCTCTTCCCAGGTGCCTATGGTTTATATACCATTCTAACTTGTGAAAGGGTCACATGAAGTAGGGGCAGCCTCCATCTCAAGGGACCATAAGAAGAAACTGTTAGCACAAAGTGGTTGCCAAGTCAGTGACCTCATTCATTTCAGGAGGAAGTGACCTCACCTCACTTCCTTGTTTTTGGAAGTCTCTGAACTTGGAATCCAGGAAGGCAGGCACCCAGAGCCAGTCCCAGTCCCACTCCCAGTGGTCTCACTTGTTTGGATTTACCAAGGTGAGAATCGGTCTTTCTTGGTGCCTACTAATGTGAAGATGGCCAAATGCCAGAAGAGCTCAGAAGAGGGGCCTTTCCTGAGAAAGCCGGTAATGGCTCACTGCTGGCTCCTGTCAGCTTCACACAGTTGGCCAAGGATACTAGATCTGAGACAAGATAGTCCAATTCCGTGAAACATAGAATGGCCCACCAGTCAGAGAACACTCTGTATAGTCACAGACCTCCTTGGGGGAAGGAGGTGCCTTTCTGGGTGTGGGTGTGTGTTTGTGGTTTTGTCTCATGTTCTGAGAATAGGTAGGAAAGGCAGTTTGTTTGGTTTGGTGTGAACTGTTTCTGGTAAGTCATTTGACAAGGCGATTGTTTCTATTTCTGTGTATCCCACTGTGTCTGTGGTTGTAGAAATTAGAAAAGAGAATGCATCAATGAATGTTTCCTGTCTAGGAGAAAGCTTCCCAGGATTCATCTTGCCCCAGATATGTACAACCTCCAAGATCTTTGACAAAGCCATGTACTGGACAGCTGAATGGAATGGGAGCATCTCAGAAAACTCAGATATCAGTATTACCAGGAAAGTCTCAGTGGAGAAACCTTGTAATGGGCCTTTTGCTTGCCTATTGTTATGTTGGCCTGAATGTCAGGAAGGTCTTTGCCTCAGGCCACCCCTTTGTGAAGCCTGAAGAAAACAGTTTTCAAATGGAAATGAGTGGACATCACCTGTGATTCTTTCCTTAATTGATTTGGAAAGGGATGTGTCTGAATCAGCATTTTGGCCCTGTGTAAGGCTGTGGCTTAGATTCTCAGAACCTGATGGATCTAAAGAAAGATCCCTTGTGTGCATCCAAAACCAACATCTCCAAAAGAGCACTCATTGTGGATGAAGTCTAACCACTCCACTAACCAACTCACAGTTATAGTAAATAACTTTTGAAGTTGAAGGGACCCCAGTAAACTTTGAAGTAGATAGAGGGGCATTATACTCAGCCTTTAAGGCCCCATTGGGCCCTCTATCAAATAAAAGGTCTCCAGTTCAAGGGGCTAATGGCAGTAAATATCAGGCTTGGACAACTAAGAGGTACATGGACCTATGGAAAGGAAAAATCCATCACTCCTTCCTAGTAATCCCAGAGTTCCCGGCCCCATTGATGGGTGGAGATCTGCTCACCAAACTCTGGGCCATAATGACTTTTAACCCTGAAGGCCCCCAAGTGGAATTTCTAAATCCTTCAGTAAAAACTCCTATAGTCATGGCTTTAACAATGTCAGTAGAAAATGTACATCAACTCACTCACCTTGGTTCAAAGAAATTGCAGGCATTCCTGAAAGATCAAGAACAGAGTTTTCTACTAACCGACTCACAGCGAAAGGAAATAACTGAATGGGTATCAAAAGCGTCTCAGGTCCATCAATTGGTTAATGCTTACCCTTTTAAGCTTCCTGCAGGAAAACACCTTCAAAGAACCAGACCAGAAAAATTTTCAGAAGTGAACTTTACTGAAATTAAGCCAGCAAGGTATGGACTTAAATATCTCCTAGTCTTTGTAGATACATTTTCAGGATGGATTGAAACCTCCCCCCCCCAAAAAAAAAAAAAAAAAAAAACAATGGCTCAAATCGTGGTCAAGATGATACTGAAGGATATTTTTCCAAGATACGGCCTGCCTAAGGTAATAGGGTCTGACAATGCACTGGTGTTCATGGCCCAGGTAAGTCATGGGTTAACCTGTACCCTCGTGATTAATTGGTAGTTACATTATGCTTATAGATCCCAGAGCTCAGGACAGGTAGAAAAAATAAATAGAACCATTAAAGAGACCTTAATGAAATTAAGCTTAGAAACCAGCTAAAAGATTGGACTATACTCCTGCCTTATGCACTGTATCATCTAAAAAATACTCCCTCTGTTTCTTTGTGTAACCTCTCCCCCTGTGAAATTCTCTATGTTGCCCGTCCTCCAGTAAGGGATCTAACCCCAACTCTAAGACCTAAGGATCCTTTCCACACCCCCTTGCTTGACACACTTAAAGCTCTTGAAAGAACTCAGCGATACCTGTTAAAACAGCTGGCCACGGCCTACCAACCTGGGGACAAGGAGACTCCACATCGATATCAAGTAAGAGACTTCATCTACATAAGATGACATCAGGTGTCATCCCTGGAACCCCGCTGGAAAGGAAATACCACGTGCTACTTATAACACCTACAGCGGTAAATGTAGACGGAATCCTTTCCTGTATCCATGCCTTCCATCTCAAGCCTGTGCCCTGTCCAGACTCTGGCTGGAAAGTGGAAATGACTGGTAACCCTTTCAAATTGTGTATTTGGCATGTGTATAAGGCTATAGACTCTCCCCTTGGCCACCACTAGTCCTAACCCTCATCAGCGAATTCAGCAGCAATGGCTGATCACAAATCCTCATAGACCAGAAGAATGGTCTATCTCACTTACAGCCCACATAGGGACCTGTTGGTCATCTCAACATTTGTCAGCTGCCTATAGGTTTTTCCTATTGGGATATCCCTGATAAAGCAGATCCCACTAAAATTTCATTAAATCCCTTTCGTATCATAGATAATGAAAACAAATATTATGGATGTAGGGACACGTGAGCCAGATGCAGGTTGGCTAGCCTAGATTACTATGTTTGCCTGGAAGACTATCAAAGCCACAAACAGCCACGGCTGTGTGGGGGGAAAGCCGACTTCTTCTGTAAGTCATGGGGATGTTAGCATACAGGGACTGCCTGGTGGAACTCAAACTGCTCATCAAATTCAATACACAGAATTGGCCATATTACCAATTAGACAACCAAAACCTGTGACCCCCAGAGGGGTCTCCAGATCCTCACATTCTGCATGACCTTTTTAACTTCTGCAAGTGCTCAAAAGGGTTAAAGGAGATTCCCCTATGTGGAGGTTTTTTCCCTCCTTTGCTCACATCCTGAACTATACTTCTACAATAGTTCCTCAAACTCAGCCTTCTGCTCCAGACTCTCTGCTGGCACTCCCACCTCAGCAACCTGATTTCTCCCCTCCAATTACTAGATCAAAAATCAAAACCTCTGCCGGTTCTCAGACAATTGCCCCCTTGCTGAGGTATCCGGTACTGAGGTACCCCTCCACACACTCACTCCTCTCTTCTCCTGTCAGTGCCCGCACTGGGTCCCATAAGGTCCTCTTACCAGCTAACCCAAAGCTCAAACCAGCTGAGGAGATCCCTCAGACTCCTATCCAGGATGTAATTAAAATGGCCTTTAAAGTTGCTTTGTCATCACTGTAAACAGGTGTCTAAGAATTTAAAATACCTCACATGCTTTTTGGGGTACTCACTCCCGTCGTCCCCTCTGCTCTACCTGTTCTACTGCTCAAGTTTTTGTTGCTAGGAAAATCCCAAACCCCTTTTCCAATATTCTTTTACATTTCTACTTCCTCATTCTCAGATCCATGAAACTGCACTCAGCCTTGCCTTCCACGTCTTCCCCCTCTCTACCAGGCCCACAGAAAAGTCTTAAATGACCTTCTCCAGAAGTCTTCACCATGGCTGACTTTAGGACTTTCAGCAAAAGAGTTCCTTTAAAAGAGTTCACTGTAGATAAACTTCTTCTTTTCGTGTTGCCCTGGTCTACTTGGCAACTGGTGAAAAAAAATCAGCACTCCTGAGCTAGACACACCCATACTAGTTTTTCACAAAATATGTGAACAAGGCCTCTGGCCTTGAGTGGGGGCTTCACAGAGATGGCTACATTTCTAAGATAAAGAAGTTACCAACTAGGCTCCATGGTAACAGCTGGCAGGGCGAAAAAAGAAGAGAAAAAATCTCTCCCCCTTTCAGGTGTCCTTGAAAAGTTAACTTGCCCAGAACAGAGGAAAAAATAAAAGTTAGAAAAACAGCTTTTTGTGAACTTCTGCCGACTTTGAACTTCTGAGCCCCTTCCCTTACATGTTGGGTACAAATTATGAAACTACCTAAACTTGGGTTTCAGGGGATTAATTGATTACAACAGAAGCAATGCCCTCTAAATCCGTTTGCAACCAAATAGGACTGTTTCCCTGTCTTCAGTGCTATCTTAGGTGCTTTGCCTCGTCCGTCCCTATAACAGAAAGATTCTATATACTTAAACATTGTTTATGTTTTCATGAAATAGTCAACAGATGTGATTAATTATGTAATGGTGCAGATGTTTCCCAGAGTGCTCTATGATGACGCAGGTCCATTTAAAGATCAAATAGGAGGGCATGCAACTCAATTCCGCTGGGAACCTGTATCTCTCGCTTTAGCCATCCTATTAGGAATAGGAGTTGCTGCATGAGTGGGCACAGGAATCAATGCCCTAGTCCAAAGGACACAACCAATGCCCTAATTAGAAGCAGCAATAGACCAAAACTTAAAGATAATAAAACCTCCATCACAGCTTTACAGGAATGTTTAACCTCTGTCTATGAATCTGTTTTACAGAACAGGCGAGCGATAAAACCTCCTCTTCATGAGAGAAGGGGGACTTTGTAGTGCATTGAGGGAAGAATGTTGTTTTTGTGCCGGCCACACTGGAGTTGAAAAGAATCTATGAGTAAATAAAGAAAACGCATTGAAGAGCGTCAACGAGAAAGAGAGGCCCAAAAAGGGTGGTTTGAGTCTTGGTTCACACAGTCCGTCTGGTTAACTATGCTTTCATCAGCCCTGGCTGGTCCATTAATAATCCTCATATTATTGCGAACTGTAGGACCCTGTTGGCTAAACCATGGAGTTTCCTTTCTCCAAGCTCAAATTGGACAAGTTAAACTTATGGTAATCAGACAACAATATACCACACTAGAAGACATAAAATGTAACACCCATCAGTGATGACTTTTATGATTAAAAGTAACCAGAAGAAGAAGTGGGGAATGAAAGGTTAATGAAATAGGTACTTGTCACTTCCTGTTTTTCTGTACGCTTAACAAAACACTGTTGAAATCTTGAGAACTATTTGCTAATCTTGTTCCCAGAATGTGCTGTCCCCAACTGCCAAACTGCAGAATGTGCTCAGTCACGCAGTTGAAAGCAAACGGCCTACTCGCCCTGACCCATCAATAAACTTCCATCCCTGCCTTCTCCAAGAAAAGTACATAAGCTCTGCTTAAGCTGTTCTCAGGGCTCTCTGCTCTATTCAACTGAGCTCTGAGCCCCAGCATGCTGGACCCACAATGAACCCTTTGTAGTTGCATGAGAGAGTCTCTTGGTCATCTCTTCCTCCTATACTCGCCTGACCATTACAATATTTCACCTCTATATTCTTAAAAATATCTCAGGTTCCCAACACCATTATTCATCCAGCAGAATGATTCCTAACACAAATCAAACATGTTATTGATCCTAACCATACCATCTACCCTCAATCTAACTTTACAGAAGAGCAGGCACAGAGTTGGTCTTACAATACAGGAATATAGGGGATCTTTCACCTCCTGAGAAATTCAAAGGTCTATGCAGAAATGATCCCTGGAGAAGATGTAGGCACCTATGAAGGACCTGAGAGAGCAGAAGTCATCTTCCATGGCAAACAACCTGGTCAGGATGAAGGGTTGTGTCTGAATCAGCCTCTCTCTTCTTAATGTAGAGAAGATGGACCAAACCAGGCCTGTGTGGAGAGTTGTTTCCTGGTGCCTATGGTTGATATACTATTCTAACTTGTGAAACTGTCACAGGTAGTAGGAGCAGTCTGCATCTGAAGGGACCCTTGGAAGCAACTGTTAGGACAAAGTGGTTGCCAAGGCAGTGACCTCATTCAGTTCCTGAAGGAAGTGACCTCACCTCACTTCCTTGTTGATGGAACTCTCTGAACTTGGGATCCAGGAAGCCAGGCACACAGAGCCAGTCCCAGTCCCAGTCCCAGTGTTCTCACTTGTTTGGATGTACCAAGGACAGAATCAGTCTTTCTTGGTACCTACTGATGTGAGGAAGGCCAAATGCCAAGAGAGTTCTGAAGACTGGCCTTTCCTGGGAAAAAAGGTAGTTGCTCACAGCTTGCTCTTGACAACTTCACAGAGTTGGATAAGAAGAGGAGATCTGAGACAGGACATGCCATTTTGAGGGAACATAATATGCCCCACCAGTCAGAGGACACTCCTGATAGTCTCAGAATTACTTGGGGTATGGAGGTGCCTCTGTGGGTGTGGTTGTAGGTTTGTGATTTTCCCTTGTTCTGAAAATAGGTAGGAAAAGTGGTTTGTTTGGATTTAGTGAACATTTTCTAGAAAGTCCCTTGACAAGGCGAGTGTTTTTGTGTCTGTGTATCCCACTGTGTCCATAGTTGTAGACATTAGAAAAGAGAATGCATAAATGGATGTGTCCTGTCTAGTAGAAAGCTTCACAGCATTCATTTTGCCCAATTTATGAATGGACTGCGGCTTGCCTGATCGATGGGCTACACCTGATATCTTCCTAAGTTCCTGTTTTCTTCCTGAATTCTGGAGACTCTCCAGAATAGGCTCATGGTTTTTTGCCCAAGTTATGTACCACCTCCAAGTTCTTTGACATGGCCATGTACTGGATAGCTGAAGGGAATGGCGAGCATCTCAGAAAACTCAGAAATCACTGGGACCAGGAAAGTCTCAGTGGAGAAACCCTGCTTTGGGCCTTATGCTTACCTATTGTTCTGTTGCCCTGAATTTCAGGAAGGCCTTTGCCTCAGGCCACACCTTTTTGAAGCCTGAAAAGAAGAGTTTTGCAATGGAAATAAATGGGCATTACCTGTGGCTCTTTGCTTAATTTCTTTGAAATGAATGTGTCTTATTCAGACTCTTGAGCCTGTGTGAGGTGGTGGCTTAGAGTCTCAGCACCTGATGGATCTAAAGAAAGATTGCATGTGTACATCCAAAACCAAAATGGCCAAAGAGCAGTCCTTGTGGATGAATTCTCTCACCTTGCTCTGTAACTTTCCTGACCTCCATCAAGTGAGAATAGGGATTCTTTGGGTCAAATAAGTTCCTCAAACCCTTCAGAGGCTAGCCCATAGGTGCTTAGATTTTCTCATGACTCCAATTCACATAAAGAATCTAAAACCCACAGTCAGTAGGCCTCAAATTTGAGAAGCAGAGCAGTATTAATGGCAGGCCTTTTTGATCATTCCTGGTTCACAGGAAGGGTGTACAGGCCACCCTGACTTTAGGCAAATGAGATGCAAGGGAGATTTTTTGGACACTGTCTTGGGATGAACACCTCATGGAAACTTCCAGCCAGAAGTTATGATGAGTGCCTAAATGGAAGAAGATGGGGTCATGTGGGATTGTTTTGGTTTGAATCGTGGTCATTTGTGTGGCGGTTGGAAGAGACGACTGGGTCCACCTTGGCTTGAACTCTGGTGTGATTACCCTAAGAGACTGCATTCTGGAACTGACGTCATCGAAGTATTTCCATGAATTGTGTTGGAATTTTAGGAGGCCACGCATGAGATTTGCCCTTGGAAACTGAGATCTAGGCCCAGGGTTGCTTTCCGCAGAGCACTGGGAATCTCAGCCAAGATATCACATGATTTTATTCTGAACGACTTGGCAGCCATAGTTGAGAGTCAAAACACACATGGACCTCACGTTGTAGACCTCAATGCACCTTGCTTCATGTGACCTTTTGGCTACTCTTTGGGAAGACTTGCCTCTGAGAGTTCTCCAAAGCTTTTATGGAAATGAGCATCCTCAACATTTAATTGTTCCTGAATGAATTGAAACCCACATTGCCTCCAACTTCATGCTTGAAAAATGGCTCGATAAATACCATGAAATTTTTTTTAAAATTTTCATGAACAGGTGGCACTGGAGGACCTTTGGATATTCTGTTGATGATTATGAGTATACCAGACAGTGCCTTGATTGACTGGGTTTCAAGAAAATGGTGTAGAACAGAGATGCCAGTAAGTTGGAGTCTGCTGACTAGTGGGCTTATAGCCGTGGTGGGCAGGTGTGTGATGGAATATCTGTGGTGGGGCCATGTGGATCTGCCATTGGCTTCCAAATGGCTTGTGGCTGACATGGTGCAGCCAACAGACCCTTATAAGTAAAGGGACCTTGTTATATGGAGAGGTTTCAGGGGAATGTTCAGAATCAGGTTGCTATGGTCAAGGGGCAAGCTATGAGGGATAGAACCTTGGTTGGTGCATTCTCCTACAGACCCTGACCCACCACATATGACAGAACTCCCTTCAGCACTGTTTTTCAGTTGAACTCCTTGTATTTCATGAAGCAAATACTAAACACCCAGTGCAGCAGCAATAAACACCACAAAATGTGGAGGATGACCCAATGACTTCACAGTCCACAAGGGGAGACACTTAGCCCCCAGTGGCCCCAGTTTACCGACTAGGATTGAATTCAGCACTGCTACCGCATGTTCATTGGAAAATATTGAACCATGTCCTTCAGGTAACATAGATGCAGACCCAGCTGTAATGGTCTCACTACAAGGAAGGTAAAGCTCCTGACAACAACATATATTTCAAGTGCTCAAACTCAGAGGCAGTTTCTCAAGAAGTCTTTATGCCAGCACAGCTCCATGTTTGTGGAGTGTTTACCCTGTCCCTTACTTTTGGAAACTACTCTACCACCTCCCAGGTTGTAAACTTTTGAGCATATTCCATTCCAGATATTTATTCCCAGATTTTCTAACTCTTGACTTTTAATGATGTATTACTTGGGACGAGGGTAATGTCAAGGCATTGTTCTGCATGAGAGTGGGAAAATTTTTGTGTAGCATATATTTGCATACACATTTGGTCCATTTTCCAATTTTCCATTCGAAATACTGAATACCGGACACTGACACCTAATCTACTAGACTCTGACTACTAATCCTAATAAGATGTAGAAAAACAACCCAAACAGAATAGAATTACAAGCATTTCAGAGGAGGCATGGTGTATAGTTGGACTCACATTTTGCATTATATAAGGTAGGAGTTATACATCTAGTCAATTTTGTGTTGAAATAGTTCCCCATGTGTTTTTCTTTCGATTATTTTATTTTATTTTATTTTATTTTATTTTATTAGTTGGTTGTTCAAAACATAACAAAGCTCTTGACATATCGTATTTTATACATTAGATTCAAGTGGGTTATGAACTCCCATTTTTACCCCAAATATGGATTGCAGAATCACATCGGTTACACATCCACATTTTACATAATGCCCTATTAGTAACTTGTATTCTGGTACCTTTCCTATCCTCTACTATCCCTGCTCCCCTCCACTCCCATCTTCTCTCTCTACCGAATCTACTGTAATTCATTTCTCTCTTTGTTTATTTTCCCATTCCCCTCACAACCTCTTATATGTAATTTTGTGTAACAATGAGGGTCTCCCTCCATTACCATGAAATTTACCTTTTCTCTACCTCCCCCCCCAACTCACGTCTCTGTTTAATGTAAATCTTTTCTTCCTGCTCTTCCTCCCTGCTCTGTTCTTAGTTGCTCTCATTATATCAAATAAGACATTTGGTATTTGTTTTCTACGATTGGCTAGCTTCACTAAGCATTATCTGCTCTAGTGCCATCCATTTCCCTGCAAATTCCATGATTTTGTCATTTTTTAGTGCTGCATATTAATCCATGGTGTATAAATGCCACATTTTTTTAATCCATTCATCTATTGTAGGGCATCTGGGTTGGTTCCACAGTCTAGCAATTGTGAATTGTGCTGCTATGAACATCGATGTGGCAGTATCACTGTAATACGCTCTTTTAAGATTCAGGGAATAGTCCGAGAAGGGCAATAGCTTGGTCAAATGGTAGTTCCATTCCCAGCTTTCCCACGATTCTCCATACTGCTTTCCAAATTGGCCGCACCAGTTTGCAGTCCCACCAGCAATGTACAAGAGTACCCTTTTCCCCACATCCTCAGCAGCACTTGTTGTTGTTTGACTTCCTAAAGGCTGTCAATCTTACTGGAGTGAGATGGTATCTTAGGGTGGTTTTGATTTGCATTTCTCTGACTGCTAGAGATGGTGAGCATTTTTTCATGTACTTATTGATTGATTGTATGTCCTCCTTTGAGAAGTGTCTTTTCAGGTCCTTGGCCCATTTGTTGATTGGGTTATTTGTTATCCTATTGTCTAATTGTTTGAGTTTTTTGTATACTCTGGATATTAGGGCTCTATCTGAAGTGTGATGAGTAAAAATTTGTTCCCATGATGTAGGCTTCCTATTTACCTCTCTTATTGTTTCTTTTGCTAAGAAAAAACTTTTTAATTTAAGTAAGTCCCATTTGTTGATTCTTGTTATTAACTCTTGTGCCATGGGTGTCCTATTAAGGAATTTGGAGCCCGACCCCACAATATGTAGACCAGAGCCAACTTTTTCTTCTAACACATGCAGAGTCTCTGATTTGATATCTAGCTCCATGATCCACTTTGAGTTAACTCTCTTGTGCATGGCGAGAGGAGGGGATTAAGTTCCATTTTGTTGCATATGGATTTTCAGTTTACCCAACACCATTTGTTGAAGATGCTATCCTTCCTCCATTGCATGCTTTTAGCTCCTTTATCAAATATAACATAGTTGTAGATTTGTGGATTAGTCTCTTGTGTCCTGTATACCGTACCACTGGTCTACCCACCTGTTTTGGTACCAGTACCATGCTGTTTTTGTTACTATTGCTCTGTCATATAGTTTGAAATCTGGTATAACTATACCGCCTGATTCACACTTCCTGCTTAGGATTGCTTTTGTATTTCTGGGTCTTATATTTTTCCATATGAATTTCATGATTGCTTTCTTTATTTCTACAAGAAATGCCATTGGGATTTTGATTGGCATTGCATTAAACCTATAGATAACTTTTGGTAATATCGCCATTTTGATGATGTTAGTTCTGCCTATCCATGAACAGGGTATATTTTTCCATCATCTAATATCTTCTTCTACTTCTTTTTTTAGGGTTCTATTGATTTATTGTATAAATCTTTCACCTCTTTTGTTAGGTTGATTCCCATGTATTTAATTTTTTTGAGGATGTTTTGAATGAACTGCTTTTCCTCATTTCCGTTTCAGAAGATTTGTTGCTGATATACAGAAAGGCCTTCGATTTATGCGTGTTGATTTTAGATCCTGCTACTTTGCTGAATTCATTTATTAGTTCTAGTAGTTTTTTTTGTAGACCCTTTTGGGTCTTCTATGATTCTATAGAATCATGTCACCAGCACATAGTGATAATTTACGTTCTTCTTTTCCTATTTTTATGGCTTTGATTTCTTTCGTCTAATTTCTCTGGCCAGTGTTTTGAGAACTATATTGAATTGAAGTGTGGATAGAGGGCATCCTTGTCTTGTTCCAGATTTTAGAGTGAATGCCTTCAATTTTTCTCCATTCAGAATGATCCTAGCCTGAGGCTTAGCATAGATAGCTTTTAAAATGTCGAGGTAAGTTCCTGTTATCCCTAGTTTTTCTAATGTTTTGAACATAAAGGGATGCTGTACTTTGTCAACTGCTCTTTCTGCATCTATCAAGATGATCATATGGTTCTTATCTTTAAGTCAGTTGATGTGGTGAATAATATTTATTGATTTCCATATATTAAAACATCCTTGCATCCCAGGGATGAATCCTACTTGATCGTGGTGCACAATTATTTTTTATGTGCCTTTCAATACGATTCTCCAGAATTTTACTGAGGATTCTTGCATCTAGCTTCATCAGAGATATTGGTCTGTACTTTTCTTTCTTTGAGGTGTCTTTGTCTTGTTTCAGAATAAGGGTGATGTTGGCCTCATAGAATGAATTTGGCAGAGCTCCCTCTTTATCTGTTTCTCGAAATAACTTGAAAAGTATTGGTATTAATTCTTCTTTAAAGGTTTTGTAAAATTCCGCTGTATACCCATCTGGTCCTGGGCTTTTCTTGGTTGGTAGTCTTTTGATTGCTTCCTCTAAATCATCCATTGATATTGGTATGTTTAAATTATGTGTATCCTCCTGACTCAGTCTGGGCAAATCATGTAACTTAAGAAATTTACCGATGTCTTCATATTTTCTATTTTATTGGAATATAGGTTTTCAAAATAATTTCTAATTGTCTTCTGTATTTCTGTAGCATCTGTTGTGATATTGCCTTTTTCATCCTGTATGTTTGTAATTTGAGTTCTCTCTCTTCTTCTCTTCATTAGCATGGCTAAGAGTCTGTTGATCTAATTTATTTTTTCGAAGAACCAACTTTTATTTTTGTTAGTTTTTTCAATAGTTTCTTTTGTTTCAATTTCATTGGTTTCCACTCTGATTTTAATTATTTCTTGCCTTCTGCTACATTTGCTGTTGTTTTGCTCTTCCTTTTCTAGGGCTTTTAGATGAAGTGTGAGCTCATTTATTTGTTGGTTTTTGCTTTTTTTGATGAATGACCTCCAGGTGATGAATTTCCCTCTTAAAATTGCTTTCATTGTGTCCCATAGATTCCGATATATTGTGTCTGTATTTTCATTTATCTCTAAGAATTTTTTGATTCCCTCCTTTATGTCTTCTGTAACCCATGGATTATTCAGTAACATATTGTTTATTTTCGTAGTGATGTAGGATTTTTCCTTCCTTCTTTTATCATTGATTTACAGTTTCATTCCATTATGATCAGATAAAATGCATGGTATTATCTCCACCTCTTTATATTTACTGAGTGTTGCCCTATTGCATAATATATGCTCTATTTTTGAGAGGGATCCATGTGCTGCTGAAAAAAAAGTATATCCACTTGATGATGGTTGATATATTCTATATATGTCAGTTAAGTCTAGGATATTGATTGTGATATTGAGTTCTATATTTTCTTTATTCAACTTTTGTTTGGAGGATCTGTCTAATGGTGAGAGAGGTGTGTTGAAGTCACCCATAATTATTAGGTTGTGGTCTATTTGATTCTTGAACTTGAGAAGAATTTGTTTTATGAACATTGCAACACCATTATTTGGTGCATAAATATTGATAATTGTTATGTCTTGTTGGTGAATGGTTTCTTTTAACAGTATATAATGTCCTTCTTATCCCTTTTGATTAACTTAGTCTTGACTTCGATTTTATTCTATATGAGGATGACCACCCCTGCTTGCTTACGAGGACCGTGTGCATGGTATAAATTTTCCCAACTTTTCACCTTCAGCCTGTGTATGTCTTTTCCATTCAGATGTGTCTCCTGGAGGCAACATATTGTTGGATTTGTTTTATTAATCCAAGTTACCAGCCTATGTTGCTTTATTGGAGATTTTAAGCCATAAACGTTTAGAGCTACTATTGATGTATGGTTTGTACTTCCAGCCATGTTTAATTATTTATCTTTGTTTTTAATTTACTTTGTTTCTCCATGATTAGCTTTCCCCCTGCACTCTGTCATTACCCAGTCACTTCCCACTGATGGTTTTGGTTGTTGTTTTTCATTTCTTCCTCATGTAGTGTTTTTCTCAACATGCTTTGCAATGCTGGTTTTCTGGCTGCAAATTCTTTTAGCTTTTGTTAATCATGAAAGATTTTTATTTCATTTTCGTACCTGAAGGTTAATTTTGCTGCATCCAGAATTCTTGGTTGGCATCCATTGTCTTTCAGTGTTTAAAATACGTTGTTCCAAGATCTTCTCGCATTCATCAACTGTGATGAAACATCCTTTGTTAACCTTATTGATTTACCCCTGAATGTAGTCTGCCTCCTTTTTCTTGCAGCTTTTAATATTTTCTCTTTGTTCTGTATATTAGATATGTTTATAACAAATGTCTTGGTGTTGGTCTACTGTGATTTTTTGTGCTCAGTGTCCTCTATGAATCTACAATTTGTATATCCGTTTCTTTTTTTTATTTCTGGAAAGTTTTCTGTAATTATTTCATTCAGTAGGTTACTCATTCCCGTGGTTTGAATCTCTGGACGTTCCTCTATCCAGATGACTCATAAATTTGGTTTTTATATGTTATCCCATATCTCTTGGATGATTTTCTCGTGATTTTTTACCAGCCTTTCTGAGTTAGCTAGACTCTTTTCAAGATGATATATTTTGTCTTCATTATGTGACATTCTGTCTTCTACTTGCTCCACTCTTTTAGTAATTCTCTCAATTGAGTTTTTAATTTGGTTTATCGTTTCCTTCATTTCTAGAATTATTGTATGACTTTTTTTATTTTCTCTATCTCCGTATAAAGATGCTTAACTTCTTTTTTTTAATCTGTTCATGTAATTCATTTTCAATGTGTTCTTTCACTGTTTGGATTTGCTGTCTCATATCTTCTTTAAGGTTCCATTCCATCTGTCTAAGGTATTCCTTGAGTTCTTTATATGATCATTTTTCTGATGACTCTAGGTCCTCCTGAGTATTTAGGCTGTCCTTCATTGTTTGTACTCTTTTTCTTTCTTGCTTTCTTATGCTGCTCATGTTACTTCTTGTTCTGTTTGAGTGCTGAGTTACTGATTAGTCTTATAAATTTATTTCATGCTTGGGAGGAAAGATATTAGAAGGGAAGGGAAGAAGTCAAAAAGAGAATGAGAGTAGGCAGGTAGAATTCAAGGAAGGGGGAAAAAGAAAATTGAAAAGAAATGAAAAGACAAAAGAAAAAAACAGAAAATAAAGAATGAAATAAAAATTAAAAAAATAATAATGATAATAAAAAAATGAAAATTACAATTTAATAATAATAATAATAGTAATTAATAATAAAATAAAGAAATTTAAAAACTTAAAAACATTAAAAAAGTTAAAGAAAAACAACAACAACAAGAATGAAAATGAAAGAAAAAGAAAAAAAAAAACAAAAAAACCCCAAATTTAAAAAATAAATAAATAATGATAATAATAAATGCAGTCATAGAGTTTGATTAACTTCTCTTCCAATAGGTGGTGCTGTGCCCACTGGGCCGAGGTTCTCCTCTCAGTAGGTGGGAACCAATCACTATGCAGCTGCTCTTCCTTCCAGACTGGGCGGGTGTCCAATCCTGACACCCTAGGGCCTTCTCTTGTGTTTCCTCAAGCCATGCCCTGCTCACCTGCGACACTCACCACAGTACTGGCAACACGCCAGGTCTGCTGCTCTTGGGAGACCTGTTTTTATGAATACCTGGGCACACTCTCCTGGTTTGCTTCCCTCAGACCCTAAGTTTGTAGAGCTTGGGGCTGAGATCCCCAAGCGAATTTGTTTGCCCTCCGGGAGCCACGGCCCAGTAGCTGGTGCAAGAGACCTCAGTTGTCAGCATTGGTGGGAGCGGTAGCCTGGAGTTCTGTGCCACAAGTCCCGCGCCACTCCTGATTTTCTCGGTCTGGCTATCGCGCTCATGGTAGAGCTGAGAGGGACCCTTACGGGAGAGCTGGGAGGGGCCCTTAAGGATTCCCTGCTGTGTGGAGAGAGATGGCTAGGGAATTACAAACCTGTCGCGCTGGTTTCAATGAAGTTATCTCCTCCATCCTTGACGTCAGTTCTATGCCATTGTGGTATCCCATGCAAATGGTGATCATTCGTTCCCTTTGCCGGGTGACCGATGCAACTGGTGGGTCCTGACTGTCTCTCCCATGCCCCGTTTCAATCCTTTGGCCACTGCCTATGAAGGCTAGGTTGGCTTCTACCTCTGTAAGTTCAGAAGGGCAGACCAGTTATTTCAGCTGGATCATTAGTGCTGAGTCACGAAACGCAGGCAAACCAGAGGTTGAATGCAACCGATCCGGGCTCGGTGTGTGTTCTGCGTGGCCCAGACTGTTCACCCCAGATTCATGTCAGTGCATCATTGCCTAGTGATCCTGAGCAAACAGTATTTAGACAGTTTATGACTCCCTATTCCAGCGCAGCTGAAGAGGTCAGAGACTTGATCTCTCCATACCCGCCGCCATTTTGGATATCTCTCCATGTTTTTTAAAGTTAACAAATATGTGAATTCCTATCTCCCTTTCTCTGTAGCCTATTCAGCAGATGTGTTTTGATATGCACATATAGAATCCTAACTTGTATCACATGTACATTCTTGTGAGGTGGCTGACTTGGCAGACACAAATTGTGAGAAGAGATCACTATCCTAAACACTGCTGGAACTAAAAATTCAACCAATGGGTGAGCTTCCTAGTTGAACAACATTATACATAAATCCATGTTCAGTAAATTGAATATTTTTGGATCTGTGGATGATATATATATCTCGATCAATTACGATTGGCATATCTATTGCTACTTTTGAATGTCTGTGTGTGTGTTTTGTTATATATATATACAATCTCCAGATTTTTAAAATATGAAATATATGTGTCTTATATACACTCCCTAAATTCATTCATGTTCACGTATGTGGATTTATAATCAACTTTTCACAATATTATTCTCAGAAATATTCATCCACCTGAAATACATATTTGTTTTCTAGTATTGAAAACTAACTTCTGTGAATGGTACATATATATCCTAATATTTCTAGAGTTACTGTCCCAGTTTAACATCAAGGCAAGTAGATTCCTATGGTACATGATTTGTATTTTTACGTTCATTTTTATTCAAAACTGGTACATTACTATTTCTTAAGTTTATGCACATCATAGGATATATATTTTATCCACAAGTTCGCAAATTTATACGAATTTGTTTCACTTTCAATCACTTCCTGCTTCAGGACACATGTATTCTTCCATCTTTCTTGACTGGTCTCTTCCTGAGACCTCTTTCAAAACACATTATTTTCGATTTCCATAATCACTTTTGAAGCAAAACTCACATCCCCTTCATGATAAATTATATCTCTGATATTTCCAATGGATGTATAACTGGTTGGAATGAATGATTGTATACCAATATCAGATTTCTTATATATTTTCAGATATCAATTCAATCCATTATTTAGAGTAAAACCAGTTATATTATTTATTCACAGTATGGTCTATGCATGCTTTTTCTTTATATTCATAGACACAGTGTACACCTCTTTGTACCCCCAATACTAATTTATATGTCTTCAAAATATTGCTCCCAGAAATGGTGGAAGAAATACGCATGTCACCTGATCTACATATACATTTTATCACAGAAATATTCTGGACACAAAATGCAAAGATCACACTTATGATTGTACCAAAGCCTAAATGGAAAGTAAATATAGATTACTAAAATCATCCATGTCCAAGTTGCCTAATGCTCTCAAATGTCAATCCTATTGGTGACTACATATTTGTTTCCTCTTAAGATTATATATTCAAACTCAACCTGATTGAAAATGTTTAATCCTATCCCTCACTTTATACATTGCCTGATTTCATAGTGTCTCTATTGCCACCTGCTTTCTTACATATTTTCCACAGTTCACCACTGTGACTGAACCTTCACATGTGCTGACATTTGCTTTCTCACTCTAATTGATAAATTATTTCTGAAGAACTTTTTTTCCAAATCCTATACTCACTCTTCTTCCTAAACCTACTGACTATCTTCCTAATCCTACTGACTATCCCTTTTTGACTGGATATTCTCTTCTACATTCAATCATCCAACGTACAAGGTCTTATGCCATTGTATATCGATTTATCTGAGACATCTGTGAGAACGTAATTCAATGGTAAGTATCCCAATCAAGGGCCCAATGATTTTCTGAGCTTCAAATCTTACTTAGATTTATTTTTTCATACATGTATTTCACCTCTATATTCTTATAAATATCGCATGTTCCCAATACCATTAATCATCCAGCAGAATGATTCCTAAGCCAAATGGAAAATGTTATTCACCCTAACCATACACTGTTCCCTCAATCTCATTTTACAGAAGAGCAGGGACAGTGTTGGTCTTACAATACAGAAATGTAGTGGATCTTCCATCTGCTGAGAACCTCAAAGCTCCATGCAGAAATGATCCCTGGAGAAGATGTAGGCAGCTATGAAAGACCTGAGAGAGCAAAAATCATCTTCCATGGCAAACAACCTGGTCAGGATGAAGGGTTGCATCAGAATCAGCCAATCTCTCCTTAATGTAGAGAAGATGGACAAAACCATGCCTGTGTGGAGAGCTGTTACCATTTGCCTACAGGTGATATACCATTCTACCATGTGAAAGTGTGACAGGAAGTAGGGGCAGCCTCCATCTCATGGTACCGTTGGAAGCAATTGTTATGATAAAGTGGTTGCTAAGGCAGTGATCTCATTCAGTTTCTGAAGAAAGTGATCTCATCTCACTTCCTTGGTGATGGAACTCTCTGAACTTGGGATACAGAAAGCCAGGCACCCAGAGCCAGTCCCAGTCCTAGTCCCAGTGGTCTCACTTTTTTGGATTAACCAAGGACAGAGTCAGTCTTTCTTGGTACCTACTGATGTGAGGATGGCCAAATGCCAGGAAAGCTCGGAAGAGGGGCTCTTCCTGAGAGAGCAGGTAGTGGCTCAATCCTGGCTCCTGACAACTTCACAGAGTTGGCCAAGAAGACCAGATTTGAGACAGGACAGGCCATTTTGGGGGATCATAGTATGACCCATCAGTCAGAGCACACACCGGACAGTCACAGACCTATTTGAGGGAAGGAGGTGCCATTGTGGGTGTGGGTGTGGGTTTGTGGTTTTGTCTCATGTTCTGAGAATAGGTAGGAAAGGCGGTTTGTTTGATTTGGAGTGAACAGTTTCTAGTAAGTCGTTTGACAGCGCAAGTGTTTCTATGTCTGTGTATCCCACTGTGTTTGTACTTGTACACATTAGAAAAGAGAATGCATTAATGGATGTGTCCTGTCTCGTAGAAAGCTTCCCAGCATTCATCCAGCCCAATTTATGAATTGACTATGGCTTGCCTTATTGATGGGCAATACCTGCTACCTTCCTAAGTTGCTGTTTTCTTCCTGAATTATGGCCACTTTCCAGAATAGGCTCATGGTTTTGTGTCCAAGATATGTACTACCTCCAAGCTCGGTGACATGGCCATGTACTGGATAGCTGAAGGGAATGGCGAGCATCTCAGAAAACTCAGATATCAGTGTGACCAGTAAGTCTCAGTGGAGAATCCCTGCTTTGGGCCATTTGCTTACCTATTGTTCTGTTGCCCTGAGAGTCAGGAAGGTTTTTGTCTCAGGCCACAGCTTTTTGAATCCTGAAGAAAAGATTTTTCAAATGGAAATTAATAGGATTCACCTTTGGCTCTTTTCTTAATTGATTTGGAAAGAGGTGTGTCTGAATCAGCCTCTTGGCCCAGTGTGATTCTTTGACTTAGATACTCAGCACCTGATGGATCTAAAGAAAGATCCCATGTGTGCATCCAAATCCAAAATGGCAAAAAAGAGCAGTCATTGTGGATGAAGTCTTTTGCCTTCCTCTGTAAGGTTTCTGAATTCCATCAAGTGAGAATAGGGATCATTTGGGTCAAATGATTTCTTCAAATTAATTCAGAAGCTTTCCAATAGGTGCTTGGGTTTTCTCATCTCTCCAATTTACATAAAGAATGTGTACCCGACACTCGGTAGGCCTCAAATTGGTGAAGCAGAGCAATATTAAGGTCAGGCCTATTTGATCACTCCTGGTACACAGGAAGGATGTACAGGCCACCGGGAATTTAGGCAAATGAGGGCAACGGAGCTTATTTTGGACACTGTCTTGGGCTATGCTAATGCTCTCAAATGTCAATCCTATTGTTGACTTCATCTTTGTTTCTTCCTAAGCTCATACATTCAACCTCAACCCTGTAGAAAATATCTAATCCCATAACTCACTTTATTCTTTTCCTGATTTCCTAATGTCTCTATTGATATCTGCTTTTCTACATATTTTCCCCTGTTCATCATTGTGACTGACACTTCACTTGTGTTGATATTTACATTGACTCTCTAACCAAAACCCTATTGGCAAAGAACTTTTGTTCCAAATCCTATACTCACTTTTCTTCCTAAACCTACCAACTATCTTCCTAATCCTACTGACTATAACTTTTTGAATAGATGTTCTCTTCTACATTCAATCATCCAAGTAAAGTTTGGGCGAGTGCCAGAGAAAGAGACCACCAAGAGACTATCTCATGCAACAGCAAAGGTTTTATTGGGGGTCCAGCATGCTGGGGCTCAGAGCTCACTTGAATAGAGCAGAGAGACCTGACAACAGCTTAAGCAGAGCTTATATACTTTCCTTGCAGAGGGCAGGGATGGAAGTTCATTGATGGGTCAGGGAGAGTGGATGGTTTGTATTCAACTGGGTGAGGGAGTACATTCTGCAGTTTGGTAATTGGGGACAGCATATTCTGGGAACAAGATTAGCAAACAGTTCTCAAGATTTCAACAGTGTTTTGTTATGCATACAGAAAAACAGGAAGTGACAAGTACATATTTTATTAACCTTTCATTCCCCACTTCTTCTTCTGGCTACTTTTAATCATAAAAGTGATCATTGTGGGGTGTCACATTCTATGTCTGCTAGTGGGGTATTACCATAAGTTTAATTTGTCCAATTTGAGCTTGGAGAAAAGAAATTACACGGTTGAGAAAACAGGGTTTTATAGTTAGCAATAATATGAGGATTATTATTGGACTGGCTAGGGTTGATAAAAACGTAGTTAACCAGGGGGACTGTGTAAAAAAAGACTCAAACTACCATTCTTGGGCCTCTCTCTCTCTCGTTGTCGCTCTTCAAGGCATCTTTTTTATTTACTCATAGATTTTTTTTACAACTCCAGTATTGTAGACATAAAAACAACATTCTTCCCTCAATGAAGCACAAAGGCCCCCTTCTCTCATGAAAAGGAGTTCCAACCCTCGACTGTTCTGTAAAACAACTTCAGAGAGAGAGGTTAAAGATTCGTTCAAAGCTGTGATGGAGGTTTCTAATATCTTTAATTCTTGATCTATTGCTGCTTTGGGTCATTTGTTGTGTCCCATGGGCCAGAGCAATGGTTCCCGTGCCCTACCCTGCAGTAACTACTATTCGTAATAGAATGGCTAAGGTAAGGGACATATGTTTTCAGCGGAATCATGTTCTATGCCCCCCTCTTTGATCTTCAAATGAACCTGCATCATGATAGAGCACTCTGGGAAACATCTGCACCATTACACAATTAATCACATCTGTTGACCATTTCATGAAAACATAAACAGTGTTTAAGTATATAGAATTATACTGTTGTAGGGACGGACAAGGCAAGGCACCTAAGATAGCACCAAAGACAGGAAAACAGTCTTTTTTGGTTGCAACCAGATTCAGGGGGCATTGCTTCTGTTGTAATCAATTAATCCCCTGAAACCCAAGTTTAGGTAGTTTCAGAATTTTGTACACAACACGTAAGGAAAGGGGCTCAGAAGTTCACAGTCTGCAGAAGTTCACAAAAAGCAGTTTTCGTTTCTGTTTTTTCCTCAGTTTGGGGCAAGTTAACTTTTCAAGGACACCTATGTGGGGGAGAGCTTTTTCTTCCCTTTCTTTTTTTTCAACCTGCCAGCTGTTTCCATGCAGCCCAGTTTGTAACTTCTTTATCTTAGAAATGTAGCCATCTCTGTGAAGCCCCAGCTCAAGGCCAGAGGCCTTTTTTTCACATATTTTGTGAAAAACTATTAAGGGTGTGTCTAGATTAGGAGTGCTGATTTTTTTTAGCCAGTTTCCAAGGAGACAAGGGCAACACAAAAATAGGAAGTTTATCTACAGTGATCTCTTTTATAGGAACTCTTTTGCTGAAAGTCGTAAATCAGCCATGGTGAAGACTTCTGGAGAAGGTTAATTAAGACTTTTCTGTGGACCTGGTACAGAGGGGGACGACTTGGAAGGCAGGGATGAGAGCAACTTCCGTGGATCTGAGAATGAGGAAGGAGAGATGTAAAAGAATATTGGGGGAGGGCTTTGGGATCTTAATAGCAAGAAAAATTTGAGCAGTAGAACAGATAGAACAGAGTGGGAAACGGGAGTGAGTATCCCAAAAAGCCTGTGAGGGACTTTAAATTTTTAGTAACCTGTTTTCAGTGATGACAAAGCAACATTAAAGGCCATTTTCATTACATTTTGGATAAGGGTCTGAGGGTTCTCCTCAGTGGGTTTGAGCTTTGCATTAGCTGGTAAGAGGACCTGGAGGGACCCAGTGCGGGCACTGAGAGGAGAAGAGAGTAGTGAGTGAGTGGAGTGGTACCTCAGTACCTGCTACCTCAGCAAGGGGGCAATGGTCTGAGAACTGGCGGAGATTTGGGTTTTTGATCTAGATATTGGAGGGCAGAAATCAAGTTGCTGAGGTGGGAGTGACAGCAGAGAGTCTGGAGCAGAAGGCTGAGGGTAAGCATCTATTGGAGAAGCATAGTTCAGGATGTGAGCAAAGGAGGGAGAAGGCCTCCACATAGGGGAATCTCCTTTTACCCTTTTGAGCACTTTCAGAAGTTTAAAAGGTCACGCAGAATTTGAGGATATAGAGACCCCTCTTGGGGCCATCGGTTTTGGTTATCTAATTGGTAATATGGTCAATGCTGTTTACAGAATTTGATGAGGAGTTTGGGTTCCATCTGGCAGTCCCTGTATGCTCACAGCCCCATGACTTACAGAAGAAGTCTGCTCTCCCCCCCGCACAGCCGTGACTGTTTGTGGCTTTGATACTCCGCCGGGCAAACATAGTAATCTAGGCTAGCCAACCTGCATCTGGCTCACGTGTCCCTACATCCATAATGTTTGTTTCCATTTTCTATGGTACCGAAGGGATTTAATGGAATTTTAGTGGGATCCTCTTCATCAGGGATATCTCAATAGGAAAGACCTATAGCCAGCTGACAAATGTCTGGGTGGAGAGATGGCCACCAGGTCCATAAGGGGGCTGTATGTGAGATAGACCATACTTCTTTTCCAGTAGGATTTGTGATCAGCCATCGCTGCTTAAGGGGCTGATGAGGGTTAAGACTACTGGTCGTCAAGGGGAGAATAAATGTCTTCCAGGGTCTTCTTGACAACCATTTGCTCTGTTTCTTTTTTTTTTCTTTTTTCTTTCTTTTTTTTTGTGGGGAAGGCTTCAATCCGTCCTGAAAATGTATCTTCAAAGACTAGAAGATATTTAAGTCCATACCTTGCTGGCTTAATTTCAGTAAAGTCCACTTCCCAGAATTTTCCTGGTATGGTTCCTCGTAGGTGCTTTCCTGCAGGAAGCTTGGAAGGGTAAGTATTAACCAATTGATGGACCTGACAGGCTTTTGTTACCCATTCAGTTATTTTCTTTCACTGTGAGTCGGTTAGTGGAAAACTCTGTTCTTGATCTTTCAGGAATGAATGCAGTTTCTTTGAACAAAGATGAGTGAGTTGATGAACATTTGCTACTGACATAGTTAGAGCCATGATTATAGGAGTATTTACTGAAGGATTTAGAAATTCCACTTGGGGGCCTTCAGGGTTAAAAGTTATTTTGGCCCAGAGCTTGGTGAGCAGATCTCTGCCCATCAATGGGGCCGGGCATTCTGGGATTACTAGGAAGGAGCGATGGATTTATCCTTTCCCCTGGTCCATGGTCCCCTTAGTTGTCAAAGTCTGATATTTACTGCATTTAGACCCTGGAATTAGAGACCTTTTATTTGATAGAGGGCCCAATGGGGCCTTAAGGGCTGAGTATATTGCCCCTGTATCTACTTCAAAGTTTACTGGGGTCCCCTCCACTTCAAAAGTTACCCTGAGGTCGGGAAGAGGATCTGAGCCCCGACTTTCTTAGTCATCCTCCAGAGTCAGAATGTCTGGCTGGCGTGGCTGTCTCTTTCTAGGGCACTCTTTGGCCCAGTGTCCTTTTTCTTTAGAGTAGGCACATTGATCTGAGGCCAGGGGTGGCCTCTAGTGTGGGCCCAGGTATCCCTTTCTGTCTCTCTGTTTCTTAATTTCTGGCCTGTTTGTTGTTGTGACCAGGACCTTAGTCAATGCCTTAGTCTGTCTTTTGCTTCTCTCATCCTCCCTTTGCTCCCTTCTCTTCCTCAGTTTCACTCTTATAGTATACCTTGTTGGCTTCTCTAACTAAATCTCTCAAAATCATATCTTGTAATCCATCTAAGCATTGTAACTTTCTTTTAATATCTAGGGCAGCTTGCCCAATAAAGGCCATTGTGACAGATGCCTTTTGATCCTCTGCCTGAGGATCAAAAGTAGTATATCTCCTATATGCCTCCATAGTTCTCTCTAGGAACATAGAGGTAGATTCACCAGGCCCTTGAATAATCTCTCTTACCTTGGCCAAATTAGTTGGTCGCCTAGCGGCCACTAAGATACCCACTATTAGAGCCCGGTGATAAGTGGACAGATGCTCCCTACCTTCAAATGTGTTGGGGTCCCACTTGGGTCGTTTCAAGAGAAAGCCGGCTTTGATTATGTTGGGAAGTTGTGTTGGTCACCCATCTAGTCCGAGGATATTGTTTTCTAGCATCCAGGAGGATTCTCTTTTGTTCCTCTGTCATGAAGAGAGTCCCTATGAGTTGTTGGCAGTCATCCCAAGTAGGCTGGTGTGAAAACATCAATGACTCAACCAGACCTGAGAGCCAGGTTGGGTCCTCGGTAAAAGGAGGATTGTTATTTTTCCATTTATATAGGTCTGAAAAGGAGAAGGCCAATACTGGTAGGCTTGCAATTTTCCTCCATGGCCGTTGTCAATCATTGGCCCATAGGAATGGAGGGAGAGCAACACGGGAGTTTCAGGGTTTTAAATCATTTGACGCTGTCGAGTTCCTTTAGCCAGGCCAGCTTCCTCCAGGGGAGGAGGGGCTGTGTGTGCTGCAGGGGAGTTATCTGGAGTGCGCTGGGCTGGCTTATCTTTCTCCAATGGCGGAGAGGCTGAGTCAGCAGCAGGGGAATCACTTAGAGGGTGTTGGGGGTTGTGGGATGAGGGTAGAAGATAAGGAGGGGGATGAGAGTCCAGTAGAGTCAAATCTTGTGACTCAGGGAGAACAGAGGGTGGAGGAGGAGGATGAGCAGAGGGTTTGAGAGATCGTGGGGAAAAGAGTAGGAGCGGGGACATGGCAAGGAAAGGCTTCACCCATGGAGGAGGAGATTTGCAGAGGTCCTGCCAAGTTAAGATATATGGCTGTTGATCGGGATGGCTATGTGGCCCTGGCTGTAAGACAATATCTCTGACTTATTAAATTAGTGCGAAGTAGAAAGATCCTTCTAGGGGCCATCCGAATGCAAAGGTGGGCCATTCTGAGGCACAGAGAGTCTGCCAGGTCCAGCGTTTTACTGAAAAAGAAAGATTCTGAGCCCTAAAGCGGACTTTGGTCCAGTGATCAAGGTCAGAGACAGAGGCATTGAAGTGACCTGTCCCATAATGAAAGATACACAAACAGTAAAAGCAACTCTCACGACACAGACAAGACAACATAATAAAGACAGGCAATGAACGTCCAACACTGAGACCAAGACTGAGCAGCTGGCAAAACCCGATGGTCTGGCAATACCGAATCTGAAACAAAACATCACTGAGTCGAGGAGACTATTGTTCCTTGATTCCCGAGTCCTCTGTGGCGTCCCCCAGAGCCTGTGGCTCTGTGACACATCTGCCAGCCACCGTCAAAGAGAGCTCATGCAACTTCATCAACAGCCATTTTGCCAAGCCCTAACCTGAAACCTGAAACCAGAAAGAGGCGCCTTACTTTCCCTGAGAGTAGCCCATTGAGGTCTCTCTTCCGCCCCTGCCGGATCTCGAAGGAACCTCCATATATAAAGGTCGGGAGAGCGTTGGGGGAAGAGACCACCAAGAGACTCTCTCATGCAAAAGCAAAGGGTTTATTGGGGGTCCAGCATGCTGGGGCTCAGAGCTAATTTGAATAGAGCAGAGCTCATATACTTTCCTTGAAGTGGGCAGGGAGGGAAGTTTATTGATGAGTCTGGGCGAGTGAGCAGTTTGCGTGCAACTGGGTGAGGGAGTACATTCTGCAGTTTGGCAGTTGGGGACAGCACATTCTGGGAAAAAGATTAGAAAACAGTTCTCAAGATTTCAACAGTGTTTTATTAAGCATACAGAAAAACAGGAAGTGACAAGTACCTATTTTATTAACATTTCACAACCAACTATACTTTGCCAGATTTCCTAAAGTCTCTATTGATATCTGCATTCCTACATATTTTCCCCAGTTCTGCATTGTGACTGATTCTTCACATGTTCTGACATTTACATTCACTGTATACCCGAAACCCTATAGCTAAAGAACTTTTGGTCCAAATCCTATACTCACTCTCCTATATAAACCTACCGACTATCTTCCTAATACTACCGATTACTCCTTTTTGACTGGAAGTTCTCTTTTACAATCAATCATCCAAGTTACAAGGTCCTATGCAATTATATATCAATTTATCTGAGACATCTTTGCAGAACATAATTCAAAGCAAAGTATCCCATCTGTGCAGAAAATAAATCAAAGGTTAATACCGAAATCAAGGGCTCAATGCTTTTCTGGACTTCAAATCTTACCTAGATTTCTGTTTTCATACTCATATATTTCACCTATATATTCTTGTAAATATTGCAGGTTTCCAATACCATTATTCATCCAGCAGAATGATTTCTATTCAAAATCGAACCTGTTATTAACCCTAACCATACACTGTTCCCTCAATCTAACATAAGAGAAGAGCAAGGACAGAGTTGGTCTTAAAATACAGGAATGAAGGAAATCTTCCAACTGCTGAGAAACTAAAAGGTCCATGCACAAATGATCTCTAGAGAAGATGTAGGTAGCTATGAAGGAACTGAGAGAGCAAAAGTCATCTTCCTTTGCAAACAACATGGTCAGCATGAAGTGATGTGTCTGAATCAGCCTCTCTCTTCTTTATGTAGAGAAGAAGGACCAAACCAGGCCTGTGTGGAGAGCTGTTCCCAGTTACCAATGGTTGATATACCATCCTAACTTGTGAAAGTGTCACATAAAGTAGGGGAAGCCTCCATTTCATGGGACCTTTGGAAGTAAATGTTAAGACAATGTGGTTGCCAAGCCAGTGACCTCATTCAGTTCCTGAAGGAAGTGACCTCACCTCACATCCTTGGTGATGGAACTCTCTGAACTTGGGATCTAGGAAGCCAGGCACACAAATCTAGTCCCAGTCCCAGTCCCAGTGGTCTCACTTCTTTTGATTTACCAAGGACAGAGTCAGTCTTTCTTGCTACCTACTGATGTGAGGATAGCCAAATGACAGGAAAGATCTTAAGAGTGGCCTTTCCTGAGAAAGCAGTAAGTGGCTCACCGCTGTCTCCTGACAACTTCACAGAGTTGGCCAAGGAAACCAGATCTGAGACAAGACAGGCCATTTGATGGGAACATAGTATGGCCCAGCAGTCAGAGGACACACACGATAGTCAGAGACCTACTTTGAGGAAAGATGTGCCTTTGTGGGTGTGGGTGTGTGTTTGTGATTTTGTCTAATGTTCTGAGAATACGTAGGAAAGGCGGTTTGTTTGGTTTGGAGTGGACGGTTTCTAATAAGGGTTTTGACAAGGCGAAGGTTTCTATGTCTGTGTATCCCACTGTGTCCATGGTTGTAGACATTAGAAAAAAAGAATGCAGCAATTGATGTGTCCAGTCTAGTAGAAAGCTTACCAGCATTCTTCCTGCCCAATTTATGAATGGAATGCAGCTTGCCGTATGGATGGGTAACACCTGCTATCTTCCTAAGTTCCTGATTTCTTCCTGAATTCAGGCCACTCTCCAGAATTGGCTCATGGTTTTGTGTACAAGATATGTACCACCTCCAAGCTCTGTGACATGGCCATGTACAGGATAGCTGAAGGGAATGGCGAGCATCTCAGAAAACTCAGATATCAGTGTGACCAGGAAAGTCTCAGTGGAGAAACCCTGCTTTTGGCCTATTGCTAACCTATTGTTCTGTTGCCCTGAATGTCAGGAAGGTCTTTGCCTCATGCCACCCCTTTGTGAAGACTGAAGAAAAAGTTTTCAAATGGAAATGAATGGGCATCTCCTGTGGCTCTTTGCTTAATTGCTTTGGAAAGGGATGTGTCTGAATCAGCCTCTTGGCCCCATGTGAGGTTGTGGCTCAGATTCTCAGCACCTGATGGATGTAAAGAGAGATCCCATGTGTGCATCCAAAACCAAATTGGTCAAAAGAGCAGTCATTGTGGATGAAGTCTCTCGCCTTTATCTTTAATGTTCTTGAACTCGATCAAGTGAGAATAGGGATCCTTTGGGTCAAATGAGTTCTTCAAAGACCTGCAGAGGTGCTTGTGTTTTCTCATGACTGCAAATCACATAAAACTATATACCTGATACTCAGTTTTCCACAAATTGGAGAAGCATAGAAGTATTAAAGTCTAGCGTATTTGATCAATCCTGGTTCACATGAAGGATGTCCAGACCACCCTGATGTTACACCAATGAGGGCAAGGGAGTTATTTTGGCCACTCTCCTGGACTCCGTCACTCATGGAAACCTACAGCCAGAGGTTATGATTAGTGTCTATATGGAAGAAGATGAGGGCCATATGGGAGTGTTTTGGTTTTAATTTTGGTCATTTGTGTCCGGTTGGAAGACATGACTGAGAAAACCTGGGCTTGAACTCTGGTGTGATTCCCCTTATAGACTGAGTTCTGGAACTGACTTCAGAGAAGTACTGCCATGAATTTTGTTGGGATTTTAGGAGGCCACCTATGAGAATCACCCTTGGAAACAGAGATCTAGGCCCAGGGTGGCTTTCCAAAGAGCCCGGGAAATCTCAGCCAGGATATCACATGATTTTATTCTGAAAGACTTGGCATCCATAGTTGAGAGTCACAACACCCATGGACGTCACATTGTAGACCTCAATGGGCCTGGCTTCATGTGACCTTTTGGCCACTCTTTGGGAAGCCTTGCCTGTGAGAGTTCTCCAGAGCATTCATTGAAATGAGCTTCCTCACCATTTAATGGTTCCTGAATGAATTGAAACCCACAGTGCCTCCAACGTCATCTTTGAAAAATGCCTTGATAAATACCATGAAATTTTTGAAATTTCATGACCAGGTGGCACTGGAGAACCTTTGGATGTTGCTGATCATAAGTGTACCAGAAAGTGCCTTGATTGACTGGGCTCATGAAAATGGTGTAGAACAGAGATGCCAGTAAGTTGGAACCTGCTGAGTAATGTGCCTAGAGCAGTGGTGGGAAGGTGTGTGATAAAAAATTTGTCTTTGGGCCATGTGGATCTGCCATTGGCTTCCAAATGGCTTGTGACTGACATGGTGCAGCCAGCAGACCCTTACATGAAAAGGCATCTTGTTATATGGAGATGTTTCCGGGCAATGTTCAGAATCAGGTTGCTATGGACATGGGGCCAAGCTATGTGCGTTAGAAGCCTGGTTGGTGCATTCTCCTGCAGACGCTGACTCACCACACATGACAGATTTGCCTCCAGAACTGTGTCCCAGTTGAACTCCTTTAATTTCATGAAGAAATTGCCAAAGTCCCAGTGCAGCAGCAAGAAACACCACGAAAATAGAAGATGACCAAATGGCTTCACAGTCCACATGAAAAGACACTTATCCCCCAATGGTCACCGTTTACTTACAAAGAGAGAATTCAGCACTGCTGCCTCATGTTTCTTTGGAAAATAAGAAACCATTTCCTCCAGGTCACATAGATGCAGACACAGATTTGATGGTCTCACTAGAAAGCAGCTAAAGCTCCTGACAACAACATATATTTCAAGTGCCCAACCTCAGAGGCAGTTTCTCAAGAAGTATTTAGGCCAGCAGAGCTCCATGTTTATGGAGTTTTTACCCTGTCCCATACTTTTGGAAACTCCTCTACCACTGCCAAGGTTGTAAACCCCTGAGCATATTCCATTCCATATATATATTCACAGATTTTCTAACTCTTCTCCTCTAATTGTGTCTTACTTTGGGCGAAGGTAATGTCAAGGAATTGTTCTGGATGAGAGTGGGAAGATTTTGTTTAGCACATATTTGTATACACATTGGATACCTTTTTCTATTTTACATTTGAAATACTGAATCCCTGACACTAACACATACCCTAATAGATTCTGAGTACTAATCATAATATGATGGAGAAAAATAACCGAAACAGAATAGAAATACAAGCAGTTCACAGGAGGCATGTTGTATTTTTGGACTTGCGTTTTGCATTATATAGGGTAGGAGTTATAAATCTAGTCCATTTTTAATTGAAATAGTTCTCCATGTTCTTTTAATGTTAACAAATATGTGAATTCCTGTCTCCCTTTCTCTGTAGTCTATTCAGCACATGTATTTTTATATGCACATATAGAATCCTACCTGGTATCACACGCAAATTTTCATGAGTTACATGACTTGGCAGATACAAACTGTGAGAAGAGATCACTCCTCCTAAACGATGAAGGAACTGAAAATTCAAACTATGGGGGAGCTTCCTAGTTAAAAAAAGTTATACATAAATCCATATCGACTAAAATGAATATTTTTGGATCTGTGGATGATATATATTTCACTGTGTAATTAGATTGGTATATATATATATATATATATATATATATATATATATATATATATATATATATACTCTCCAGATATTTCATAATATTTAACATATGTGTCTTATTTTACACTCCCTAAATTTATTCTTGTTCATATATGTGGATTTATAATCAAATTTTCACAAGATTATTCTCAGAAATATTCATTCACCTGAAATACATATTTGTTTCCTAGTACTGAAAACTAACTTCAGTGAATAGTGCATATAAATCCTAATATTTCTACAGTAACTAACCCAGTTTAATATCAATGCAAGTAGATTCCTATGGGACATGACATTTATTTTGAAGTTCATTTTTATTCAACACTGGTACTTTTCTATTTCTTGAGTTTATGCACATTATAGCATATATATTTCATCCACACGTTCACAAATTTATAGGCATTTATTTCACTTTCAATCACTTTCTGCTTCAGAAACATGTATTCCTCCATGTGTCTGACTGGTCTTTTCATGAGACTTCTTTCCAAACACATTATTTTCGATTTCCATAATCACTTTTGAAGCAAAACTCACACACTCTTCATGATAAACCATAACACTAAGATTACAATTAGACGTATAACTAGTTGTTATGAATGATTCTATATCAATATATGATTTCTTATATATTTTCAGATATCAATTCAATCCATTATTTAAAGTGGAACCAGTTATATTATTTATTAACTGTATGATCTATTCATGCATTATCTCTATATTTATAGACACAGGGTACACCTCGTTGTACCCCCAATACTAATTTATACATATTTTAAATATTGCTGCCAGAAATGGTCAAAGAAATACTCATGTCATCTGATCTACATATACATTTTATCACAGTAATATTCTGGACCAAAAAAGCAAAGGTCACTCTTAAGATTGTACCAAAGCCTAAATGAAAAGTGAGCATGGATTACTAAAACCTTCCATGTCCAGGTTTCCTAATGCTCTGAAATGTCAATCGTATTGGTGACTACATATTTGTTTCTTCCTAAGATTATATATTCAACCTCAAGCCTGTTGAAAATGTCTAATCCTATCACTCACTTTATACTTTGCCTGATTTAGTAATGTCTGTATTTATGTCTGTATTCCTACATATTTTCCCCTGTTCATCATTGTGACTGACTCTTCACATATGCTGACTTTTACATTCACTGTCTACCCGAAACCCTATTGCTTAAGATCTTTTGCTCTAAATCCTATACTCACTCTTCTTTCTAAACCTACCGACTATCTTCCTAATCCTACCGACTATCTCTTTTTGAGTGGATGTTCTCTTCGACATTCAATCATCCAAGGTACAAGCTCCTATGCCATTGTATATAGATTTATCTGAGACATTTTTGCAGAACATCATTCAAAGCTATGTGTACCAATTAAGGGCCCAATGCCCTTCTGGGCTACATATCTTCCCTAGATTTCTATTTTTATACTTATATTTCACCTATATATTCTTGTAAATATCATAGTTTCCCAATACCATTATTTGTCATGCAGAAATATTCCTAACCCAAATTGAACATATTATTAACCCAAACCATACACTGTTCTCTCAATCAAACTTTACAGAAGAGCAGGGACAGGGTTAGTTTTACAATACAGGAATGTAGGGCATCTTCCACCTGTTGAGAACATCAAAGGTCCATGCAGAAATAATCTTTTGAGAAGATGTAGGCAGCTATGAAAGACTGAGAGAGAAAAGTCATCTTCTATGGCAAACAACCTCGTCAGCATGAAGGGATGTGTATGAATCAGCCTCTCTCTTCTTAATGTAGAGAAGATGGACCAAACCAGTCCAAGGTGGAGAGTGGTTCCCGAGTGCCCATGGTTTATATACCATTCTAACTTATGAAAATGTCACAGGAAGTAGGGGCAGCCTCCATCTCATGGGACCCTTGAAAGCAACTGTTCATACAAAGTGGTTGTCAAGGCAGTGACCTCATTCAGTTCCTGAATAAGTGATCTACCTCACTTTCTTGGTGATGGAACTCTCTGAACTTCGCATCCAGGAAGCCAGGCACCTGGAGCCAGTCCAGTCCAATACCCATTGGCTCATTTTTTTGGATTTACCAAGGAGAGTGTCAGTCTTTCTTGGTACCTACAGATGTGAGGATGGCCAAATACCAGGAGAGCTCTGAATAGGGTCCTTTCCTGAGAAAGCAGGTGGTGGTTCACTGCTGGCTCCTGACAACTTCACAGAGTTGGCCAAGGAGACCAGATCTGAGATAGGACAGGCCATTTGGGGGGAACATAGTTTGGCCCACCACTCAAAGGACACTCCGGATAGTCACAGAGTTACATGGGGGAAGGATGTGCCTTTGTGGGTGTGATTCAGGTTTTGTCTCATGATCTGAGAATAGGTAGGAAAGGTGGTTTGTTTGATTTGGAGTGGACTTCTTCTAGTAAGTAGTTTGACAAGGCGAGTGTTTCTATGTCTGTGTATCCACTGTGTCCGTGGTTGTAGATATTAGAAAAGAGAATGCAACAATTGATGTGTCCTGTATAGTAGAAAGATTCCCAGCATTCATCTTGCCCAACTTATGAATGAACTGAGGCTTGCCTTATCCATGGGCAACACCTGCTATCTTCCTAAGTTTCTGTTTCCTTCCGGAATTCTAGCCACTCTCCAGAATAGGCTCATGGTTTTGTGTCCAAGATATGTACCACCTCCAAGATCTGTGACATGGCCATGTACTGGATAGCTGAAGTGAATGGCGAGCATCTCAGAAAACTCAGATATCAGTGTGACCAAGAAAGTCTCAGTGGAGAAACCCTGCTTTGGGCCTTTTGCTTATCAATTGTTCTGTTGCCCTGAATGTCAGGAAGGTCTTTGCCTAAGGCCACCCCATTGTGAAGCCTGAAGAAAACAGTTTTCAAATGCAAATGAATGGGCATCACCTGTTGCTCTTTGCTTAATTGCTTTGGAAAGGAATGTGTCTGAATAAACCTCGTGGCCCTGTGTGAGGTTGTGGCTTAGATTCTCAGCACCTGATTTATGTAAAGAGATATGCCATGAGTGCACCCAAAACCACAATGGCCAAAAGAGCAGTTATTGTGAATGAAGTTTCTCACATTCATTTGTAAGTTTCCTGACCCCCATCAAGTGTTAATAGGGATCCTTTGGGTCAAATTATTTATTCAAAGCCCTGCAGAGGTTAGCCCATAGGTTTTTGGGTTTTCTCATGACTCCAAATCATATAAAGAATCTATACCTGACAGTCAGTAGGCCTCAAATTGGAGATGCAGAGCAGTATTAACACCTGGCCTATTTGATAACTCCTGGTTCACAGGATGGGTGTCCAGGCCACCGTGAATTTAGGCAAATGAGGGGCAAGAGAGCTTATTTTTGAGACTGTCTTGGGCTGCACCCCTCATGGAAAACTCCAGCCAGAGTTTATAATTAGTGTCTATATGGAAGAAGATGATGGCCATGTGGGAGTGTTTTGGTTTTAATTGTGGTCATTTGTGTAGCGGTTGAAAGAGATGACTGGATCCACCTGGGATTAAACTCTGGTGTGATTCCTCTTAGAGACTGAGTTCTGAAACTGACCTCAGAGAAGTATTGCCATGAAATGTGTTGGGATTTTAGGAGGCCACGCATGAGAATCGCCCTTGGAAACTGAGATCGAGGGCCAGGGTGGATTTCCAGATTGCACTGGGAATCTCAGCCAGGATATCACATGATTTTATTCTGAAAGACTTGGCAGCCATAGTTGAGAGTCTAAACACACATGGAACTCACATTGTAGACCTCAATGATCCTGGCTTCATGTGACCTTTTGGCCACTCTTTGGGAAGGCTTGCCTGTGAGTGTTCTCCAGAGATTTCATTGAAATGAGCTTCCTTACCATATAATGGTTTCTGCATGAATTGAAACCCACAGTGCCTCCAACATCATCCTTCAGAAATGGCTAAATAAATACCAACAAATTTCTGAAATTTCCATGACCAGGTGGCACTGGAGAACCTTTGGATGTCATGTTGCTGATCATGAGTGAAATAATTCCCCACGCAAAGACACTTCAAAGGGAGAATTCCAATTTTATTGCAAAAAAGCTGTGTGATTATATAGAACTAAGGGGGAGATGGTAGGGATTAGATAAATGGCAGCAACCCGTTTATTGAAAGCAAGTTCTTCCAGATATCATCTCCAGAACCCAGGAATTAGTTCTCATTGGGGCTAAGGTTCTCCACCAGTGAGATTTGAAATTGGCGCTGGCGGGAGAGTTCACAAGGGCGGGAACTTTTCGCACCACTGCAGAAATGAAGAAGGTAGGAAGAAGAAGTCCTTAGGCACCATGTTGGGGTTTTTCTCTGGGGTATGGCTGCCATTTATACTTTTCCCAACATTCCTCCCTTTTTGTTTTCTTAGGAAGTGGGGCGTCGTTTTTAGATCCGGGTGCTTCCTGCTGTATGGGGGTGCTGTGAGGCCTAGAAAGGGAAGGGGAGGAATGCTCGGGGGGCAGGTCTGGGAATATCATGGCAGCAAGAAATAAAACCCAGTGGCTATAGACAGCTACTTCCATAGGGGTGAAGTCAATGAAAGTTCCCTGAAGCCACAAGTTGTCGATGGCATGGAACCAGTCCTGGATGGAGGAGATTGTTGGTATCAGCCACTGGTCCTGTAACAGAGACTCTAGAAAATACTGGAAGCGTTGCCTGGACAAGGTGCCACAGGACCTGAAGAAGATCAGAGTGAATAAAAACAGAATGAAGATAAAAATTAAAGCAAAGGTCAATTTTTGGCAGAAGTTCCATGTTGGGGGAGTGTCATAGAAGAGGCCAAGGGCCATGAGGAAGCTTAGAAGGTCATAAAGATTCAAGAATCCAGGATGGCAGATTAAGAGGTTTTCCGAGCTTGTTGTCTCCCACTGTCTGATGTCCATTGCATTCCATCATGCCTGGTAGTGAGCTTCATCACGGAGTGAACTGTTCTCTTAGAGATGTTGGGTTTTCGTCGGTCATCAGAGGCTGGTAGTGCCTAAGCAAAAGCTGGTTGAAAGTTTGATTACGAATTTTTTGCAGTTGGGTTTGAAGGAACTTCATTATGCAGGGCAAGAGAGCACAAAAAAGGAGCATCCCAATAAGGGGCCCAGAGAGAGGTAGTAAGTACATGGCGAGATAGGATTGGAAGAACCTCGTTATGGGATTGGAGGAGGTAGGTTTGAGCAATTGGGTCGATAATTCCTGCAATTTAACAACTTTTTTTTTATTAGCCCAGATTCATTAACATAATAGCAACATTCTCTCTGAGGAATAGGCATGTACCCCCTTTTTCTGCAGTGAGAAGATCAATTGCCCTTCGGTTCTGTAAAGCCACTTGTGCCAATGAAGTAACCTGCCACTGCAAGGAGCCAAGAGACTCAGCAGTGGTATCGAGTGCTTCCTGCAGTTTTTGTTGCACGTCATTGGATGCCCATAGAGCATGACCTATAGCTCCACCAGAGAGACCGAGACGCGCCACTGAGGTTGTTAAAGTGAGGCCTACCAGAACCGGCAGAAAGACTGCCCTACGGGTGCGGGAAGGTAGGGCCAACTGTCGGAATTCAGTGGGAGTATACAAAGAAAGCAGAGGAACTACAGTAACCAAGATACAGGTGCCAGAGACATTGATCGTTGAGGTACTTAAAGACCAATTACACCAGATGAAATGTCCAGGTTGCATAAATGCAGGGCTCTATGGGGTGCTATAGCTCAAGGAACAAATGGGTAAAGGATTCATTATTGGCAGGTGGATACAGATCAAAGGAAATAAAGTATTGTTGGAATAACTTTCCCACAGTGGGATATGTGTCACATGTAGGGGTTGTCCTTACTTAGAGAAATTGTAGGTTTTTGCTGAAATATTTCCTGCCGCTAATGGGACCGCTGCTAGAAGTGGACGACTAAGTGAAGCACAGAGAAAGCACTGAGAAGTAGGCACCAAAAGAATGGAGGAGTTTAATAATCGAAGAGTTTGGTGTAGCAAATTGAGCCATGTGGAAGGGGGACCTTAGGGGGTTGAAGGCTCTGAATCCTCTTTGGATGAGCTATGGATAAGATCTCGAAGTTTTGATTCTGACTCCTTAATGTGTTCGACTACCTGGATGGTTGCCTTAGGTGGCATAATCAGGGTGCGGCCAACAGTCATCCACCCTGTGGGTCTGGCTGAGGTTGTCTGAGCATAGACAGCAAACTCAACATAGCCCCAACGTTTGGCCTTGGGGTCAGGTGTATCTGAAGTATATGATCCATTGTTATCGGATGAAGAGCCTTTATGCCACTTTAGGTAACTAGAAGTCCACCCTTCAGGGTAGCCAAGTGAGTGGTAAGAACAGCTACCACGTTCATCATGGAACCTGCATGACCAATAGGGACACCCATTATATATCTCAGGCCACCAATGACAATAGTCTTTGGTTTGATTAAAAAGGAAGCAAATGAAAGGCCAGTTCCAGCTACCAGGGATGAAGGTCCTTGAAGGTGACAATTTTAGGGGAATAGAGGTGCAGTTGTGGATGAAGCAAGTAGTTGCATCCACTGCGCGGACCTTCTGCATGCCATGTTCTGAGTATCATTCCCGAAGAGTGAATAAATACATGGTAGGTTAGGAGGGTAAAGACAAGTCCCAACAGAGCACAGAAAAGAAGCAGAGCACAAAAAAACAAGCAGTTAGAGAAGACTAGGGTGTTGGGAGAGCTCATTGTGCCTTCTTTAAGAGGAATTGAGCTGCAGGGAACACCGTGTGAGCCGCAACTTAAATGGGTGAGATGGGTGTGGAAAGCAGGAGTAAAGGGGAGGTTCAGGAGGTGATTCTTGGAGTTCCTCTGGGGTGGTCCTGTCGTCAGCAGGTGGGGCCTCCTGGTGATATGGCTTCAACCTAGAAATGGGAATCCAGGGAGTGAGATGGTTGTCTGATAAGGAGAGTTTGGCGGCGATGGGGTTACAGAGAATGACAGGATAGGGGCCTTCCCATTTTGGTGCAAGAGTCCCTTTCTCCTCTGGGGTATTATAATAGACTAGACTCCCAGGTGTTAAGGGAGGAGTGTTTGGAGAGGAGACTGGGTCTGGAAGAAGCCAGTTCTGATATTTCCAGTGTTCCGAGCGGAGATGAAACAAGAGAGGCAAAGACAAATCTCGGGTGAGAGGTCCTTGTGAAATGACCAACCCAGGGGGTATAAGAGGTCTTCCATACATTATCTCAAAGGGAGACAGTAAAGATGGTTTCTTAGGGAGAGCTCTGATTCGAAGCAAAGCCAAGGGAAGGATTTTGACCCAGTCTAAGTTTAATTCCATTGTCAATTTGGTAAGGACTTCCTTCAGAGTACGATTTACCCTTTCCACTTTCCCTGAAGCCTGGGGGTAATATGGACAGTGGAAATGCCACTTGAAAGAGAGGGCTTGAGAGACCTTTTTTGTGATCCTAGAAATAATCTCAGGGCCATTGTCATATTGTAGGGAAGTCGGCATACAAAACCTGGGGATGATGTCTGTCAGTTAGATTGAAGCTACAGTGGAAGCCTTTTTATTGGAAGTGGGAAATGCCTCAACCCAAACAGAGAAAGTGTCACAAAGACAAGGAGGTATTTAGTGTGCCATACTGTGGGCATGTTGGTGAAGTCTACTTGCCAGTCAGCAACGGGAATGTGTCTCCGGGCTTGGTGGAAAGGGAAAGGTTTGGGCCTTAAAGGAGTATGAGGGTTGGTCCGCTGACAGATCTGACAATTAGAGGCTATATTCTCTAGCATGGCTATGTCAGAAGGGTTGAGGGAGAAGAAGCTCTGTAAAAAAAGGGTCAAAGACTGAGAATTGGAATGGTGTAGAGTATGAAGGAACTTGAAAAGATTTTTGTTCTTACTGGAAGAAGTAGGGGCTTCAGATGAGCTGGAAGTGGTAGCAGCCATTCGTGCCGCCTGGTGAGCTTTGGCATTGCCCTCAGTGATAAGAGAGCCGTCCTTCTGATGTGACCTACAATGGACAACTCCCAACTGGGTGGGTAAGTGGGAGGCCTCTATCAGATTGGTTAAAAGAGCCGAATTAGTGATCGCATTACCTTTGGTGGTAAGTAGGCCTCTCTCCTTTCATATTGAAGCATGGTATAATAAGATCTGGAAGACATATTTTGAATCAGTATAGAGGGTGAGGGATTTGCCTTGTGCTAGTAGGCAGGCACGAGTGGCTGCTATAAGTTCAATCTGCTGGTTGGTAGTTCCTGAAGGCATAGCTTTGGCCTCTATAATCTCAGTGGCTGAAACTACAGCGTATCCAGAGTAATGAGTGCCGTTCTGCCTAAAGGAACTGCTGTCAGTAAACCAGATAAGGTCAGGCTTGGTGAGTGGTTCCTCAGAAATGGAACAATGACAGCGGAGGAAATCATCTAAGGTTTCCAAGCAATTGTGAGTTGGTGTGTTAGACGTGGGAGTCTTTGGGAGCAGTGAGGCAGGGTTCAGTGCAGAGCATGGGAGGAAAGTAATATTAGGGTTTTCCTGAAAGAAAGTGAGGAGTGACAGAACTCTGGATGGAGGAAGGGTTTTAATGCCCTTATAAGCTGAAAGATCTTTCAAGTGATGTGGGGAGTGGATAGTTCAAGGTGCCCCAAAAGTCAGCTTAGAGGCTTCTTTGTGTAAAATTTGTCCAGCAACCAGAGCTCTTATGCAAGGGGCCCACCCACGAATGGTAGAGTCTAGTTTCTTGGAAAATATGCCACAGGTGCAAATGTAGGCCCATAGTTTTGACCTAAGACCCTAAGTGCTTGCCCCCCTTTTTCATGGACATATAGATGAAATGGTCTTGAAAGATCAGGAAGGTGAAGGGCAGGTGCCTTTAAGAGGAGTTGCTGAAGCCTGCGGAAGTGGTAGATGGGGGAGAAGACAAGAGATTCACTAGGGGGTCCATTTGCTAGGTCATACAGGGGTTTGGATAGAAGAGAATAATTTGGGATCCAGGCCCTAAAATAACCTGCTACTTCTAGGAATGATAGTATTTTGGCTTTCATATGGGGCACTGAAGATCAGAGAGGAGTTGCCTCCTATCCAGTGTTATTTCCTTTTTCCCGGGTGTAAGGCAAAAACCAAGAGAGGTGACAGAAGACTGGGAAACCTGTGCCTTGTGGGGAGACTCCCTATATCCCTTGTCTGCTAGGAAATTAAGAAGCTGAGCGGTGTGGGATTGAGAGTGTTCCCAGAGGGACTACATAGAAGAAGGTCATTGACATATTGAAGGAGAATAGAGTCAGGACAGGTCGGGTGAAAGGATGTGAGGTCCTGGGCAAGAACTTGGCAAAAGAGATGGGGGCTGAATCCCCGTGGGAGGACAGTCCAGGAAAGCTGATGAGAATGGTGGATGTGAGAGTCAGTCCACGTAAAAGCAAAGATATTCTGAGATTCTGAGAACAAGGGAATAGAAAAGAATGCATCTTTTAAATCTAGGACCGAGAAGTGGGTAGTAGTGGCAGGAATCTGAGAGAGGAGGGTGTAAGGGTTGGGCACTAGCGGGTGGATGGGGACCACAGAGGAGTTGACAAGGAGAAGGTCTTGAACCAGCCTGTAGGACATGTTAGGTTTCTTATGTGCCAGAATGGGGGTGTTGAAAGGAGAGTGTGTAGGCCTAAGATACCCCTTTCGTAATAAATCCTGGATGATGGGTTCTAATTCGAGGAGGGCTGTGGTTGTGAGTGGATATTGTGGTTGACTAATATATCTTGAAGGGTCCCGTAAGACAATATGAATAGGACTGCATTTAGCCATAAAGGGTGTAGTTGTGTCCCAAACCTCAGGCTTAACTAGTTTAGAGAGTCATGGAGGAGTGCATGAAGGAGGTGTATCTGCCCCTAGGAACATCATGAGGAAATGAGAGGTATGAGAGGTGTGGGGTGATATGTGAATGGTGACTTTTAATAGTGAGAGTATGTCCCTTCCCAGAAGGGGAATGGGGCAATGGCTCATAACGAAAAAGAAGTGAGTGAAGGACAAAAGGGATCCCTGCATATAACATGATGGGGGGGTTTGAGGGAAAATCTGTTTACCTCCTACCCTGACAATAGGAGTTTTTGAGGGTGTGGTAGAACCCCAATACTCCCTTAAGACTGATAAAGCGGCACCAGTATCCAAGAGGAAGGTAATGAAGCATCCATCCACCAGGAAGGTAACCCTAGGCTCTTGATTCTTGATGGTAATAGTCTGGAGGGAAAGCCCAGGACTCCGTCAATCCTCCTCTGCCAAGCCCAAGAGAGGCTGTGGTTGCCGGGCGGCTGACCAATCTCCCTTTTGGGTTGTTGGGCAGTCTGCCCCCCAGTGTCCCCTTTGATGGCATTTTGGGCAGGGGTTGTACGGTGTCCTCAGTGAAGGACAATCCCTGGCCCAATGTCTCTCCTTACCACATTTGAAGCAAGCTCCCGGGGGTGTCATATTGGGATGGCGTGGTGATGGCCTTCTCTGAATGACCTGGGCCAACATTTGGAATTTGGCATTTTCAGCCCTCTGCCTACGGCATTCACTTTCATCCTCTCTATCATAAAAAACCTTGAAAATGAAGATTTTGGTCTAAGGAGTAGCAGGGCCCTGTTCAAGCTTTTTAAGCATGGCTTTAATGTCAGGGTAGCTTTGGGCCAGAACAAATGTCATTAAGACATGACGGCCATCAGGGGTTTCTGAGTTGAGGTTTGTGTACTGTTGAAGGGCCTTGGTTAGTCTATCCAGGAATTCTGAAGGTGTTTCCTCCTTCCTTTGAATGACCTCCCGCACCTTTTTAAAGTTAACAGCCTTACGGATGGCCTTTTTCAGGCCCGCCAAGAGGCAGGATGTAAAAAGGTCACGAGACTGTAAGCCTTCAGGGGTGTTGTAATCCCATTGAGAATCCTGCTCTGGGACAGCATGAGGGCCTGTGGGATGGTTAGGATTGGTCCTATGATTTTCATCAGCATGGGCTTGGGCTAGCTCCCAGACCCATTGCCTTTCCTCAGGGAGAAGTGTATTGGCCAAGAGCATGTAGATGTCATGTTGAGTGAGGCTATATGCTTGCAGGACCCATTGAAACTCCCGAATGTAAGTGGTGGGGTCAGTGGTGAATGAGCCTAACTTCCTCTCTAGCTGAGTAATGTCCGACATGGAGAAGGGCACGTGGACTCTGATGACACCCTCGGGACCAGCTACCTCACGAAGGGGTGCGATTGTCTTAGGGGTGGGAAGGAGTCCTTTAGACCTGGTAACAGGAGGACTGAAAGAGGCAGGCGGCGGACAGGAAGGAGAGGAAGGGGAAGGCACTTTGCTGGGAGAATTCCAATTTTATTGCAAAAAGCTGTGTGCTTATATAGAACTAAGGGGAAGATGGAAGGGCTTAGATAAATGGCAGGCAAAACGTTTATTGGTAAGTTCTTTCAGATATCAGCTCTGGAGCCCAGGAATTAGTTCTTATTGGGGCTAAGGTTTCCCACCAGCGAGATTTCAAATTGGCGCCAGCAAGAGAGTTCACAGGGGTGGAAACATTTCGCACCACTGCAGAAAAAAGAAGGGAGGAAGAAGAAGTCCTTAGGCACCATGTTGGGGTTTTTTTCTGGGGTATGGCTGCCGTTTATACTTTTCCCAAAAATGAGTATACCAGACAGTGCATTGATTGACTGGTTTTCATGAAAAAGGTGTTTAACAGAGATGCCAGAAATTTGGGTCCTGCTGAGTAGTGGGCCTAGAGCAATGGTGGGCAGGTGTGTGATAAAACATCTGTGGTGGGGCCATGTAGATCTGTCATTGGATTCCAAATGGCTTGTGACTGACATGATGAAGCCAGCGGACCCTTATATGTAAAGGCACCTTGTTACATAGAAAGGTTTCAGGACATTGTTCAGAATCAGGTTGCTATGGTCAAGGGGGCAAGCTATGTGGGATAGAAGCCTGGTTCTTGTATTCTTCTGCAGACCCTGACCCACCACACGTGACAGAAATCCCTCCCGCACTGTGTCCCCGTTGAACTCCTTGTATTTCGTGAAGCAAATACCCAACTCCCAGTACAGCAGCAAGAAACACCACGAAAATAGAGGATGACCATATGGATTCAATGTCCACACAGGGAGACATTTAGCCCCCAGGGGCCACAGTTTACCTACAATGGAAAATTCAGCACTGCTGTCTCATGTTCATTGGAAAATAAGAAACCATGTCCTCCAGGTCACATTGATGCAGACCCAGCTTTTATGGTCTCACTATAAAGAAAGCTAAAGCTCCTGACAACAACATATATTTCAAGTGCCCAACCTCACAGGCAGTTTCTCAAGAAGTCTCTAGGCCAGCAGACCTTCATGTTTGTGGAGGGTTTACCCTGTCCCTTACTTTTGGAAACTCCTCTACCACTTCCAAAGTTGTGAACTCCTGATCATATTCCATTCTATATATGTATTCACGGATTTTCTAACTCTTCTCCTCTGATTGTGTCATACTTGGGCCGTAGGTGTTGTCAAGGCATTGTTCTGAATGAGAGTGGGAAGATTTTTGTGTAGCACATATTTACATACACATTGGATTCATTTTTCAATTTTCCATTCAAAATACTGAATCCCTGACACTAACACATACCCTACTAGACTCTGACTACTAATCCTAATATGATGGAGAAATATAACCCAAACAGAATAGAAATACAAGCAGTTGAGAGGAGGCATGGCGTATAGTTGGTCTTGCCTTTTGCATGATATAGGGTAGGAGTTATAAATCTTGTTAATTTTTTGTTGAAATAGTCCTCCATGTGTTTTTAAAGTTAACACATATGTGAATTTCTGTCTCCCTTTTTCTGTAGCCAATTTAGCACATGTATTTTTATATGCACATATAAAATCCTACCTGGTATCACACGTACATTTTTGTGAGGTGGCTAATTTGGGAGATACAAAGTATGAGAAGAGATCACTCCTCCTAAATATTTTTGGAACTGAAAATTCAAACTATGAGTGAGCTTCTTAGTTGAAAAACATTATACATAAATCCATGTTTAGTAAAATTAATATTTTTGGATCTGTGAATGATATATATTTCATGATGAATTTTGATTGGCATATATATTGCTAATTTCTAATGTATCTGTGATATATATATATATATATATATATATATATATATATATATATATATATATATATAATTTTCAAAATATGAAATATATGTGTCTTATTATACACTCCCTAAATAATTCACTCATGTTCATGTATGTGGTTTTATAATCAACTTTTCATAAGATTGTTTTTAGAAATATTCATCCACCTGAAATACATATTTGTTTCCTAGAACTAAAAACTCACTTCAGTGAATGGTGCAAACAAAGCCTTATATTTCTACAGTAACTGACCCAATTTAACATCAATGAAAGTAGATTTCTATGGGACATGATGTGTATTTTGATGTTCATTTTAATTCAACACTGGTACATTACTATTTCTTCAGTTTTTATACATCGTAGAATATACATTTCTATCCACAAGTTCACAAATTTAAAGACATTTGTAACACATTCAATCACTTCCTGCTTCAGAACACATGTATTCCTCCTTGTTTTTGACTGGTTATTTCATGAGACTTCTTTCCAAACACATTATTTTCGATTTCCATAATCAATTTGGAAGCAAAACTCACACACATTTTATGATAAACTACAACCCTAATATTACCATTAGATGTATAACTGGTTGGAATGAATGTATGTATATCAATGTAAGATTTCCTGTGTATTTTGGGATATCAATTTATTCCAATTTCTAAATTTGGAAACAATTATATTATTTATTCACAGTATGGTCTATTCATGCATTCTCTCTATATTCATACACACATGGCACACCTATTTGTGCCCCCAATACTAATTTATATCTCTTCAAAATATTGCTCTCAGAAATGGTGCAACAAATACTCATGTCACCTGATCTACATATACATTTTATCACAGTAATATTCTGGCCACAAAATGCAAAGTCACACTTACGACTGTACCAAAGCCTAAATGGAATGTGAGTATTGATTATGAACATCACCCATGTCCAGGTTGCCTAATGCTCTCAAATGTCAATCCTATTGGTGACTATATATTTGTTTCTTCCTAGTATTATTTATTCAAACTCAAGCCTGTTGAAAATGTCTAATCCTATCGATCACTTTATCATTTGCCTGATTTTCTAATGTCTCTATTGATATCTGCTTTCCTACATATTTTCCCCAGTTCATCATTGTGACTGAGTCTTCACATCTGCTGACATTTACATTTTCTCTCTACCCGAAACCCTATTGCTAAAGAACTTTTTGTCCAAATCCTATACTCACTCTTTTTCCTAATCCTACCAACTATCTTCCTAATCCTACCAACTATCCTTTTTTGACTGGATGTTTTCTTTGACATTCAATCATCCAAGGTACAAGGTCCTATGCCATTGTGTATAGATTTATCTGAGACACATGTGCAGAACATAATTCAAACCTAAGTATCCCAATCAAGGATCCAATTCCCTTCTGGGCTTCAAATCTTACCTAGATTTCTGTTTTCATACATTTATTTCCCCTCTATATATTCTTATAAATATCGCAGGTTCCCAATAACATTATTCATCCAGCAGAATGATTCCTAAGCCAAATCAAACATGTTATTAACCCTAACCATACTCTGTTCCCTCAATCTAACTTTACAGAAAAGCAGGGACAGAGTTGGTCTTACAATACAGGAATGTAAGAAATCTTCCACCTGCTGAGAAACAAAAAGGTCCATGCAGAAATGAACCCTGGGGAAGATATAGGAAGCTATGATGGACCTGAGAGAGCAAAAGTCATCTTCCACGACAAACAACCTGGTCAGGATGAAGGGGTGTGTCTGAAGCAGTCTCTCTTTTCTTAATGTAGAGAAGATGGACAATACAAGGCCTGTGTGGAGAGCTGTTCCCGGGTGCCTATGTTTGATATACCATTCAAACTTGTGAAAGTGTCACAGGAAGTAGGGGCAGACTCCATCAATTGGGACACTTGGAAGCAACTGTTAAGACAAAGTGGTTGCCAAGGCAGTGACCTCATTCAGTTCCTGAAGGAAGTGACCTACATCACTTTCTTGGTGATGGAACTCTCTGAATTAGGGATCCAGGAAGCCAGGCACCCAGAGGCAGTCCCAGTCCCAGTCCCAGTGGCCTCACATGTTTGGATTTACCAAGGACAGCATCAGTCTTTCTTGGTAACTACTGATGTGAGGATGGCCAAATGCCAGGAAGGTCTGAAGAGGGGCCTTTCCTGAGTAAGCAGGTAGTGTCTCACCACTGGCACCTGACAACATCACAGTGTTGGCCAAGGAGTCCAGATCTGACATAGGACAGTCCATTTTGGAGTAACATACTATGGCCCATCAGTCAGAGGACACTCCGGATAGTCATAGACGTACTTGGGGGAAGGAGGTGACTTTGTGGGTGTGTGTGTGAGTTTGTGGTTTTGTCTAATGATCTGAGAATAGGTAGGAAAGTCGGTTTGTTAGGATTGGAGTGGACTGTTTCTAGTAAGTCTTTTGACAATGTGAGTGTTTCTATGTCTGTTTATCCCACTGTATCCGTGGTTGTAGACATTAGAAAAGAGAATGCATCAATGGATGTGTCCTGAATAGTAGAAAGCTTCACAACATTCATCCTGCCCAATTTATGAATGGATTTTGGCTTGCCTAATGGATGGGCAAAAACCACTGTCTTCCTAAATTCCTGTTTTCTTCTTGAATTCTGGCCACTCTCCAGAATAGGATCATGGTTTTGTTTCCAAGACATGTACCACCTCCAAGCTCTGTGACATGGCTATGTACTGGATAGCTGAAGGGAATGGGATCATCTCGGAAAACTCAGATATCATTCCAGAAACCCTGCCTTGGGCCATTTCCTTACCTATTGTTCTGTTGCCCTGAATGTCAGAAAGGTCTTTGCCTCAGGCCACCCCTTTGTGAAGCCTGAAGAAAACGGTTTTCAATGGAAATTAATGGGCATCAGCTGTAGATCTTTGCTTAATTGCTTTGGAAAGGGATGTGTCTGCATCAGACTCTTGGCCATGTGTGAGGTTGTTGAATAGATTCTCAGCACCTGATGGATCTAACGAACAATTACATGTGTGCTTCCAAAACCAAAATGGCCAAAAAAGCAGTCATTGTGGACGAAGTCTATCGCTTTCCTCTGTAAGATTCCTGATCTCCATCAAGTGAAAATAGGGATCCTTTTTGTCAAATGAGTTCTTCAATCCCTGCAGAGGATAGCCCATAGGTGCTTGGGTTTTCTCATGATTCCAATTCACATAAAGAATCTATACCCGAGAGTCAGGAGGCCTCAAATTGGAGAATCAGAGCAGTATTTACGGCAGGCTTATTTGATCACTCCTGGTTCTCAGGAAGGGTGTCCAGGCAACCCTGACTTTAGGCAAATGACGGGCAAGGGAGGTTATTTTGTACACTGTCTTGGGCTGAGTCCCTCATGGAAACCTCCAGCCACAGGTTATGATGAGTGTCTATATGGAAGAAGATGAGGGCCTTGTGGGTGTGTTTTGGTTTTAATTGTGGTCATTGGTTTGGCGTTTGGAAGTGATGACTGGGTCTATCTGGGCTTGAACTCTGGTGTGATTCCCCTTAGAGTCTGAATTCTGGAACTGATCTCAGAGAAATATTGCCATAAACTGCATTCAGATTTTAGGAGGCTACGCATGGGATTTGCCCTTGGAAACTGAGATCAAATACCAGGGTGGCTTTCCACAAAGCCTTGGAATATCAGCTAGGATATCACATGATTTTATTCTGAAATATTTGGCAGCCATAGTTGACAGTCAGAACACGCATGGACGTCACATTAAAGACCTCAATGGGCCTGGCTTCATGTGACCTTTTGACCACTCTATGGGAAGACTTGCCTGTGAGATTTCTCCAGAGAATTTAATGAAAATAGCTTCCTCACATTTAATAGTTCCTGAATAAACTGAAACCCACAGTGCCTCCAACTTCATCCAAGAAAAATGGCTAGATAAATACAATGAAATCTTTGAAATTCCCTTAACCAGGTGGCACTGGAGAACCTTTAGATGTCTTGTTGCTGATCATGAGTGTACCAGAGAATGCCATGATTGACCGGGTTTCATGAAAATGGTGTAGAACAAAGATGCCAGTAAGTTGGAGCCTGCTGAGTAGTGGGCCTATTGCAGTGGTGGGTAGGTGTGTGATAATACATATGTGGTGTGGCCATGAGGATTTGCCATTGCTTTCCAAATGGTTTGTGACTGACATGGTGCAGCCAGCAGACCCTTCTATGTAAAGGCATCATGTTATATGGAGAGGTTTCTGGGCTAAGTTCAGAGTCAGATTTCTAAGGACAAGGGGGCAAGCTCTGTGAGATAAAAGCCTGGTTGGTGCATTCTCCTTCAGACCCTGACCCACCACAAGTGACAGAACTCCCTCCAACACTGGGTTCCAGTTGAACTCGTTGTATTTCATAAAGCATATACCAAACTCCCAGTACAGCAGCAAGAAACACCACAAAAAGTGGAGGATGACCAAATGGCTTCACAGTCCACACGGGGAGACACTTAGCATCCAGTGGCCACAGTTTACCTACAAACAGAAAATTCAGCACTGCTGCCTCATGTTCATTAGAATACAAGAAACCATGTCCTCCAGGTCACATAGATGCAGACTCAGCTTTGATGGTATCACTAGAAAGGAAGCTAAAGCTCCTTACAACAACATATATTTCAAGTGCCCAAACTCAGAGGAAGTTTTTCAAGAAGTGTTTAGGGCAGCAGAGCTCCATGTTTTTGGAGTGATTACCTGTTAGACCAGGACACAAGAAAAGACCACTGACTCTAATTAAAATCAAATTAAATTAAGCTTATTATTTCCACCGGCTGTGCTGCCTCTCCCTCACAAAATGGCGGGAATAAGACAGCAACCCCAGCTTTCCTACAGGCAGCTTAATAGCCCAGAAAATTACACAAAAGGGGGTTTACAGATAACAGAACTCTGACAAACATCACACTAATGGCAGTCTACATTTTTTTTGCTGTCCCTACATCAGAGTTCATGAAGACCATTAGAGCCTCAGAGAGGGTTGTTGTCTCGCCAGAGAAGGCAAATATTTATGATGTGTCACTAAAGTTTCAGAGAGGGCTGCTATCTGGTCAGAGAGCCGGGCATGGGTGAGTTCCAGGCGTGGGCAGGCATTCCTAGCAGGTTTAGAATTTGAAGTGATTTATGCTAAAGCCAAAATTATCTTTTCATGGATTTTTGGCAAGATGGCTCCCAATTTTAATTAAAGATCAGGTTGGGTCTATCATTCCCCCCTTTTCTTTGTGTCCGTTTCAAATCTTTGATAGATTACGGGAAGAGCACTGAGGAAATTTTAATCCCTCAGGTAAGAGTCTCCAAATTTTTAGAACTCACCCAAAACCGATCTCCCTGATTTTACCTGACTTAATTAATTACTTATATTGATAGTCTATTTATCTTTCTCTCCATTGTTTTAAGAAGAGTGGTGTCACTCATTTTTTCTTCTTCTGACCTGAGACAGGGTGACATGAGTGGGCATGGCATGAGGGACATGAGTTGCCTTTTAGAAGTCAGTTGAGGGACATGAGTTGCCTTTTAGAAGTCAGTTCGGTTTGAAGTCTGATTGGGGAAGAACAGGTTGTAAAGTCATCTGGGGATGGGTTCTTCTATGAGAGAAACAAAAACCATGAGTACTGAAAAAATGTTGCAGCAGCTGGAACATGTCACTGTATAGAAGTTCCATCACCAGTCTTTAATATCCCCAGTTATCCGGACTGTCAACTTAACTTGTACTGTTACACTTGTCCCTCCCCATAAGTTACAGTTTAATAATTTAATGTCATCTGATCTTGTAAAATCTTTTTACTAGTATGACCTCTGTGTCTCTTAGAGAAACCTTTAATTCTGTTACTCAGGGATGGATAATTGTACTAGCAAACACCAAGCCTACCTGTGTAGGTTAGGAATATCTGTAGGCCTTAAACTGAAAACTTATCCCTGTGGCAGGTCTTCTTGATAGTCTCTTTTTATAAGTATCAGGCATTCCTTTCTGAGAATTCTTCTTTGTAGCCACCAGTCTTACTTATTTTGGGAGGCAAACATAAAGTGCATACCTTAAAATTATATTATTATTATTATAATTTAAAATGCCCAGGAATGGATGTATTTTGTTCTTAACTGTCTTTGCTAAGTGTTTAAGATGAAGCAGTCAAACTGTCTTTTGTTTCCATCTATTGTTAAGAGTCAGCTGAGCTTTTATGGGAGTCAATTCTGGGGAAACTTGAGAGCAGATTCTCAGTTCTGCTAGTGCCATTTGCGCTAGGTGGGTCCAGATCTTGCTTGACCATTTGGCTTCCCTCGGAAGCATCAGGGATGTCTCCTTTCTTTGATGACTCTCCTCTTCGTAACAAATACCCTGATTGGCTTTCTGTTCTCCAGTGGTCTCATTAATCTCCCTGATCATGAGGAGGTTATGTGGCTCAGAGTTTCAAAGCTCTTTAGAGAAGTTCCCTGTTCCCTGGATTCAGACTGACTAAGAGGGCAAAAGCCAAATATTGGTTTTCTTGGCGCTTTTCATTTAACTTTAATTTTAAATCCTAATCTTAAACATCCAGCAAATAAATTTTAACAGCTTATATTAAGAGTACTGGGCTTTAATGTCTATAACTATATCATTATCTTTTTTATTAATTGGGATCTGTATTTTTCTGTCTGTATTGTAAGTAATGACTTATTATCTTGAATAAACCCATGTTGTGTTCTTAAAGCAACACGTTTGTAAAACAGTAACAGAGAATCTTTAGATCACTTATAAAATATTTTCAATATAAAATTAACAAAAGTAAAAATACTTAGCTTGTGTAATAGCTACCCTGAATTTTTTGGCTGAGTTATACATTATATCCCCTGTTTGAGATCCTAGGAATATTGACCTTAAAAAAACCAACTTTTTAACATAACTTTAAAGAAATATTATCTGACCTACTGGTTTTGTAGTCATTCTCACATGTAGTAAGATGGGACACAGAGCCTTATCTCAGGTAAGGCAGGGCTCTTTATAAACCTTAAGTATTTTAGTTCTAAAGATAATCTTTATTTATAAATATCATTTGACAAAGTTTACATAAATTGTTTGAGGTCACATGAACATTAGCTAACACCATATGATATCACATTTAAAACATGAATTAAAGAAAGGCTGAAAGTTTTTAACCTTTACATCGATTAGGCTCTCATTAACTAAAAAATACATTTAAATTTTTCCCCAATGTAAAAAGTAACATAAAAGTTTACATATCTTATTGATAACAGGTAAATAAATCCCCAATATATTTTTTTACCATAAAACTTCAGAGCACCAGCTTGATATAATGCTCTTTTAAAGTTTCTACCTTACAGACTTGAATACATATAAGATATGAAAACATTGATAGCATCACAATTACATTGATGTTTCTACATTAACCAAGTTTAGCTTTTAAAGCAATGGCAGTACAGTGCTCTAAAATAACAGTTCTTATTTAATCAGTTGTTTAATTTTTATGGTTGCTTGCTCTAGAGAAAATAAAACTTAATAAACACAACGTTATGGGTAAACTTATGTTTTAACAAATTTCTGTCTCATTAACACATGACTGATTTTTATATTCTTATACAGACTTTAATAAAAACTTATTCAGACCTTAGTAAATCAATCAGATATCTAACAAAAGTACTCATGAATGAGTAATCCCAATCAAATTTACTTTATTTATTTATCAAAATATTAGTGAAATGTATTGACAGTGTAAACCATTTTTATGTTGAAGGAAAGGTCCTTGTACCAAGGCATATTAGACATTTTGTAGATATTAATATTTTATTAGATTTTTGAACACCTAGAAAAATTTGTAAGCTTAAATTTAAAGACATTGATTTTTATCTGTTTATCCAATTTAAATTGAAACATTTAAATCACGTGAATTAAAGATCTTTGGATCTCATATTTAAATTTGTTTTAATGAGCACTTTTTTATGAGCGCTCCTTGTATATGTTAGTTTGTGTATCATATATATGATATACGGACATATGTATATATAGACATACAACACATAACAAAAGTGTGCACACATAATAATAGTAAAGGCCTTGTAGCTTTTCTCAGGTGAAATCTCCATTGCAATGTTTCAAAATGTTTACAGTTGGTCAAAGATAGAACTGATCTGAAAAACATTAACCTAGGTCTGTATGCTCAAAATCATGAGCTCAAAAAAAAAAAGTATCTAAGGAAAAAAAAAGAGTTCTAGAAAAAGTGACTGGCTAGTAATTAGTAAATACCATACAATAAACTAAACAATTACCTAAACCCGACTTTTAACTGCAAGATTGTGCAATGCTTCAAAAACCCATTCAGATACCAGATTGTTAAAATAAAACATCATCATTTAGACACACATTCAGCTAAGATCATTCCCAAGAAACAATTTATAATATCAACACATTATTGCACATGTCTTAAAGGGCCAGATACAAAGACACAAGACAGACAGAAAGGAGGTCCAGACTATGGCTGTCAGAGAGAACCCATTAAACCAGAGCAGATAAGAGAAAAATCTCCTACACCAGTGTGCACCATAGATATCCACGGGGGGGGGACCACATGTTTTAACAGAGGGGCAACCTGAAATGTAAAATAAAGTGTCTCCATGGTGACTTCACTGCATTTAGTGTCCCATTTTTCTTTTTCTCTTTTTTAACAAGACAGAGGTGGCATAATTCTTACAGTGCGGAAAGGAAGGAGGTAATTCCCTGAATCAACAGGGCTTTGGCAGCTGCTGGGAGTCCCTCAGTCCTTCCTTTTACTTACAGGATTAGCTCCTCTTGTTCAGTTCCACACCAAGCATGCTTCATCTCCTAATATTCCAGTAGACAGCTCTCACAAAGTTCTGGGGAGAAGGGGGGGGTACCAAATTTGTAAATTAAAGTTCAATTCCTGAACTTGAAGCCAATTAATACCAATTTAATAATGAGGACTGAGTTTTGAGAAAAAGAAAAAGGGAGGTTTATTGCTTTGCGAACAAAGGAGAAACACAGGGGACTCTGCCAAATGTTGTGACTCTCTTGATCTGGAGCGACAAGGGGTTTTAAAGGAGTTTCACTTGTTAACCTGGGAGATGCTCAGTTCTTAGGTCCCCAGCAAGCATTGCCCTCTGCAATGGGTGTGCTCCAGGCAGCCAGCTAGGAGCTTCTGTCATCCTGCTTAACAAAGGGGGGTAAAGTTCATCGCAGTTCCCTAAAACACAGTCCAAAGGGGTGTCAGGCTTACTCTCTTTATTACCCATTTTTACGTCCAAAATACTTAAGTTTTTACCACTGAAATCACACAACAAAACAAACAAAAACAAACAAACAATCAAAAAAATAGAAGACAAAACAAAACACAAAAATCAGAAAACCAGCGCCTAAACAGAAAAACAGTGGAACAGTGTAACATCTTGCTATAGCTCCAGGGTAGGAGCGCGTGCGTGCCTGTGGGCCCCTCTCTACAGTTCCAGAGGAATTCCCTACAGAACAGAACAGAGGACAGAAAGATTCTCGTTACTCTCCTGGAAAGGAGTATATGTGAGCCTCCCCAGGCCACATCTCTGTCATCAGAAAAGATCTCCCTTAACCAGATATCAGATGTTATAAAGGCGCCACTTACCTATGGAGGACTCCTCCACCAGGTGCTGGCTAATAGTTTTAGTGCAGAGGTTCACTGCAGTGCTCCCCGGACTAAAGGCTCTCTTCCTAATATAGAGAAGATGGACCAAATCAGGCCTGTGTGGAGAGGTGTTTCTTGGTGCCTATGGTTGATATACCATTCTAATTTGTGAAAGTGCCACAGAAAGTAGGGTAAGCCTCCTTCTCATGGTACGCTTGAAAGCAACTGTTTGGACAAAGTGGTTGCCAAGGCAGTGACCTCATTCAGTTCCTGAAGGATGCAACCTCACCTCACTTCCTTGGTAATGGAACTCTCTGAACTTGGGATGCAGGAAGCCAGGCACACAGAGTCAGTCCCAGTCCCAGTCCTAGTGGTCTCACTTGATTCAATTTAGCAAGGACAGAGTCAGTCTTTCTTGGTACCTACTGATGTGAGGATGGCCAAATGCCAGGAGTACTCTGAAGAGGGGCCTTTCCTAAAAAAGCAGGTACTGGCTCACAGCTGGCTCCTGACCACTTCACAGAGTTGGACATGGAGTCCAGATCTGAGACAGGATAGGCCATATCGGGGGAACATAGTATGGCCCAGCAGTCAGAGGACACTCCGGATAGTGAGAGACCTATTTGGGGGAAGGAGGTGCCTTTGTGGGTGTGGATGTGTGTTTGTGGTTTTGTCCCATGTTCTGAGAATAGGTAGGAAAGTCGGTTTGTTTGGTTTGGAGTGAACTGTTTCTAGTAAGTTGTTTAACAAGGCGAGTGTTTCTATGTCTGTGTATCTCACTGTGTCCATGGTTGTAGACATTAGAAAAAGAGAATGCATCAATGGATGTTTCCTGTCTAGTAGAAAGTTTCCCAGCATTCATCCTGCCCAATTTATGAATGCACTAGGGCTTGCCATATCAATGGGCAACACCTGCTATCTTCCTAAGTTCCTGTTTTCTTCCTGAAATCTAGCCACTCTCCAAAATAGGCTCATGCTTTTGAGTCCACGATATGTACCACCTCCAAGCACTGTGACATGGACATGTACTGGATAGCTGAAGGGAATGACAAGCATCTTAGAAAACTCAGATATCAATGTGACCAGGAAAGTCTCAGTGGAGAACCCCTGCAATGGGCCTTTTGATTGCCTATTTTTCTGTTGCCCTGAATGTCAGTAAGTTCTTTGCCTGAGGCCACGCCTTTGTGAATCCTGAAGAAAACAGTTTTCAAACGGAAATGAATGGGCATCACCTGTGGCTCTTTGCTTAATTGCTTTGTAAAGGGATGTGTCTGAATCAGCCTCTTGGTCCTGTGTGAGCCTGTGGCTTAGATTCTCAGCACCTGATGGATCTAAAGAACGATCCCATGTGTGGATCCAAAATCAAAATGGCCAAAAATCAGTCACTGTGTATGAAGTCCCTCACATTCCTCTGTAAGGTTCTTTACCTACATCAAGTGAGAATAGGGATCCTTTGGGTCAAATGAGTTCTTCAAAGCCCTGCAGATGCTAGCCCATAGGTTCTTGGGTTTTCTTATGAATCCAATTCAAATAAAGAATCTAAACCCCACAGTCAGTAGGCCTCAAATTGGAGAACAGAGCTGTATTAATGGCAGACCTGTTTGATAACTCCTGGTTCACAGGGAGGGTGTCCAGGCCACCCTGACTATTGGCAAATGAGGGGAAAGGGAGCTTATTTGGAACACTGTCTTGTGCTGCGCCTCTCATGGAATCCTCTTGCCAGAAGTTATGGTGAGTGTCTATATGGAAGAAGATGAGTGGCATGTGGGAGTGTCTTGGTTTTAATTGTGGTCATTTGTGTGGCGGTTGGAAGAGATAATTGGGTCCACCTTGGCTTGAACTTTGGTGTGATTCCTCTTAGAGTCTGTGTTTTGGAATTGACCTCCGAGAATGTATAAGGTCCTATGCCATTGTATATCCATATTTCTGGGACATCACTACAGAATGTAATTCAACGCTAAGTATACCAATCAAGAGCCCAATGAACTTCTGGGCTTCAAATCTTACCTATATTTCTGTTTTCATACTTATATTGAAAGGTTAATAAAATAGGTACTTGTCAGTTCTTGATTTTCTGTATGCTTAACAAAACACTGTTGAAATCTTGAGAACTGTTTGCTATTCTTTTTCCCAGAATGTACTGTCCCCAACTGCCAAACTGCAGAATGTACTCGGTCAACCAGTTGCACGCAAACCTCCCACTCGCCCTTACCCATCAATAAACTTCCCTCTCTGCCCTCTCCAAGGAAAATATATAAGCACTTCTTAAGCTGTTCTCAGGGCTCTCTGCTCTATTCAAGAGAGCTCTGAGCCCTTGCATGCCGGACCTCCAATAAAGCCTTTGCTGTTGCATGAGACAGTCTCTTGGTGGTCTCTTCAACCGACCCTCGCCCGATCTTTACATCTCGTGGCCCCAGTGAGATCCAGCAGCCGCAGATGAAAGACCCCCAACGGGCTCCTCTGGGGGTAAATAAGGCCCCTCTTTCTGGTTTCAGGATTCAGGTTAGGGTTTCACAAAATGGCTATTGGTAAAGAGCGTGAGCTCTCTCCCACGGTGACTGACACATATGTCACAGAGCCACAGGCCATGTCCCTGGGGGATGAACTCATGAAATCAAGGAACAATAGTCTCCTAGATTCAGTGATATTTTGTTTCGGATTCGGTATTGCCAGCCCATGATGTTTTGCCGGCTACTCAGTCCTGGTCTCAGTATTGGACGTCCATTGCCTGTCTTTATTGTCTTGTCTTGTCTGTGTCATGTGTCATTGCTTTTATTGTCTGTGTATATTTCATAATGGGACAGAGCACTTCAATGCCTCTGTTCCTGACAATTGATCACTAGTCCAAAGTCTGCTTAAGGGCTCAGAATCTTTCTTTTTCAGTAAAATACCGGATCTGGCAGATTCTGTGTCTCAGAATGACCCACCTTTGTAGTCGGATGGCCCCTAGAAAGATCTTTCTACTTCGCACTAATTTGAAAAGTTCGAGATATTGTCTTTTAGCAGGGGCCACGTAGACATCCAGATCAACAGCCATATATCTTAACTTGTCAGGACCTCTACAAATCTCCTCCTCCAAGGATGAAGCCTTTCCTTGTCCCTGCACCCGCTCCTACTCCTTCCCCCACGATTCTATCTCTTTAACTCTCTGCTCCTCCTCTTGCACCCTCTGTTCTCCATGAGTCTCAAGACTCTACTGGACTCTCCTCCCCCTCCTTATCCTCTGCCTTCATCCCCCAACTCCCAACACCCTCTAAGTGATTCCCTTCCTGCTGACTCAGCCTCTCCACCATTCAAAGAAGCTAGGATGGCCCAGCACCATCCAGATGACTGTCCCGTGGCACACAGAGCCCCTCCTTCCCTGGAGGAAGCTGGCCCGGCTAAAAGAACTCAGAGAACTCGCCAACGTTTTTACACCTGCCTACTTGGGATAACTGCCAACAACTCCTAGGGACTTTCTTTATGACAGAGGAATAAGAGAAAAACCTCCAAGAAACTAAAAAAAAAAAATCCTCGGACCTGATTGGCGACCAACACAACTTCCCAACATAATCAAAGCCAGCTTACCCTTAAACCAAACCAACTGGAACCCCAACACCTTTGAAGATAAAGAGCATCTGTCCAATTATTGCCTGGCTCTAATAGCGGGTCTCCAAGGGGCTACTAGGTGACCAACTAATTTGGCCATGGTAAGAGAAATTATTCAAAGGCCTGATGAATCTCCCTCTTTGTTTCTAGAAAGAATTATGGAGGCATATAAGAGATATACTCCTTTCGATCCTCAGGCAGCGGATCAAAATTCATCTGTAACGATGGCCTTAATTGGGCAAGCTGCCATGGATATTAAAAAAATTTAAAAGAGAGATTTAGTCAGAGAAGCCGAGAAAATATACTATAAGAGAGAAATAGGGAGAAAGAAAGGGAGCAAAGGAAGGATGAGAGAAGCAAAAGACAGACTAAGGGATTGACCAAGATCCTGGTCACAACAAGAAAGAGGCCAGAAATTAAGACGTAAGGTGACAGGAAGGGATACCTGGGGCCATGCCAGAGGCCACCCCTGGCCTCAGATCAATGTGCCTACTGTAAAAAAAAAGGATACTGGGCCAAAGAGTGCCCTATAAAGAGACAGCCACGCCAGCCAGCCATTCTGACTCTGGAGCATGACTAAAAAAGTTGGGGCTCAGATCACTTCCCCTAGCTCAGGGTAACTTTTGAAGTGTAGCGGACCCCAGTAAACTTTGAAATGAAAACAGGAGCAGTATACTCAGCCCTTAAGGCCCCATTGGGCCCTCTATCAAATAAAAGGTCTGTAGTTCAAAGAACTAATGGCAGTAAATATCGGGCTTAGACTACTAAGAGGACCATGGACTTTGGGAAAGGAAAAATCTATCACTCCTTCCTAGTAATCCAGGAATGCCTGGACCCATTGATGGGCAGAGATCTGCTCACCAAGCTCTTGGCCTAAATAACTTTTAACCCTGAAGGCCCCCAAATGAAATTTCTAAATTCTTCAGTAAAAACTCCTATAGTCACGGCTTTAACTATATTAGTAGAAGATGAACATCCACTCTTCACACCCCCCAAGACTGATCAAACAGGCAAGCTACACCAGAAATGGATAACAGATTACGCAGATGCCTGGGCAAAAACTGCTGGGTTAGGCCTGGCCGTGAAACAACCTCCAATAACAGTGGAGTTAAAAACCTCAGCCTCCCCAATCAATGTCAAATAATATCCTCTAAGCAAAAAAAGCTAAAGATGAGATAAGGCCCCATATTCAGAAATATCTGGACTTAGGGCTCCTAAGGCCCTGTCAATTGGCCTGGAACACTCCCCTGCTACTAGAAAAAAAAAGCCAGGAACCGTGGACTATTGTCCTGTTAAAGACCTAAGAGAGATCAACAACAGAGTGCAGGACATTCACCACACGGTACCTAATCCGTACAATCTGCTTAGCACTCTGAACCCTGAGCGGAAATGGTATACTGTTCTGGACTTAAAAGATGCTTTCTTTTGTTTGCCTCTGCATAAAGATAGTCAGTTGCTGTTTGCTTTTGGGTGGGTAGACCCAGAAACCTGAACGTCTGGTCAACTAACTTTGACTAGACTCCAACTGGGGTTCAAAAACTCCCCCACTCTCTTTGATGAAGCCCTCCACAGAGATCTCAGCAATTTCAGAACTATGCACCCCAAATCACCCAACTTCAATACGTGAATGACCTGCTACTGGCAGCCAACACCAAGGAAAACTGTGAGTCTGGGACCCAAGCACTATTATATGAGCTTGCTCAACTTGGGTATAGAGTTTCGGCCAAAAAAGCCCAAATTTGCTAGCATGAAGTAATCTTCCTAGGCTGTCACCTTAGGGGCAGTAAACGATGGCTCACTGAGCCCAGAAAACAAACCATTGTGTAGATACCACCCCCATCTAACAGGAGACAACTCAGAGAGTTTCTTGGGACTGCTGGCTTTTGCAGGTTATGGATACCTGGGTTTGCGTCTTTAGCTGCTCCTTTATACCCGGTGTTAATGGGAGATGCCCAATTCCAATGGACCCCTGATCACCAGGAAGTTTTTGATAACATCTATGGACACTGACACTGAACGCCTCAACTTCACTGAGCTCAGGCTGCAATTACAGAAAACCCTACACTACGTTAAAAATGTACACCAACTCACTCACCTTGGTTCAATGAAACTGCAGGCATTCCTGTAGGATTAAGAACAGAGTTTTCCACTAACCGACTCACAGCGAAAGGAAATAACTGAACGGGTAACAAAAGCCTGTCGAGTCCGTCAATTGGTTAATGCTTACCCTTCCAGTTTCCTAGAGGAAAGCACCTACGAGGAACCAGAAAATGACAATTTTGGGAAGTGGACAATAGTGAAATTAAGCCAGCAACGTATGGACTTAAATATCTCCTAGTCTTTGTAGATACATTTTCAGGATGGACTGAAGCCTTACACACAAACACACACACACAAAAAAAAACAACCAAACTGCACAAATGGTTTTCAAGAAGATCCTGAAAGATATTTCTCCAAGATACGGTCTGCCTAAGGCAATAGGGTCTGATAATGGACTGGTGTTCATGGCTCAGGTAAGTCAGGTGTTCACTGGGACCCTGTGGATTAATTTGAAGTTACATTATGCTTATATACCCCAGAGCTCAGGACAGGTAGAAAAAATAAATAGAACCATTAAAGAGACCTTAACGAAATTAAGCTTAGAGCCCGGCATAAAAGATTGGATTATGCTCCTGCCTTATGCACTGTTTCATGCGAGAAATACTCCCTCTATTTCTTTGTGTAACCTCACCCCCTATGAAATTCTGCATGATGCCCATCATCCAGTAAGGAAACTAACCCCAACTCTAAGGCCTAACGATCACTTCCACACCCCCTTGCTTGACAGACTTAAAGTCATTGAAAGAACTCAGCGATACCTGTGGAAACAGCTGGCCACTGCCTACCAACCTTGGGAGGAGGGGACTCTAACTCAATATCAAGTAAGAGACTTCGTCTACATAAGACAACATCAGGTGTCATCCCTGGAACCCCACTGGAAAGGAACATACCAGGTGCTACTTATAAAACCTAAAGCGGTAAAAGTAGACGGAATCACTTTTTGGATCCATGCCTCTCATCTCAAGCCTTCGCTGTGTCCAGACTCTTGTTGGAAACTGGAAAAGCCTGCTAAAAATTTCAAATTGCGTATTCGCTATGTGGATAAGACTATAGACTCTCCCCTTGGCCACCAGTAGTTCTAACCCTCATCATTCCGTTCAGCAGCAATGGCTGATCACAAATCCTACTAGACAAGAAGTATGGTCTATCTCGCATACAGCCCCCTTAGAGACCTGGTGGCCATCTATCCACCCAGACATTTGTCAGCTCGGTATAGGTCTTTCCTAATGAGATATCCCTGATGAAGAGGATCCCACTAAAATTCCATTAAATCTCTTCTGTACCATAGATAATGGAAACAAACATTATGGATGCAGGGACACGCGAGACAGATTAAGGTTGGCTAGCCTAGATTACTATGTTTGCCTAGCGGACTATCAAAGGCACAAACAGCCACGGCTGTGTCGGGGAGAAGCCGACTTCTTGTGTAAGTCAAGTGAATGTGAGCATACAGGGGCTGCCTGGTGGAACCCAAACTCTTCATCAAATTCAGTACACAGCATTGGCCATATTACCAATTAGACAACCAAATACTATGGCCCCCAGAGGGTTCTCTAGATCCTGAAATTCTGCGTGACATTTTTAACTTTGGCAAGTTCTCAAAAGGGGGAAATTTCCCTATGTGGAATCCTTTTCCCTCCTTTGCTCACATCCTGTACTATGGTTCTCCAATAGTTCCTCACCCTCAGCCTTCTGCTCTAGACTCTCTGCTATCACTCCCATCTTAGCAACCTGATTTCTCCTTTCCAATTACTAAATCAAAAACCCAAACCTCCGCTGGTTCTCAGAACATTGCCCCCTTGCTGAGGTAGCAGGTACCAAGGTACCCCTTCACCCACTCACTCCTCTCTTTTCCTGTCAGTGCCTGCACTAGGTCCCAGCAAGTCCTCTAGCAAGCTAACCCAAAGCTCAAACCAGCTGATAAGAGGCCTCAGACCCCTATACAAGATGTAATGAAAATGGCCTTTAAAGTTGCTTTGTCATCACTGAAAAGAGGTTTCTAAGAATTTAAAGTCCCTCAAAGGCTTTTTGGAATATTTACTCCCATCTTCCCCTCTGCTCTACCTGTTCTACTGCTCAAGTTTTGTTTTAGGAAAATCCCAAACCCCTTTCCCATTTTTCTTTTACATCTCTCTTTCCTCATTCTAAGATCCACGGAGCTGCTCTCAGCCTCGACTACCCCGTCTTCCCCCTCTGTACTAGGTCCATAGAAATGTCTTAAATGACCTTCTCCAGAAGTCTTCACCAAGGCTTACTTTAGGTCTTTCAGCAAAAGAGTCCCTCTGAAAGAGTTCAATGTACATAAACTTGCACTTTTCGTGTTGCCCTGTTCTACTTGACCACTGGCTGGAAAAATCACCACCCCTAAGCTAGACACCTCCTTACCAGTTTTTCACAAAATATGTGAACAAGGCCTCTGGCCTTGAGCTGGGGCTTCACCGAGATGGCTACATTTCTAAGATAAAAATGTTAGCAACTGGGCTCCATGGTGACAGCTGGCAGGGAGAAAAAAAAGAGACAAAAAAGCTCTCCCCTTCCAAGGTGTCCTTGAAAAGTTAACTTGCCCAGAACAGAGGAAAAAAAAACAGAAACAAAAACTAATTTTTGTGAATTTCTGCAGACTGTGAACTTCTGAGCCCCTTCCCTTACATGTTGGGTACAAACTCTAAAACTACCAAAACTTGGGTTTCAGGGGATTAATTGATTACAAAAGAAGCAATGCCCTCTAAATCCGGATGCAACCAAATAAGAATGTTTTCCTCACTTTGGTGCTATCTTAGGTGCATTTTCTTGTCCATCCATAAAACAGTATAATTCTATACACTTTAACATTATTTATGTTTTCATAAAATGGTCAATAGATGTGATTAATTATGTAATGATGTAGATGTTTTTCAGAGTGCTCTATCATGACGCAGGTTCTTTTAAAGTTCAAATAGGGGGGCATACAACCCGGTTCCACCGGGAACCTGTATCCCTCACTTTAGCCATCCTATTAGGAATAATAATTGCTGAAGGCGTGGGCACAGGAAGAACTGCCCTAGTCCATGAGACACAACAAAGACACAATTAGAAGCAGAAATAGACCAAAGCTTAAAGACATTAAAAACCGACATCACAGCTTTACAGGAATTTTAACCTCTCTCTCTCTGAAGTTGTTTTATAGAGCAGGCGAGTGTTGGACCTCCTCTTCATGAGAGAAAGGTGCCTTTTTGCTTGCATTGAGGGAAGAATGTTGTTTTTATGCCGACAATACTGGAGTTGTAAAAGAATCAATGAGTAAATTAAGAAAACGACTTGAAGAGCGTCAAGGAGAGACAGAGGCCCCAGAAGGAAGGTTTGAGTCTTTGTTCACATAGTCAACCTGGTTAACTACGCTTTTATCTGCCAGGGCCGTTCCATTAATAATCCTCATATTATTGCTAACGGTAGGACCCTGTTTGCTCAACCGTGTAGTTTCCTTTCTAAACCAAATCGAACATGTTATTAAACCTAACTATACACTGTTCTCTCAATCTAATTTTACAGAAAAGTGGGGACAGAGTTGGTCTTAAAATACAGGAATATAGAGGATCTTCCACCTGCTGAGAAACTCAAGGGTCCATGCAGAAATGATCCCTGGAGAAGATGTAGGCAACTATGAAGGACCTGAGAGAGCAGAAGTCTTCCATGGCAAACAACCTGCTCAGGATGAAGGGATGTGTCTGAATCAGCCACTCTCTTCTTAATGTATAGAAGATGGACCAAAGCAGGCATGTGTTGAGCTGCTCCTGCATGCCTATGGTTGACATACCACTCTAACTGGTGAAAGTGTCACAGGAAGTAGGGGCAGCCTCCTTCTCATGGGAACCTTGGAAGCAACTGTTAGGACAAAGTTGTTGCCAAGGCAGTGACCTCATTCAGTTGCTAAAGGAAGTGACCTCACCTAACTTCCTTGGTGATGGAACTCTCTGAACTTGGAATCCAGGAATCCAGGCACCAAGAGCCAGTCCCAGTCCCAGTCCCAGTGGTCAAACTTATTTTGATTTACCAAGGAGAGACTCAGTCTTTCATGGAACCTACTGATGTGAGGATGGCCAAATGCAAGTAAAGCTATGAATAGGGGCCTTTCCTGAGAAAGCAGGCAGTGGCTCACCGCTGGCTCCTGAAAACTTCACAGAGTTGGCCAAGGAGACCAGATTTGAGACAGAACAGGCCATTTCCAGAGAACATAGTATGGCCAACCAGTCAGAGGACACTCCGGATAGTCACAGACCTACATGGGGGAAGGAGGTGCCTTTGTGGTGTGGGTGTGGGTTTGTGGTTTTGTCTCATGTTCTGAGAATAGGTATGAAAGGCGGTTTGTTTTGTTTGGAGTGAACTGTTTCTAGTAAGTCGTTTGACAAGGTGAGTGTTTCTATGTCTATGTATCCCACTATGTCCGTGGTTGTAGACATTAGAAAAGAGAATGCATCAATGAATATGTCCTATCTAGTAGAAAGCTTCCCAGCATTCATCCTGCCCTATTTATGAATGGACTGCAGCTTGCCTTATTGATGTGAAACACCTGCTATCTACCTAAGTTCCTGTTTTCTTCCTGAATTCTCGCCACTCTCCAGAATAGGCTCATGGTTTTGTGTTTAAGATATGTACAACCTTGAAGCTCTGTGACATGACCATGTACTGAATAGCTGAAGGGAATGGCGAGCATCTAAGAAAACTCAGATATCAGTTTGACCAAGAAAGTCTCAGTGAAGAAACCCTGCTTGGGGCCTTTTGTTTACCAATTCTTCTGTTGCCCTGAATGTCAGGAAGGTCTTTTCCTCAGTCCACCACTTTGTGAAGCCTGAAGAAAACAGTTTTCAAATGGAAATGAATGGGCATTACCTGTGGCTCTTTGCTTAATTGCTTTGGAAAGGATGTGTCTGAATCAGCCTATTTGCCTTGTGTGAGGGTGTGGCTTAGATTCTCAGCTCCTGATGGATCTAAAGAAAGATCCCATGTGTACATCCAAAACCAAAATGGCCAAAAGAGCAGTCCTTGTGGATGAAGTTTCTCGCCTCTTCTGTAACTTTCCTGACCTCCATCAAGCCAGAATAGGGATCCTTTGGGTCAAATGAGTTCTTCAAAGCCCTGCAGCGGCTAGCCCATAGTTTCTTGGGTTTTCTCAAGACTCCAATTCACATAAGGAATCCAAACTCCACAGTCAGTTGGCCTCAATTTGAAAAAGCAAAGCAGTATTAATGGGAGGCCTATTTGATCTCTTCTGGTTCACAAGAAGGGTGTCCAGGCCACCCTGACTTTAGGCAAATTAGGTGCAAGAGAGCTTATTTTGGACACGGTCTTGGGCTGTGCCCCTCATGGAAAACTTTTGCCAGAGGTCATTATGAGTGTCTATATGGAAAAAGATGAGCGCCACATTGGAGTGTTTTGTTTTAAATTGTGGTCATTTGGGTGGCGTTTGGAAGAGATTACTTGGTCCACATGTTCTTGAACTCTGGTGTGATTCCCTTAGAAATTGAGTTCTCAAACTGACCTCAGAGAAGTATTGCCATGAATAGTGATGAGATTTTATGAAGCCAGGCATGAGTGTCGCCCTTGGAAACTAAGTTCTAGGCCCAGGATGGCTTTCCACAGAGCACTAGGCCTCTCAGCCAGGATACCACATGATTTTATTCTGAAAGATTTGGCACTCATAGTTGAGAGTCAAAACTCATATGGACCTCACATTGTAGACCTCAATGGGCAAAATATCATGTGATCTTTTGGCCACTCTTTGGGAATCCTTACCTTTGAGTGTTCTCCAGAACTTTCATTGAAATGAGCTTCCTAACCATTTAATGGTTCCTGAAAGAATTGAAACTCACAGTGCCTCCAACTTCATCCTTGAAAAATGGCTAGAAAAATACCATAAAATTTTTGAAATTCCCATCACCAGGTGGCACTGGAGAACCTTTGGATGTCCTGTTACTGATCATGAATATACCAGACAGTGCCTTGATTGACTGGGTTTCATGTAAATGGTGTAGAACAGAGATGCCAGTAAGTTGGACTCTGTTGAGTAGTTGTACTAGAGCAGTGGTGGGCAGGTATGTGATAAAACATCTGTGGTGGGACCATGTGGATCTTCCATTGGCTTCAAAATGGCTTGTGACTGACATGGTGCAGCCAACAGAACCTTCCATGTAAAGGCAACTTGTTATATGGAGAGTTTTCAGGACATTGTTCAGAATCAGGTTGCTATGGTCAAGGGGGCAAGCTATGTGGGATAGAATCCTGGTTCTTGTATCCTCCTGCAGAACCTGACCCACCACACATGACAGAACTCCCTCTTGCACTGAGACCCAATTGAACTCCTTGTATTTCGTGAAGCAAATACCAAACTCCCAGTGCAGCAGGAAGAAACAAAACGAAAATGGAGGATGACCATATGGCTTCAAAGTGCACATGGAAAGACATTTAGCCCCCAGTGGCCACAGTTTACCTAAAAAGAGAATTTAGCACTGCTGCCTCATGTTCATTGGGAAATAAGAAAGCATGTCCTCCAGGTCTCATAGATGCAGACCAAGCTTTTATGGTCTCACTAGAAAGGAAGCTAAAGCTCCTTACAACAACGTATTTTTCAAGTGCCCAACCTCACAGGCAGTTTCTCAAAAAGTGTCTATGCCAGCAGACCTCCATGTTTTTGGAGGGTTTACCCTGTCCCTTACCTTTGGAAACTCCTCTGCCACTTCCAAGGTGTGGGCTCCTGAGCATATTCCATTCCAGATATTTGTTCACAGATTTTCTAAATCTTCTCCTCTAATTGTTTCTTACTTGGGGCGAAGGTATTGTCAAGGCATTGTTCTGGATGAGAGTGGGAAGATTTTTGTGTAGCACATATTTACATACACATTGGATTCATTTTTCAATTTTCCATTTGAAATACTGAATCCTTGACACTAACCTATACCCTACTAGATTCTGACAACTAATTCTAATATAATGGAGAAAAATAACCCAAACAGAATAGAAATACTAGCACTTCAGAGGAGCCATGGTGTATAGTTGGTCTTCCCTTTTGCATGATATATGTAGGAGTTATAAATCTTGTCAATTTTTTGTTGAAAGAGTTCTGCATGTGTTTTTAAAGTTAACACATATGTGAATTCCTGTCTCCCTTTTTCTGTAGCCAATTCAGCACATGTATTTTTATATGAACATATAGAATCTTACCTGGTATCACACCTATATTCTTGAGAGGTGGCTAACTTGGCAGAGACAAAGTGTGAGAAGAAATCACTCCTCCTAAATGCTTTTGGAACTGATAATTCAAATTATGAGTGAGCTTCTTAGTTGAAAAACATTATACATAAATCCATGTTCAGTAAAATTAATATTTTTGGATCTGTGGATGATATATATTTCACGATGAATTTTAATTGGCATATATATTGCTAATTTTTAATGTCTCTGTGTGTGTTTTGTATATATATATATATATATATATATATATATATATATATATATACTCTCTAGATTTTTCAAAATATGAAATATATGTGTCTTATTATACACTCCCTAAATTCATTCTTGTTCATGTATGTGGTTTTATATTCAAATTTTCATAAGATTATTTTCAGAAATATTCATCCACCTGAAATACATATTTGTTTTATAGTATTGAAAACTCACTTCAGTAAATGGTGCAAACAAATCCTTATATTTTTACAGTAACTGACCCACTTTAACATCAATGCAAGTAGATTCCTATGGGACATGATGTGTATTTTGACGTTCATTTTTATACAATACTGGTACATTACTATTTCTTCAGTTTTTGTACATCATAGAATATACATTTCATCCACAACTTCATAAATTTAAAGAAATTTGTAACACATTCTATCACTTCCTGCTTCAGAACATATGTATTCCTCTTTGTTTTTGACTGGTCATTTCATGAGACTTCTTTCCAAACACATTATTTTTGATTTCCATAATCAATTTTGAAGCAAAATTCACACACTCTTTATGATGAACCACACCCGTAATATTTCCATTGGATGTATAAATGGTTGGAATGAATGTATGTATATCAACATATGATTCCCTGTGTATATTCAGATATCAATTTATTCCAATTTCTAAAGTTCGAACCAGTTATATTATTTATTCGCACTATGGCCTATTCATGCATTATCTCTATATTCATACACACATGGTACACCTATATGTACCCCCAATACTAATTTATACCTCTTCAAAATATTGCTCCAAGAAATGGTGGTAGAAGTACTCATGTCACCTGATCTACATATACATTTTATCACAGTAATATTCTGGCCACAAAATGCAAAGTCACACTTACGATTGTACAAAAGCCTAAATGGAATGTGAGTATGGATTATGAAAATCACCCATGTCCAGGTTACCTAATGCTATCAAATGTCAATCCTATTGGTGACTACATATTTGTTTCTTCCTAAGATTATATATTCAATCTCAAGCCTGTTGAAAATATCTATTGCTATCACTCATTTTATAATTTGCCTGATTTCCTTATGTCTCTATTGATATCTGCTTTCCTACATATTTTCCCCAGTTCATCATTGTGACTGACTCTTCACATGTGCTGACATTTACATTTTTTTGTGTACCTGAAACCCTATTGCTAAAGAACTTTTTGTCCAAATCCTATACTCACACGTTTTTCTAATCTTACCAACTATCTTCATAATCTTACCAACTCTCCCTTTTTGAATGGATGTTCTCCTCAACATTCAATCATCTAAGGTACAAGATCCTATGCCATTGTGTATAGATTTATCTGAGACATCTGGGCAGAACATAATTCAAAGCTAACTATTCCAATCAAGGACCCAATGACCTTCTGGGCTTTAAATCTTACTGAGATTTCTGTTTTCATACATATATTTCACCTCTATAATCTTATAAATATCGCAGGTTCCCAATACCATTATTCATCCAGCAGAATGATCCTAACCCAAATCAAAAATGTTATTAACCCTAACCATACACGATTCCCTCAATCTACCTTTATAGAAGAGCAGGGACAGAGTTGGTCTTACAATACAGGAATTTAGGAGATCTTCAACCTGCAGAGAACCTCAAAGGTCCATGCAGAAATGATCCCTGGAGAAGATATAGGCAGCTATGAAGGACCTGAGAGAGCAAAAGTCATCTTCCATGACAAACAACCAGGTAAGGATGAAGGGATGTGTCTGAAGCAGTCTCTCTCTTCTTAATCTAGAGAAGATGGACCAAACCAGGCCTGTGTGGAGAGCTGTTCCCGGGTGCCTATGGTTGATATTCCATTTTAACTTGTAAAAGTGTCATAGGAAGTAGGGGCACGCTCCATTTCATGGACCCTTGGATGCAACTGTTAGGACAAAGTGGTTGCCAAGGCAGTGACCTCATTCAGTTCTAGAGGAAGTGACCTACGTCACTTTCTTGTTGATGTACCACTCTGAACTTTGGATCAAGGGAGACAGGCACCCTGAGGCAGGCCCAGTCCCAGTCCCAGTGGTCTCACATGTTTGGATTAACCAAGGACAGAGTCAGTCTTTCTTGGCAAATACTGAATTGAAGATGGACAAATGCCAGGAAAGCTCTGAAGAGGGGCTTTTTTTTTTTTTTTTTTGATAAAGCAGGCAGTGGCTCACCGCTGGCTCCTGACAACATCACAGTGTTGGCCAAGGAGACCAGATCTGACATACAACAGCCCATTTCAGGGGAACATAGTATGGCCCACCAGTCAGAGGATGCTCTGGATAGTCACAGACCTACTTGGGGAAAGAAGGTGCCTTTGTGGGTGTGTTTGTGTGTTAGTGATTTTGTCTCATGTTTTAAGAATATGTAGGAAAGTCGGTTTGTTTAATTTGGAGTGGCCTGTTTCTAGTAAGTCCTTTGAGAAGGTGAGTGTTTCTGTGTATCCCACTGTGTTCGTGGTTGTAGACAATAGAAAAGAGAATGCATCAAAGGATGTGTCCTGTCTAGTAGAAATCTTTGCAGCATTCATCTTGTCCAATTTATGAATGGACTGCAGCTTACCTTATAGATGGGCAACACCTACTACCTTTCTACATTCCTGATTTCTTCCTGAATTCTGACCACTCTCCCATAGGCTCATGGTTTTGTGTTCAAGATATGTATCTCCTCCACAATCTGGGACATGGCCATGTACTGGATAGCTGAAGGGAATGGTGAGTATCTCAGAAAACTCAGATATCAGTGTGACCAGGAAAGTCTCAGTGGAGAAACTCTGCTTTGGGAATTTGCTTTCCTATTGTTCTGTTGCCCTGAATGTAAGGAAGGTCTTTGCCTAAGGCCACACCTTTCGAAAGCCTGAAAAAATCAGTTTTCAAATGGAAATAAATGGGCATCACCTGAGGATCTTTGCTTAATTGCTATTCAAAGGGATATGTCTGAATCCGCCTCTTAGTGCAGTGTGAGTCCATGGCTCAGATTCTCAGCACCTGATGGATCTAAAGAAAGATCCCATGTGTGCATCCAATTCCAAAATGGCCAAAAGAGCAATCATTGTTGATGAAGTCTCTTGCTTTCCTCTGTAAGGTTCCTGATCTCCATCAAGTCAGAAGAGGGATCCTTTGGGTCAACTGAGTTCTTCCAGCCCTGCAGAGGCTAGCCCATAGGTGCTTGGGTTTTCTCATGACTCCAAATCACATAAAGAAACTATACCTGACAGTCAGTATGCCTGAAATTGGAGAAGCGGAACAGTATTAATCGCAGGCATCTTTGATCAGCCCTGGTTCACAGGAACGGTGTCCATAAACACTGACTTTAGACAAATGAAGGGCAAGGGAACTTATTTTGACATTGTCTTGTGCTGTGTGCCTCATGGAAACATCCAGCCAAGGTTATGATTAGTGTCTATATGAAAGAAGATGAGGGGCATGTGTGAGTGTTTTGTTTTTAATTCTGGTCATTTGTGTGGCGGTTGGAAGAGATGACTGGGTCACCAGGGATTGAACTCTGGTGTGTTTCCCCTTAGAGACTGAGTTCTGAAACTGACCTCAGAGAAGTATTGCCATGAATTGTGTTGGGATTTTAGGAGGCCACGCATGAGAGTCGCCCTTGGAACCTGAGATCTAGGACCAGGGTGGCTTTCCACAAAGAACTGGGAATCTCAGCCTGGATATCACATGATTTTATTCTGAAAGACTTTGCAGCCATAGTAGAGAGTCAAAACACATAGGACCTCACATTGTAGACCTCAATGGTCCTTGCTTCAAGTGACCTTTTGTCCACTTTTTGGAAAGCCTTGCCTGTGAGAGTTCTCCAGAATTTTCTTTGAATTGAGCTTTCTCAACATTTAATGGTTTCTGAATAACTGAAATTCACAGTGCATCCAATGTCATCCTTGAAAAATGGCTAGATAAATACCATGAAATTTTTGAAATTCCCATGACCCGGTGGCACTCAAGAAACATTGGATCTCTTATTGCTTATCATGAGTGTACCAGAGAGTGCCTTGATTGACAGGGTTTTCTGAAAATTGTTTAGAACAGACATGCCAGTAATTTGTAGCCTGCTGAGTAGTGGGCGTAGAGCAGTGGTGGGCAGGTGTGTGATAAAGTATCATGGTGGGTCCATGTGGATCTGCCATTTACTTCCAAATGGCTTGTGACTGACATAGTGCAGACTTCAGACCCTTATATGTAATGGCATCTTTTTATATGGCGAGGTTTCAGGGCAATGTTCAGAATCAGGTTGCTATGAAAAAGGGGGCAATCTTTGAGAGATAGAAACCTGGTTTGTGCATTTTCTTGCAGACCATAACCCAACACACGTGACAGAACTCTCTCCAGCACTGTTTCCCAGATGAACTCCTTGTATTTCGTGAAGCATGTACCAAACTCCAAGTGCAGCAGCAAGAAACACCACGAAAATTGGAGGATGACCAAATGGTTTCACAGTCCACACGGGGAGAAAATAAACCCCCAGGGGCCACAGTTTATCTACAAAGAGAGAATTCAGCACTGCTGCCTCGTGTTCATTGGAAAATAAGAAACTTTGTCCTCCAGGTCACATAGATGCAGACCCAGCTTTGAGGGTATCACTACAAAAGAAGCTTAACTCCTGACAAAAACCTATATATCAGTGCCCAACCTCTGTGGCAGTTTCTCAAAAAGATTTAGGCATGCAGAGCTCCATGCTTGTGGAGTGTGTACCTGTCCTTACTTTTGAAAAGTCCTATACCACCTTCAAGTTTGTGCACTCCTGAGCATTTTCCATTACAGAAATGTAATCAGAGATTTTGCAACTTTTCTTCTCTAATTGTGTCTTACTTGGGGCGAAGATAATTTCAAGGCATTGTTCTGGATGAGAGTCGGAAGATTTGTTTTAGCACATATTTGCATACACATTGGATTAATTTTCCTATTTTTCCATTCGCAATTCTGAATCCCTGACACTAACCCATATTCTAATAGACTCCGACTACTAATCCTAATATGATGGAGAAAAATAACCCAAACAGTACGTAAATACATGCAGTTCAGGGTTGGACTTGCCTTATGCATGATAAAGGGTAGGTATTATGAATCTAGTCAATTTTTAATTGAAATAGTTCTCCATGTGTTTTTAAAGTTAACAAATATGTGAATTACTGTCTCTCATTTTCTGGAGCCTATTCAGCACATGTATTTTTATATGCACAAATAGAATCCTACATGGTATCAAACGTACATTCTTTTGAGTTACATGACTTGGCAGATACAAATTGTGAGAAGTGATCACTCATCCTAAACGCTGTTAGAACTGAAAATTCAACCTATGGGTGAGCTTCCCAGTGGAACAACATTATACATAAACCCATGTTCAGTAAAATGAATGTTTTTGCATCTTTATGATATATATTTCATGATGAATTTCGATTGGCATATATATTGCTACTTTTTAATTTCTGTGTTTGTGTGTGTGTGTGTGTCCATATATGTGTATATATCTATATATCTATATATCTATATATCTATATATCTATATATCTATCTATCTATCTATATATATATATATATATATATATATATATATATATATATATACTGTCCAGATTTTTAAAAATATGAAAAATATGTGTCTTATATACACTCCCTAAATTCATTCATGTTCATGGATGTGGATTAATAATCAACTTTTCACAAGATTATTCTTAGAAATACTCATACACATCTAATACATAGTTGTTTCCTAGTACTGAGAACTAACTTCAGTGAAAGGTGCATACAAATTCTAATATGTCTGCATTAACTGACCCAGTTTAACATCAATGCATGTTGGTTCCTATGGGACATGATGTGTATTTTGACGTTAATTTTTATTTCACACTGGTACATTACTATTTCTTCAGTTTATGCACATCATAGGATATATATTTCATTCACTAGTTAGTAAATTTATTGGCATTTGTTTCACTTTTAGTCACTTCCTGCTCCAGAAAACATGTATTTCTCTATGTTTCTTGACTGGTCTATTCATGAGACTTTTTTTTCCAAATATATTGTTTTCGATTTCCATAATCAATTTTGAAGAAAAACTCACACACCCTTCATGATTAACCATAACCATAAGATAATCATTAGATATATAACTGGTTGGAATTAATGATTGTATATCAATATAACATTTGTTATATATTTTCAGATATCCATTCAATCCATTATTTAAAGTGGATCCAGTTATATTATTTATTCACAGTATGGTCTATTCATGCATTATGTCTATATTAATAGAAGCAGGGTACACCTATTTCTACCCCCATACTAATTTATAAATCTTCAAAATATTGCTCTCAGAAATGGTGGAAGAAATACTCATGTCACCTGATCTACATACACATTTTATCACAGAAATATTCCGGACACAAAAAGCAAAGATCACACTTACAATTGTACCAAAGCCTAAATGGAAAGATAGCATGCATTACTAAAAACATCCATGTGCAGGTTGCCTAATGCTCTCAAATATCAATCCTATTGGTGACTACATATTTGTTTCTTCCTAAGATTATATATTCAATTTCAAACCTGTTGAAAATGTCTAACCCTATCACACACTTTATACTTTGCTTGATTTCCTAATATCTCTATTGATATCTGCTTTCCTACATGTTTTCCCCAGTTCATCATTGTGACTGACTCTTCACATGTGCTGACATTTACATACACTCTCTACCCGAAACCCTATTGCTGAAGAACTTTTGGTCCAAATCCTATACTCACTCTTCTTTCTAAACCTACCAACTTCCTTCCTAATCCTACCGAATATCGGTTTTTGACTGGATGTTCTATTCAGCATTCAATCATCCAAGGTACAAGGTCCGATGTATAATGATTTATCTGAGACATCTGTGCAGCACATTACTCAAAGTTAGGTATCCCACTCAAGTCCCCAATGCCCTTCTGGGCTTCAAATCTTACCTAGATTTCTGCTTTCATACTTATATTTCACATGTATACTCTTGTAAATATCACAGGTTGCCAATACCATTATTCATCCTGCAGAATGATTCGTAACCCAAATCGAACATGTTATTAACCCTAACCATACACTGTTCCCTCAATATAACTAACTTAAGAGCAGCGACAGAGTGGGTCTTACAATATAGGAATGTAGAAGATCTTCCACCTGCTGAGAACCTCAAAGATCCATGAAGAAATGATCCTTGGAGAATATGTAGGCAGCTATGTAGGACCTGAGAGAGCAATAGTCATCTTCCATGGCAAACAACCTGGTCAGGATGAATTGATGTGTCTGAGTCAGCCTCTCTCTTCTTAATGTAGAGAAGATGGACCAAACCAGGCCTCTGTGGAGAGCTGTTCCAGGGTGCCTATGGTTGATATATCATTCTAACTTCTGAATGTGTCACAGGATGTTGGGGCAGCCTCTATCTCATGGGAACCTTGGAAGCAACTGTTAGGACAAAGTGGTTACCAAGGCAGTGACCATATTCAGTTCCTGAAAGAAGTGACCTCACTTCACTTCCTTGGTGATGGAATTCTCTGAACTTGGGATCCAGGAAGCCAGGCACCAAGAGCCAGTCCCACTCCAGACCCAGTGGGCTAACTTGTTTGCTTTTCCCAAAGACATAGTCAGTCTTTCTTGGTACCTGCTGATATGAGGATGGCCAAATGCCAGCAGAGCTCTGAAGAGGGGCCTTTCCTGAGAAAGCAGGTAGTGGCTCACCGCTGGCTCTTTACAACTTCACAGAGTTGGACAAGGAGACCAGATGTGAAACAGGACAGGCCATTTTGGGGGAACATAATATGGCCCACCAGTCAGAAGACACTTCGGATAGTCACAGACCTATTTAGGGGAAGAAAGTGCCTTTGCCGTTGTAGGTGTGAGTTTGTGGTTTTTTCTCATGTTCTGAGAATAGGTAGAAAAGGTGGTTTGTTTGGTTTGGAGTGGACTGTTTCTAGTAAGTCGTTTGACATTGTGAGTGTTTCTATGTCTGTGTATCCCACTGTATCCATGGTTGTAGACATTAGAAAACAGAATGCATCAATGGATGTGTTGTCTCTAGTTGAAAGCTTCCGCAATTCATACTGCGCAATTGATGAATGGACTGCAGCTTGCCTTATGGATGGGCAACATCTATTATCTTCTAAAGTTCCACTTTTCTTCGTGAATTCTGGCCACTCTCCAGAATAGACTCATGGTTTTGTTTCCCAGATATGTAACACCACAAGGCTCTGTGACATGGCCATGTTCTGGATAGCTGAAGGGAATGAGAGCATCTCAGAAAACTCAGATATCAGTGTGACCAGTAAAGTCTCAGTGGAGAAACCCTTCTTTGGGCCATTTGCTTAATTCTATTTCTATTACCCTGAATTTCAGAAAGGTCTTTGCCTCAGGCCACCCCTTTGTGTAGCCTGAAGAACACTGTTTTCATATGGAAATGAATGGACACCACCTGTGGCTCTTTGCTTAAATGCTTTGGAATGGGATGTGTCTGAATCAGCCTCTTGTCCTTGTATGAGGTTGTGGCTTAGATTCTCAGCACCTGATGGATTTAAAGAAAGATCCCATGTGCTTTCAAAACTAAAATGTCCAAAAGAGCAGTCATTGTGGATGAATATTTTTGCCTTCTTGTTTTAGGTTCCTGAACTCCATCAAGTGAGAATAGGGATCATTTGGGTCAAATGAGTTCTTGAAATCCGTGCAGAGGCTACCCCATATGTGCTTGGGTTTTCTCATGACTCCAAATCACATAAAGAATTATACCCTACAGCCAGTAGGCTGAAATTGGAGAAGTGGAACACTTTAACAGCAGGAATATTTGATCACTCCTGGTTCACAGGAAGAGTGTCCAGGCCACCATGATTTTAGGCAAATAAGGGGCAAGTGAGCTTATTTTGGACACTACCTTGGGCTCATAGAAACCTCCAGCTAGAGGTTATGAGGAGTGTCTACATGGAAGAAGATGATGGGCCTGTGGGAGTGTTTTGATTTTAATTGTGGTAATTTTTGTGGCGGTTGGAAGGGATGACTGGATCCACCTGGGCTTGAACTCTGGTGTGATTCCCCTTAGAGACTGCATTCTGGAATTGACCTCAGAGAAGTATTGCCATGAATTGTGTTGGGATTTTAGGAGGACACACATAAGACTCACTCTTGGAAACTGAGATCTATGCCCAGGGTGGCTTTCCACAGAGGCCTTGGAATCTCAGCCAGGATATCACATGATTTTATTATGAAAGACATGGCAGCCATCGATGAGAGTCAAAACACACATGGACCTTACATTGTAGACGTCAATTGGCCTGGCTTTATGTGACCATTTGGTAATTCTTTGAGAAGCCTTGACTGTGAGATTTCTCTAGAGCTTTCATTGAAATGAACTTTCTCAACACTTAATGGTTCCTGAATGAATTGAGACGCACAGTGCCTCTAACTTCATTTTTGAAAAATTGCTAAATAAATACTATGAAATTTTTGAAATTCCCATGACCAGGTGGAAATGCAGAAAATTTGATGTCCTGTTGCTTATCATGTGTATACCAGACAGTGCCTTGTTTGACTGGGTTTCATGAAAATGATGTAGAACACGAGATGCCAGTAATTTGGAGCCTTCTGAGTAGTGCGCCTAGAACAGTGGTGGGAAGGAGTGTGATAAAACATCATAGAGGGGCTATGTGGATCTGCCATTGGCTTCCAAATGGCTTGTGACTGATATAGTGCAGACATGGGACCCTTATATGTAAAGGCATCCTGTTATATCGAGAGTTTTAAGGGCAATGTTCAGAATAAGGTTGCTATGGTTATTGGGGCAAGCTCTGTGCAATAGAAGCCTGGTTGGTGCATTCTCCTGCAGACCCTGACCCACCACAAGTGACAGAACTCCCTCCAGCACTGTATCCCAGATGAACTTCTTATATTTTGTGAAGCAAATACCAAATTCCCAGTGCAGCAGCAAAAAACACTATGAAAAGTGGAGGATGACCAAATGTCTTCACAGTCCCCACTGGGAGACACTTAGCCTCCAGTGGCCACAGTTTACCTACAAAGAGAGAATTGAGCACTGCTGCCTCATGTTCATTGGAATATAAGAAACCATCTCTTCCTGGTAACATAGATGCAGACCCAGCTTGGATGGTCTCACTACAAAGGAAGCTAAAGCTCATGACAGCAACATATATTTCAGGATCCCAACCTCAGAGGCCATTTCCCAAGATTTCTTAGGCCAGCAGAGCTCCTTGTTTGTGGAGTGTTTACCCTTTCCTTTACTTTTGGAAACTCCTCTACCACCTCCAATGTTGTGAACTCCCGAGCATATTCCATTCCATATATGTATTCCTAGATTTTTACACTTTTCTACTCTAATTGTGTCTTACTTGGGGCAAAGGTATTGTCAAGGCATTGCTCTGGATGTGAGTGGGAAGATTTTTTTGTAGCACATATTTACATACACATTGGATTCATTTTCCAATTTTCCATTTGAAATACTTAACCCCTGACACTAACCCGTACCCTACTAGTCTCTGACTAATAATCCTAAAATGATGGTGAAAAATAACCCCAAAAGAATAGAAATACAAGCAGTTCAGAGGAGGCATGGTGTATAGTTGGAATTGCCTTTTGCATTATATAATGTAGGAGTTTTAAATCTAGTCAATTTTTTTGTTGAAATAGTTCTACATGTGTTTTTAAAATTAACAAATATGTGAATCCCTGTCTCCCTTTCTCTGTAGCCTATTCAGCACATGTATTTTTATATGCACATATAGAATCCTACCTGATATCACTTGTACACACATGTGAGGTGGCTGAATTGGCAGATGCAAATTGTGAGAAGAGATCACTCCTCCTAAACGCTGTTGGAACTGAAAATTCAACCTACGGGTGAGCTTCCTAGTTGAATAACATTATACATAAATCCATGTTCAGTAAAATGAATATTTTTCGATCTTTGGATTATATATATTTCATGATGAATTTAGATTGGCATATATATTGCTACTTTTTTTTTCTTTTATTGGTTGCTCAAAACATTACAAAGCTCTTGACATATCATATTTCATACGTTAAATTCAAGTGGGTTTTGAACTCCAATTTTTACTCCAAATACAGAATGCAGAATCACATCAGTTACACATCCATATTTTTACATAATGTCTTATTAGTTACTGTTGTATTGTGCTACCTTTCCTATGCTCTACTATCCCCCCTCCCCTCTCTTCCCATCTTCTCTCTCTACCCTAACTACTGTCATTCATTTCTCTTATTGTTTATTTTCCCATTACACTCACAACCTCTTATATGTAATTTTTTTGTAACAATAAGGGTCTCCCTCCATTACCATGCAATTTCTCTTTTCTCTCCCTTTCCCTGCCACCTCATGTCTCTGCTTAGTTTTAATCTTTTCTTCATGCTCTTCCTCTCTGCTCTGTTCTTAGTTGCTCTCATTATATCAAATAAGTCATTTGGTATTTGTTTTTTTGGGATTGGCTAGCTTCACTAAGCATTATCTGCTCTAGTGCCATGCATTTCCGTGCAAATTCCATGATTTTGTCATTTTTCAGTGCTGCGTAATCCTCCATAGTATATAAAAAAACATTTTTTTTTTTATCCATTCATCTATTGAATGGAATCTGGGTTGGTTCCACAGTGTAGCAATTGTGAATTGTGCTGCTATGAACATCGATGTGGCAGTATCCCTGTAGTACGCTCTTTTAAGGTCTTCAGGGAATAGTCCGAGAAGGGCAATAGCTGGTTCAAATGGTGCTTCCATTCCCGGCTTTCCCAGGAATCTCCATACTGCTTTCCAAATTGGCTGCACCAGTTTCAGTCCCATCAGCAATGTACAAGAGTACCCTTTTCCCCACATCGTCGCCAGCACTTGTTGTTGTTTGACTTCATAATGGCTACCAATCTCACTGGATTGAGATGGTATTTTAGGGTGGTTTTGATTTGCATTTCTCTGACTGCAAGAAATGGAGAGCATTTTTTCATGTACTTATTGATTGATTCTATGTCCTCCTCTGAGAAGTGTCTGTTCAGGTCCTTGGCCCATTGGGTTATTTGTTATCTTATTGTCTAATTATTTGAGTTCTTTGTATACTTTGTATACTCTGGATATTAGGGCTCCATCTGAAGGGTGAGGAGTAAAAATTTGTTCCCATGATCTAGGCTCCATATTTACCTCTCTTATTGTTTCTCTTTCTGAGAAAAAAAATTTTCAGTTTAAGTAACTCCCATTTGTTGATTCTTGTTATTAACTCTTGTGCTATGGGTGTCCTATTAAGGAATTTGGAGCCTGACCAGACAATATGTACATTGGAACCAACTTTTTCTTCTATCAAATGCAGAGTCTCTGATTTGAATCTAGCTCCTTGATCCACTTTGAGTTAACTTTTGTGCATGGCGAGAGAAAGGGATTCAGTTTCATTTTGTTGCATGTGGATTTCCAGTTTTCCCAACACGATTGGTTGAAGATGGTATCCTTCCTCAATTTCATGCTTATAGCTCCTTTATCAAATATAAGATAGTTGTAGCTTTTTGGATTAGTCTCTGTGTCCTCCATTCTGTACCATTGGTCCACCCGCCTGTTTTGGTACCAGTACCATGCTGTTTTTGTTATTATTGCTCTGTAATATAGTTTGAAATCTGGTATCGCTATACCGCCTGATTCACACTTCCTGGTTAGAATTGCTTTTGCTATTCTGGGTCGTTTATTTTTCCATATGAATTTCATGATTGGTTTATTTATTTCTACAAAAAATTCCCATGGGATTTAGATTGGCATTTCATTAAACCTATGGAGAACTTTTTAGTAATATCGCCATTTTGATGATGTTCATTCTGCCTATCCATGAACAGGGTATATTTTTCCATCTTCTAAGATCTTATTCTACTTCTCTTTTTAGGGTTCTGTAGTTTGCATTGTATAAATCTTTCACCTCTTTTGTTAGGTTGATTCCCAAGTATTTAATTTTTTATGAGGATATTGTGAATGCAATGTTTTTCCTCATTTTCTTTTCAGAAGTTTTGTCGCTGATATACAGAAATGCCTTTGATTTATGCATGTTGATTTCATTTCCTGCCACATTGCTGAATTCATTTATTAGTTCTAGTAGTTTTTTCTGTAGACCCTTTTGGGTCTTCTATGTATAGAATCATGTCATCTTCAAATAGTGATAATTTAAGTTCTTTTTTTCCTATTTTTATGCCTTTAATGTCTTTCATCTGTCTAATTGCTCTGGCCAGTTTTTCGAGAACTATATTGAATAGAAGTGGTGATAGAGGACATTCCTGTCTTGTTCCAGATTTTAGAGGGAATGCCTTCATTTTTTCTCCATTCAGAATGATGCTTGCCTGAGGCTTAACATAGATAGCTTTTACAATGTCGAGGTATGTTCCTGTTATCCCTAGTTTTTCTAATGTTTTGAACATAAAGGAATGCTCTACTTTGTCTAATGGTTTTTCTGCATCTATCAAGATGATCTTATGGTTCTTATTTTTAAGTCTAGTGATGTTGTGAATAACATTTATTGATTTCCATATATTGAACCCTCCTTGCATCCCAGGGATGAATCCTAGTTGATCATGGTGCACAATTTTTTTGATGTGCCTTTGTATCCAAACCACCAGAATTTTAATGAAAATTTTTGCATCTAGGTTCATCAGAGATATTGGTCTGTAGTTTTCTTTCATTGAGGTGTCTTTGTCTGGTTTCAGAATCAGGGTGATGTTGGCCTCATAGAATGAACTTGGCAGAGCTCCCTGTTTTTCTATTTCCTGAATAACTTGAAAAGTATTGGTATTAAATCTTCTTTAAAGGTTTTGTAAAACTCCGCTGTATACCCATCCGGTCCTGGGCTTTTCTTGGTTGGTAGTGGTTTGATTGCTTCTTCTATTTCATCGATTGATATTGGTCTGTTTAAATTGTGTGTATCCTCCTGACTCCGTCTAGGCAAATCATATGACTTAACAAATGTATCGATGTCTTCACTATTTTCTATTTTATTGGAATATAGGTTTTCAAAATAATTTCTAATTGTCTTTCGTATTTATGTAGCTTCTGTTGTGATATTGCCTTTTTCATCCCGTATGTTAGTAATTTGAGTTCTCTCTCTTCTTCTCCTCGTTAGCATGGCTAAGGGTCTGTCCATCTTATTTATTTTTTCGAAGAACCAACTTTTAGTTTTGTTAATTTTTTAATAGTTTCTTTTGTTTCAATTTCGTGATTTACGCTCTGATTTTAATTATTTCTTGCCTTCTGCTACATTTGCTGTTGTTTTGCTCTTCCTTTTCTAGGGCTTTGAGATGAAGTGAGAGCTCATTTATTTGTTGTTTTTGTTTTTTTTTTCTTTTTTTGAGGAATGACCTCCAGGCGATGAATTTGCCTCTTGAATCTTGTTTCATTGTGTAACATTGAATCTGATATGTTGTGTCTGTATTTTCATTTATCTCTAAGAATTTTTTGATTTCCTCTTTTATGTCTTCTGTAACCCATTGATCATTCAGTAATATATTGTTCATTTTCCATGTAATGTAGGATTTTTCCTTCCTTCTTTTACCATTGGTTTCCAGCTTCATTCCATTGTGATCAGAAAAAAATTCATGGTATTATCTCCACCCCTTTTTATTTACTGAGTGTTGCCCTATGCCATAATATATGGTCTATTTTTGAGAAGGATCCATGTGCTGGTGAGAAAAAAGTATATCCACTTGATGATGGTTGATATATTCTATATATGTCAGTTAAGTCTAGGGTATTGATTGTGATATTGAATTCTATATTTTTTTTATTCAACTTTTGTTTGGAGGATCTGTCCAATGGTGAGAGAGGTAAGTTGAAGTCTCCCATAATTATTGTGTTGTGGTCTATTTGATTCTTGAAATTGAGGAGAATTTGTTTTATAAATGTCGCAGCACCATTATTTTCTGCGTAAATATTGATAATTGTTATGTCTTGTTGGTGAATGGTTTCTTTTAACAGTATATAATGTCCTTCCTTATCCCTTTTGATTAAATTAGTCTTGAAGTCGATTTTATTCCGTATGAGGATGGCCACCCCTGCTTGCTTACAAGGACCGTGTGCATGGTATAAATTTTCCCAACCTTTCACCTTCAGCCTGTGTATGTCTTTTCCATTCAGATGTGTCTCCTGGAAGCAACATATTGTTGGATTTGTTTTTTTTAATCCACGTTACAAGCCTATGTCACTTTATTGGAGAGTTTAAGCCATTAACTATTAGAGTTACTATTGATATATGGTTTGTATTGCCACTCATCTTTGATTATTTATCTTTTTTTTAAAATTTAGTTTGTTTATCCATGATTAGCTTTTCCCCCTCCCTCTGTCATTACTGAGGCAATTCCCACTGATGGTTTTCGTTGTTGATATTCATTTTTTCCTCGTGTAGTGTTTTCCTTAAGATGCTTTGCAATGCTGGTTTTCTGGCTGCAAATTCTTTTAGCTTTTGTTTATCACAAAATATTTTTATTTAGATGTCTTACCTGAAACTTAATTTTTCTGAATACAGATTTCTTGGTTGTCATCCATTGTTTTTAAGTGTTTGAAATACGTTGTTCCAGGATCTTCTCACTTTCAGCGTCTGTGATGAAAAATCTGTTGTTAACATTTTTGGTTTACCCCTGATTGTAATCTGCCTCCTTTCTCTTGTAGCTTTTAATATTTTCTCTTTGTTTTGTACATTGGATATCTTCATAACAATGTTTATTGGCATTGGTCTACTGTGATTTTTTTGTGCTCGGTGTCTTGTAAGCATCTACAATTTTTTTTATCCGTTTCCATTTTTATTTCTGGAAAGTTTTCTGTAATTATTTCATTCAGCAGGTTACTCATTCCCTTGGTTTGAATCTCTGTACCTTACTCTATCCAGATGACTCATAAGTTTTTTTTTTTTTTATGATATCCCATATCTCTTGGATGTTTTTCTCATGACTTTTTACCAGCATTTCTTTGTTGGCTAGACTTTTTTCAAGATGATATATTTTGTCTTCATTATCTGACATTCTGTCTTCTACTCGCTCCACTCTGTTAGTGATACTCTCAATTGAGTTTTTAATTTGGTTTATCATTTCCTTCATTTCTAGAATTATTGTTTGATTTTTTTATAGTCTCTATCTCCTAATAAAGATGCTTAATTTCTTTTTATATCTGTTTATGTAATTCATTTTCAATGTGTTCTTTCACTGTTTGGTTTTGATGTCTCGTATCCTCTTTAAGGTTCCATTCCATCTGTCTAAGGTATTCCTTGAGTTCTTTATATGACCATTTTTCTGATGATTCCTTCTGAATATTTAGGCTGTCCATTGTTGTTTGTACTCCTTTTCTTCCTTGTTTTTTTATGCTGCTCATGTTACTTCTTGTTTTGTTTGACTGCTGAGTTACTGCTTACTCTTATAAATTTATTTGATGCTTCGGAGGAAAGATATTAGAAGGGAAGGGAAGAAGTTACTAAAGAGAATGAGAGTAGGCAGGTAGAATTCAAGGAAGGGGGAATAAGAAAATTGAAAAGAAATGAAAAGACAAAAGAGAAATAGAAAATAAATAAAGAAAAAAAATTAAATAATAATTATAATTAAAAGATGAAAATTAAAATTTAAAATAATATTAATAATAATAATGATAAAATAAAAAAAATAAAATCATTAAAAAAGTTAAAGAACAACAACAACAAAAATGAAAATGAAAGAAATAGAAAAAATATAAATTAAAAAAATAATAATAATAAATGCAGTCATAGAGTTCAATTAACTTCTCTTTCAGTAGGTGGAGCTGTGTGCACTGGGCCAAGCTTCTCCTCTGAATAAGTGGGAACCAATCACTGTGCAGCAGCTCTTCGTACCAGACTTGGCGGATCTCCAATACTGAGTGCCTAGGGCTTTCTCTTGTGCTTCCTCAAGCCATGCCTTGCTCACCTGTGACGCTCACCACAATAGTGGTTACAAGCCAGAACTCTACTCCTGGCAGCCCTGTTTTCATGAATGCCTGGGCACACTCTCCCTGTTTGCCTCCCTCAGATCCTAGTTTTGTAGAGCTTGGGGCTGAGGACCCCCAGCAAATTTTCTTGCCCTCTGGGAGCCATGCCCCCGGTACGTGGTGTAAGAGACCTCAATTGTCAGCACTTGTGGGATCAGGAGCCGGGAATTCCACGCGCTAGTCCCGAGCCAATCCTGATTCCCTAGGTCTGGCTATCGTGCTCATGGGAGAGCTGGGAGAGGCCCTTAAGGCTGAGCTGGGAGGGGCCCTTAAGGTTTCCCCGCTGTGTTGAGAGAGATGGCTAGGGGATTACACACCTGTCACGCTGGTTGTAATGAAGTTATCTCCTCTCCCCGTGAAGTCATTTCTATGCTATGGTGGTATCCCATGCAAATGGTGACCGTTTGTTCCCTTTGCAAGGTAACCAACGCAACAGGTGGGTCCTGACTGTCTCTCCCAAGCGCCGTTTCAATCCTGTGGCCACTGCTTTTGAAGGCTTGGTTGGCTTTTACCTCTGAAAGTTCAGAAGGGCTGAACAGTTATTTCAGTGGGATCTTAGTGCTGAGTCATGAGAACCAGGCAAACCGGAGGTTGAATGCAGCCCATCCAGGCTCGGTGTGTGTTCTGAGGGGCACAGAATGTTCTCCCCAGATCCACATCAGGTCAACATTGCCTACTGATTCTGAGCAAACAGCATTTAGACAGTTTACGACTCCCTATGCCCGCTCAGCTGAAGAGGTCAGAGACTTGATTTTTCCATGCCTGCCTTCATGATGGATCTCCTGTATTGCTAATTTTTATATCTGTGCATGTGAGTGTGTATGTATGAGAGTGTATATATATATATATATATATATATATATATATATATATATATACACTCTCCAGATTTTTTAAAATATGAAATATATGTGTCTTATTATACACTCCCTAAATCCATTCATATTCATATATGTGTATTTATAATCAACTTTCCACAAGATTATTCTCAGAAATAATCATCCACCTGAAATACATATTTGTTTTCTAGTACTGAAAACTAAATTCAGTGAAAGGTGCAAACAAAACCTAATATTTCTACAGTTACTGAGCTAGTTTAACATCAATGCAATTATATTCTTAGGGGACATGATGTGTATTTTGACTTTCATTTTTATTCAACACTGGTACATTACTACTCCTTCAGTTAATGCACATCATAGGATACATATTTCGTTCACAAGTTAGAAAATTTATAGGCATTTGTTTCACGATCAATCACTTCCTGATTCAGAACACATGATTCTTCTATGTTTCTTGACTGGTCTTTTCATGAGACTTCTTTCCAAACACATTATTTTCGTTTAACATCATCACTTATAAAGCAAAACTCAAACACCCTTCATGATAAACCATAATCCTAATATTACCATTAGACATATAACTGGTTGGAATGAATGATTATATATCAATATAAGATTTCTTATATATTTTCAGATTTCAATTCAATCCATTATTTAAAGTGGAACCAGTTACATTATTTATTCATATTATCGTCTATTCATGCATTATCTCTATATTCATAGACACAGGGTACACCTCTTTGTACCCCTAATACTAATGTATATGTCTTAAAAATATTGCTCCCAGACATAGTGAAAGAAATACTCATGTTACCTGATCTACATATACATTTTACCACAGTAATATTCTGAACAAAAAAAATGTAAAGGTCACACTTATGATTGTACCAAAGCCTAAAAGGAAAGTGAACATGGATAACTAATAACATCCGTTTCCAGGTTGCCTAATGCTCTCAAATGTAAATCCCATTGGTGACAACATATTTGTTTTTACCTATGATAATATATTCAAACTCAACCCTGTTGAAAATGTCTAATCCTATCACTCATTTATACTTTGCCTGATTTCGTTATGTCGCTATTGATACTTACTTTTCTACATAATTTCACCAGTTCATTATTGTGAATGACTCTTCACATGTACTGACATTTACATTCACTCTCTAAACGAAACCCTATTGCTAAATAAGCTTTTTATTCCAAATCATATTCTCACTCTTCTTCCTAAACCTACCGACTATCTTTCTAATTCTACCAACTATCACTTTTTGACTGGATGTTCTCTTCTACATTCAATCATCCAAGGTACACGGTCCTATGCCATTGTATATTGATTTAACTGAGACAATTGTACAGAACGTAATTCAACACTATGAATCCCAATCAAGGGCCCAATGCCCTTCTGGGCTTCAAATCTTTCTTAGATTCCCGTTTTCATACATATATTTCACTTATATATTCTTATAAATATCGCAGGTACCCAATCCCTTTATTCATCCTGCAGAATGATTCCTAACACAAATCGAACATATAATTAACCCTAACCATACACTAACTTTACCGAAGAGCAGGGACAGAGTTGGTATTAAAATACAGGAATGTAGGGTATCTTCACCTGCTGAGAACCTCAAATGTTCATTTAGAAATGATCCCTGGTGAAGATGAAGGCAGCTATGAAAGACCTCAGAAAGCAAAAGTCATCTTCCATGGCAATCATCCTGGTCAGGTTGAAGGGTTGTGTCTGAATCATTCTCTCTCTTCTTAATGTATACAAGATGGACCAAACCAGTTCTGTGTGGAGAGCTGTTCCGGGGTGCTTATGATTGATATGACATTCTAACTTGTGAAAGTGTTACAGGAAAACTGGGGCAGCCTCCACCTCATGGGACTTTTGGAAGAAACTGTTAGGGCAAAGTGCTTGTCAAGGCAGTGACATAATTCAGATCCTGAAGAAAGTGACCTCACCTCACTTCCTTGGTGATAAAACTCTCTGAACTTGGGATCCAGGAAGCCAGGCACTCAGAGACAGTCCCTGTCCCAGTCCCAGTGGTCTCACATGTTTGGATTTACCAAGGACAGAGTCAGTCTTTCTTGGAACCTACAGATGTGAGGATGACGAAATGCCAGGAAACCTTTGAAGAGGGGCTTTTCCTGAGAAAGCAGGTAGTGTCTCACCACTGGCTCTTGACAACTTCACAGAGTTGGCCATGCAGACCAGAACTGAGACAGGAGAGGTCATTTTGGGGAAACATAGTATGGCCCACCAGTCAGAGGACACTCCGGAGAGTCACAGACCTACTTGGGGGAAGGAGGTGCCTTTTTGGGTGTGGGTGTGATTTTGTGGTTTTGGCTCATGTTCTCAGAATAGGTAGGAAAGGCGGTTTGTTTGGTTTAGAGTGGACTATTTTTGGTAAGTCCTTTGACAATGCGAGTGTCTGTGTATCCCACTGTGTTCATGATTGTAGACATTAGAAGAGAGAATGGATCAATGGATGTTTCCTGTCTACTACAAAGCTTGCCAGCATTCATTGTGCCCAATATATGAGTGGACTCAGGCTTGCCTTATAGATGGGCAACACCTACTAGCTTCATAATTTCCTGTTTTCACCTTCAATTCTGGCAACACTCCAGAATAGTATCATGGTTTTGTGTCCAAGATATGTACCACCTCCAATATCTGTGACATGGCCATGTACTAGATAGTTGAAGGGAATGGCTAGTATCTCAAAAATCTCAGATATCAGTTGACCAGGAAAGTCTCAGTGGAGAAACCCTGCTTTGGTCCTTTTGCTTACCTATTGTTCTGTTGCCCTGAATGTCAGGAAGATCTTTGCCTCAAGCCACCACTTTGTGAAGCCTGAAGAAAACAGTTTTCAAATGCAAATAAATGGGCATTACCTGTGGATCCATGCTTAATTGCTTTGAAAAGGGATATGTCTGAATCAGTCTCTTGGCCCTGTGTGAGGCTGTGGCTTAGATTCTCAGCACCTGATGGATCTAAAGATAGATCCCATGCATGCATCCAAAACCAAAATGGCAAAAAGATCAGATATTGTTGATTAACTCTCTTGCCTTCCTCTGGTAGGTTCCTGAAATCCATCAAGTGAGAACAGGGATCCTTTGGGTCAAATAAGTTCTTCAAAACCCAGCAGAGGCTAGCCCATAGATGCTTGTTTTTTCTCATGACTCCAATTCACTTAAAGAATCTAAACCTCAAAGTCAGTAGTCCTCACGTTGGAGAAGCCAAACAGTATTAAAGGAAGGCCTATTTGATCACTCCTGGTTTACAGGAAGGGTGTCCACGCCACCCTGACTTTAGGCAAATGAGGGGCAGGAAGCTTATTTTGGACACTGACGTGGGCTGCTCCCCTCATGGAAACCTCCAGCCACAGGTTATGATGAGTGTCTATATGGAAGAAGATTTGGGCCATGTGGGAGTGTTTTGGTTTTAATTGTGGACATTTGAATGGTGGTTGGAAGAGATGACTGGGTCCACCTGGGCTTGCACTCTGGTGTGATTCCCCTTAGAGACTGAGTTCTGGTACTGATCTCAGAGAAGTATTGCCATGAATTGTGTTGGGATTTTAGATGGCCATGCATGAGAGTTGCCCTTGGAAAGTGACATCTAGGCCCAAGTTGACTTTCCAAAGATCACAGGAAATCTCATCCAGGATATCACATGATTTTATTCTTAAAGACTTGGCAGCCATTTTTGAGAGTCAAAACACACATGGACCTCACATTGTAGACCTAAATGGGCCTGGCTTAATCTGACATTTTGGCCACTCTTTGGGAAGCCTTGCCTGTGAGAATTCTCCAGAGTTTTCATTGAAATGAGCTTAGTCACCATTTAATGGTTCCTGAATAAATTGAAACCCACAGTGCCTCCAACTTCTTTCTTGAAAATTGGCTAGATAAATACCATAAAAATTTTTGAAATTCCCATGACCGGGTGGCAGGAGAACATTTGGATGTCCTGTTGCTTATCATGAGTATGTAAGACAGTGCCCTGATTGACTTGGTTTTATGAAAATGGTGTAGAACAGAGATGCCAGTAAGTTGGATCCTGCTGAGTAGTTGTCCTAGAGCAGTGGTTGGCAGGTGGGTGATAAAACATCTGTGGTGGGCCATGTGGATCTGCCATTGGCTTGCAAATTGATTGTGACTGACATTTTGCAGCCAGTAGACTCTTATATGTAAAAGCATATTGTTATATGGAGAGGTTTCAGGGCAATGTTCAAAATCAGGTTGCTATGGTCAATGGGGCAAGCAATGTGGGATAAAAGCCTGGTTGGTGCATTCTCCTGTAGAACCCGACCCACCACAATTGACAGAACTCACTTCAGCACTGTGTCCCTGTTGAACTCTTTAATTCATGAAGCAAATTCCAAACTCCCAGTGCAGCAGCAAGAAACACCATGAATAGTGGAGGATGACCAAATGGATTTACAGTGCACACGGGGAGACACTTAGACCCCAGTGGCCACAAGTTACATACAAATAGAAAATTCAGCACTGCTGCCTCATGTTCATTGGAAAATAAGAAACAATGTCATCCATGTAACATAGATGAAGACCCAGCTTTGATGGTGTCACTCCAAATGAAGCTAATGCTCCTGACAACAGCATATATTTCATTGCCAAACCTTAGAGGCAGTTTCTCCAGATGTCAGGCTGGCAGAACTTCATGTTTGTGGAGTGTTTACCCTGTCCCTTACTTTTGGAACTTCTTCTACCACCTCCAAATTTGTGAACTCCTGAGCATTTTCCATTCCACATATGTATTCACAGATTTTCTAACTCCTCTCCTCTAATTGTGTCTTATGTGGGGCGAAGGTAATGTCAAGGCATTGTTCTGAATGAGAGTGGGAAGTTTTTTGTGTAGCACATATTTGCATACACATTGGATACATTTTCAAATTTTCCATTCGAAATACTGAATCCCTGACACTAACACATACCCTAATAGACTTTGACTTTTAATGCTAATATTATGGAGAAAAATAACCCAAACAGAATAGAAATACAAGAGGTTCACAGGAGGCATGGTGTATAGTTGGACTTGCCTTTCGTATGATAAATGGTAGGTGTTATAAATCTAGCAAATTTTAATTGAAATAGTTCTCCATGTGTTTTAAAAGTTAACAAATATGTGAATAACTGTCTCCCTTTCTCTGTAGCCTATTCATCACATGTATTTTTATATGCACATATCGAATTCTACCTGGTATCACTCGTACATTTTGTGAGGTGGCTGGCTTGGCAGATACAAATTGTGAGAAGAGATCACTCCTACTTAATGCTGTTGGAACTGAAAATTCAACATACGGGTGAGCTTCTTAGTTGAACGACATAAATCCATGTTCATTAAAATGAATATTTTTGGATCTGTGGATGATATATATTTCATGGTGAATTTCGATTGGCATACATAATGCTACTTTTTAATGTCTCTGTGTGTATGTGTATATATATATATATATATATATATATATATATATATATATATATATATACATATATATATATTTTTTTTCACTCTGCAGATTTTTCAAAATATGAAGTATATTTTTCTTATTATACACTCCCTAAATTCATTCATATTCATGTATGTGGATTTATAATCAACTCTTCAAAAGATTATTCTCAGAAATATTCATCCACTTGAAATACTTATTTGTTTCCTAGTACTGAAAACTAACTTCAGGGGATCATATGATGGCTGCGAAGGGAGTGCATCACCCCCATGTACTGCTTCACTGTGAGGGAGAATGACGAGTTAGAATGGCTAAAACCTATCTTGTTAGGAATTTCCAGCAAAATTGTGGTTCTCCAAAACCAAGTGTACATATTTCCATCTCAGGAGGATCAGCTACGGGGGCTCAAACGCGAGTGATTTGTCCTCACAGAAGGTCATGCGACTTATTCAGGAAATCGCTCCGTGGCTAGAGTCTGTGGCGCGTGCTGGGAAACGAACAGATAGCAAGGCAAATATACAGCGGTGCAGGTACTGTGGGCTCCTGCCAGGTATGCAATCACTGTGCTCAGTGCGGAATTCTGGGTTTGAGATGGGAAAGCATGCAGTCCAACTCGTTTCTCCACACCCGTCAGACCACAGAGGAACCCAGCGGCGACCATCATGGAGAGGTGACTTCATCATCCCTGTTTTCGACTGATCGCAGCTTATTCAGCTATAGAACAGGTAATTTCAGGATGCCATTCACCTTTGTGTTGCAGACAAATTACTCAGGCTCAGTGCTAAAGAACCCGCAGAAACTGCGTCTTGGAGCCTGCTTCTATTAGAACATACAGCGAGCCCAGAGCGGCCGAATTCCGCCTCCAGGAACTGATCTGGCCCAGGGCTAAAGAACCGGCGGAAACTGCTTCTCGGTCCGGGTCTTGCTGAATATCAGTAAATATCAACCGAGCCTTCATAGGCAGTGGCAACAGGATTGAGACGGGGCTTGTGAATGCCGGTCAGGACTCACCGATTGCTTTAGTCACCCAACAAAGGGAATGAAATGCTGCCTTTTGCATGGGATACCAACATGGCAGAGATCTGATGTCATCAGAAAGCAGCAGAGGAGATAACCTCATTGATACCAGCGGTGACAGAAACAGTTGGTCTCCTGGTAAAGAAAGTGAGTCACAAACACCCGGGTTTCTCTCACTTTGTCATCAAGCCAGAGGGGCAGAGCAGAGCCGCCGCCCACGCCCGGAACAGGCCCAGCGACACACCTGCATGGTAGTCACGTCACCCCAATTGGAATAGAGGCAAAGCAGAGCCGCCCTTGCCCAGAACAGGCCCAGCGACCCGCAGGCGTGGTAGTCACATCAACCGAATTGGAGTAGTTGCAGAGCAGAGCCTTCTCCCGCACCTAGTACAATCCCAGTGGCCCACCGGCATGGTAGTCAGGTCACCCCAATATTAGTAGGGGAAGAGCAGAGCCTTCGCCCGCACCCAGAACAGGCCCAGCAACCTGCCGGCATGGTAGTCACGACCCCCCAATTGGAGTAGGGGCAGAGCAGAGCCATCACCCGCGCCCGCAAGGTAGGCACACCTGCACCTGACTGGCAGAAGAGGCCCATCGCCCTGCCGGCACGGCAGACACTTCACCCCATTTGGAATAGGAGCAGAGCAGATCCATTGCCCGTGCCCGCAAGGCAGGCAGACCTGCGACAAACTGGCGGAACAGGCCCAGCAACACACCTGCATGGTAGTCACGTCACCCCAATTGGAATAGGGGCAGAGCAGAGCCACCGCCAGCACCTACAAGGTAGGCAGACCTGCGACCGATCGGCAGAACACCCCAGGGGTCCACGGGTAATAGCTGCAGCAGATGGAATGTCAGATAAAGAACTCAGGATATACATGCTTCAGATGATCTGGAGTCTCAAGGAAGACATTAGACAGCAAAATCAGACAATGAAAGATCACTTCGACAATGAATTACATAAACAAATCCAAGAAGCAAAAGATCAGCTATACAGAGAGATAGAGGTTGTAAAAAAAAACAAACAGAAATCCTAGAAATGCAGACAGCAATAAACCAACTAAAAAACTCAATTGAGAAGACTACCAGCAGAGTAGAACACTTAGAAGATAGAACATCAGACAATGAAGACAAAGTATTCCAACTTGAAAAGAACATAGACAGCTCAGCAAGACTGTTAAGAAACCATGAACAGAATATCCAAGAAATACGGGATAACATAAAGAGACCAAACATAAGAGTCATTGGAATACAGGAAGGTATAGAGGTTAAAACCAAAGCAATGAGGAATGTATTCAATGAAATAATACGAGAAAACTTCCCAGACTTGAAGAATCAGACTGACTCCCAAGTCCTAGAAGCCTACAGGACGCCAAATGTGCAAAATCATAAGAGATCCACACCTAGACACATTATAATGAAGATGCCCAACGTACACAATAAGGAGAGAATTTTAAATGCTACAAGAGAAAAAAAGCAGATTACATTTAGGGGTAAAACAATCAGGATAACAGCTGATCTTTCAACACAGACTCTGAAAGCTAGAAAATCCTTGAATAACATTTTTCAAACACTGAAAGAAAATGGATGCCAACCAAGAATTGTGTATCCAGTGAAATCAAGCTTCAGGATGGAAGATAAAATTATAACCTTCCATGATAAAAAAAAGTTAAAATAATTTGTAGCTAGAAAACCATCTCTTCAAAACATCCTCGGAAAATATTACAGGAAGAAGAAAGGGAAATAACAGTAAAAACCAACAGTGGGATGTAGTACAGTAAAAGTGGGAAATAATCAAAGAAGAAAACAATCCATGTTTAATAACATAAATAAACAAATAGGCCTAGAAGAACAACCATTATCTCAATAATAACTGTAAATGTTAATGCCTTAAACTCACCAATTAAGAGACAGAGGCTAGTAGAATGGATCACAAAACAAGACCCAATAATATGCTGCCTACAGGAGACGCATTTGATAGGAAAAGACATACATAGACTGAAGGGGAAAGGTTGGGAAAAATCATATCACTTATATGGATTTCGGAAACAAGTAGGAGTGTCCATACTCATATCAAATAAAATAGATTTCAAGCCAAAGTTAATCAAAAGGGATAAAGAGGGACACTATATACTGCTCAAGAGAACCATACAGCAACAAGACATAACCATTATAAATATATATATGCCCCAAAACAATGGTGCAGCTATGTCCATCAAACAAACTTTTCTCAAGATCAAGAGTCTAATAGACCACCATACAATAATCATGGGAGACTTCAACACACCTCTCTCACCACTGGACAGGTCTTCCAAACAAAAGTTGAAATAGAAAACTATAGAATTCAATAACACAATTAATAACCTAGACTTAATTGACATATATAGAATATACTCCACAACATCAAGCAGTTACATTTTTCCTCAGCAGCACATGGATCCTTCTCAAAAATAGATCATATATTATGTCACAGGGCAATTCTTAGACAATATAAAGCATTAGAGATAATACCATGCATCTTATCTGATCATAATGGAATATAAACTAAAAATCAATGATAAAAGAAGGAAGGAAAAATCGTGCATCACTTGTAGAATGAACAACAGGTTACTGAATGAACAATGGGTTATAGAAGACATAAAGGAGGAAATTAAAAAATTCTTAGAGATAAATTAAAACACAGGCACAACATATCAGAATCTATGGGACACATTGAAATCCGTTCTAAGAGGAAAATTCATTGCTTGGATTTCATTCCTTAAAAAAAGAAAAAAAACAACAGCAAATAAATGATCTCATACTTCATCTCAGAATCCTAGAAAAAGAAGAGGAAAACAACAGCAAAATAAGTAGAAGGTAAGATTTAATTAAAATCAAAGCTGAAATTAATGAAATCGAAACAAAAGAAACAATTGAAAAAATTGAGGAAACTAAAAGTTGGTTCTTTGAAAAAATAAATAAAATCGACAGACCCTTAGCCATGCTAATGAAAGAAGAAGAGAGAAAACTCAAATTACTAGCATACGGGATGAAAAAGTCAATATCACATGTTAAGGTCTATAAACAAGTGAGCATGGCACCTGGTATTTTGCCAGAGAAATGTTAGGGTCTCGAAACAAGTCTGGATGGCGCCTGGCCAAATGCCATAGGGAGTGGTTTTTGAAGTAACAAAAGCAAGCCATTAAGTGTGGAGATTCCTTATTGGTTGACTGCTGTATCTATTTTATGCTAATTAGATAAGCTTTATAAAATGTATAAATATCGCTTGGATTCTACAATAAACGGCTTCCACTCCTGCTGTATCAATCTACACAAGTTATTTGTCACCCCCTGGCAATCACAGCAGATATTTCTGAAATACAGAAGATAATAAGAAATTAATTTGATTCGTTATACTCCAATATAATAGAAGATAGTGAAGGCATCGAAAAATTTCTTAAGTCATATGATCTGTTCAGATTGAGTCAGGAGGATATAGACAACCTAAACAGACCAATATCAATTGAGGAAATAGAAGAAACCATCCAAAGATTACCAACTAAGAAAAGACCAGGACAGTATGGGTATACAGCAGAGTTTTACAAACCCTTAAATATGAACTAAAACCAATACTTATCAAGCTATTTCAGGAAATTGAAAAAGAGGGAGATCTTCCAAATTCATTCTACCAGGCCAATATCACCCTAATTTCTACACCAGACATAAACACTTCAAACAAAGAAAACTACAGACCAATATCCCTAAAGAACCTAAATGCAAAAATCCCTAATAAAATTCTGGCGAATCAGATACAAAAACATATTAAAAAAATTGTGCACCATCATCAAGTAGGATTCATTGGTGGAATGCAAGGCTTGTTCAATATACGAAAATCAATAAATGTTATTCACCACATCAATAGACTTAAAAATAAGAACCATATGATCATCTCCATAGATGCACAAAAAGCATTTGACAAAGTACAGCATCCCTTTATCTTCAAAACTCTAGAAAAACTAGGAATAACAGGAACATACCTCAATATTGTAAAAGCAATCTATGCTAAGCCTCAAGCTAGCATCATTCTGAATCTAGAAAAATTGAAGGCATTCCCTCTAAAATCTGGAACAAGAATGGGATGCCCTCTCTCACCACTCTGTTCAATACAGTTCTCGAAACACTGGCCAGAGCAATTAGACAGACGGAAGAAATTAAAGGCATAAAAATAGGAAAAGAAGAACTTAAATTATTACTATTGCAGAAGACATGATTCTATACCTAGCATACCCAAAAGGGTCTACAAAGAAACTAATAGAGCTAATAAATGAATTCAGCAAAGTGGCAGGATATAAAATCAACACACATAAATCAAAGGCATTCCTCTATATCAGCGACAAATCCTCTGAAAAGGAAATGAGAACAACCACTCCATTCACAATATCCTAAAAAAAAAAAAAAAGATGGGAATCAACCTAACAAAAGAGGTGAAAGTCTTATACAATGAAAACTACAGAAGCCTAAAGAGAGAAATATAAGAAAATCTTAGAAGATGTAAAAATATATCCTGTTCATGGATAGGCAGAACTAACATCATCAAAATGGCGATATTACCAAAATTTCTCTATAGGTTTAATGCAATGCCAATCAAAATCCCAAAGGCATTTCTTGTAGAAATAAAGAAAGCAATCATGAAATACATATGGAAAAATAAAAGTCCCAGAATAGCAAAAACAATGCTAGGCAGGAAGTGTGAATCAGGCGGTAGAGCGATACCAGACTTCAAACTATACTACAGAGCAATAGTAACAACAATAGCATGGTACTGGTGCCAATATAGGCCAGTGGACCAATGGTACAGAATAGAGGACACAGAAACCAATCCACAAAACTACAACTATCTTATATTTGATAAAGGGGCTAAAAGCATGCAATGGAGGAAGGACAGCATCTTCAAAAAATGGTGTTTGGAAAACTGGAAATCCATATGTAACAAATTGAAACTGAATCCCTTTCTCTTGCCATGCACAAAAGTTAACTCAAAATGGATCAATGAGCTTGATATCAAATCAGAGACACAGTGTCTGATAGAAGAAAAATTTGCTTACGATGTGCATACTGTGGGGTCGGGCTCCAAATTCCTCAATAGGACACCCATAGCACAAGAGTTAATAACTAGAATCAACAAATGGGACATAAACTAAAAAGTTTTTTCGCAGCAAAAGAAGCAATAAGAGAGGTAAATAGGGAGCCTACATCCTGGGAAGAAATCTTTACTCCTCACACTTCAGATAGAGCCCTAATATCCAGAGTATACAAAAAACTCAAAAAATTAGACAATAAGATAACAAATAACCCAATCAACAAATGGGCTGAGGACCTCAACAGACACTTATCAGATGAGGACTTACAATCAATCAACAAGTACATGAAAAAATGCTCACCATCTCCAGCAGTCAGAGAAATGCAAATCAAAACCACCCTAAGATACCATCTCACTCCAGTAAGATTGGCAGACATTATGAAGTCAAACAACAACAAGTTCTGGCAAGGATGTGGGGAAAGAGGTACACTTGTACATTGCTGGTGGGACTGCAAATTTGTGCAGCTAATTTGGAAAGCAGTATGGAGATTTCTTGGAAAGCTGGGAATGGAACCACCATTTGACCCAGCTATTGCCCTACTCAGTCTATTCACTAAAGACCTAAAAAGAGCATGCTACAGGGACACTGCTACATCGATGTTCATAGCAGATCAATTCACAACAGGAAGACTGTGAAACCAACTTAGATGCCCTTCCATGAAAGAATGGAGAAAATACTGTGGCATTTATACACAATGGAGTATTACTCTGCATTGAAAAATGAAAAAAAATCATAGAATTTGGAGGGAAATGGATGGCATTAGAGCAGATTATGCTAAGTGAAGCTACCCAATCCTTAAAAAACAAATGCCAAATGTCATCTTTGATATACGGAGAGTAACTAAGAACAGAGGAGAGACAAAGAGCATGACAAGATGATTAACATTAAACTGGGATGAGAGGTGGAAAGGAAAGGGAGAGAGAAGGAAAATTGCATGGAATTCGAAGGAGACCCTCAGGGTTATATAAAATTACATACAAGAGAAAGTGAGGGGAATGGGAAAAATAATATAAGGGGGACAAATTTATTACAGTAGAGGGGGTAGAGAGAGAAGAGGGGAGGGGCGGGGAGGGGAGGGGGGATAGTAGAGGATAGGAAAGGCAGCAGAATTCAATAGACACTAGTATGGCAATATGTGAATCAATAGATGTGTAAATGATGTGATTCTGTAATCTGTACATGGGGTAAAAATGGGAGTTCATAATGCACTTGAATCAAAGTGTGAAATATGATATAACAACAACTATGTAATGTTTTGAACAATTATAAATAAAAATGAAAAAAAATAAAACTAACTATGGTGAATAATGCATGAAATCCTAATATTTCTACAGTAACTGTACCAGTTTAACATCAATGCAAGTAGATTCCTATGGGACATGATGTGTACTTTGACCTTCATTTTTATTCAACACTGGTCCATTACTATTTCATCAGTTTATGCACATCACAGGTTATATATTTCATCCAAAATTTAGCAAAGTTATAGGCATTTGTTTCACTTTCAATCAATTCCTGCTTTGAACACATGGATTCCTCCATATTTCTTGACTGGTCTTTTCATGAGACTTCCTTCCAAACACATTATTTTCGATTTCCATAAACACTTTTGAAACAAAACTCACACACACTTCATGATAAACAATAACCCTAAGATTACCATTATATGTGTAACTGGTTGGAGTGAATGATTGTATGTCAATATATGATTTCCTATATATTTTAAGATATCAATTCAATCCATTATTTAAAGTGAAAAAAGTTATATTATTTATTCACACTAAGGTCTATTCATGCATTATCTCTATATCCGTAGACACAGGGTTCACCACTTGGTACCCACAATACTAATTTATGTGTCCTCAAATATTGCTCCCAGAAATGGTGGAAGAAATGCACATATCATATGATCTACATATATATTTGATCACAATAATTTTCTGGGCACAAAATGCAAAGGTCACACTTATGATTGTACCAAATCCTAAATGGAAAGTGAACATGGCTTACTAAAAACATCCATATCCAGGTTGCCTAATGCTTTCAAATGTCATTCCTATTGGTGACTACATATTTGTTTCTTCCTAAGATTATGTACTCAATCTCAACCCTGTTGAAAATGTCTAATCCTATCACTCACTATATAATTGCCTCATTTCATAATGTCTCTATTGATATTTTCCTTCCTACATATTTTCCCCAGTTAATCATTGTGACTGACTCTTCACATGTGCTGACATTTACATTCACTCTATAACCGAAACCCTATTGCTACAGAAATTTTTGTCCAAATTTTATACTCACTCTTTTTTATAAACCTACCGACTATCTTCCTAATCCCACCGACTATCTCAATTTGAGTGGATGTTCTCTTCTAAAATCAAACATCCAAAGAATAAGGTCCTATGCCATTGATTATCAATTTATCTGAGACATCTGTGTAGAACGTAATTAAAAGCTAAGTATCCCAATCAAGGGCCTAATGCCCTTCTGGGCTTCAAATCTTACCAACATTTCTGTTTTCATACTTATATTTCACCTCTATAATCTTATAAATATCGCAGGTTCCCAATACTATTAATCATCCTGCAGGATGATTCGTAATCCAAATCGAACATGTTAATAACCCTAACCATACACTCTTCCCTCAATCTAACTTTACAGAAGAGCAGCGAGAGAGTTCATCTTACAATAGCGGAATGTAGGGCATCTGCCTCCTGCTGAGAACCTCAAAGGTCCATGCAGATTTGATCCCTGGAGAAGATTAGGCAGCTATGAAGGACCTGAGAGAGCAAAAGCCATCTTCCATCGCAAACAACCTTTCCAGAATGAAGGGTTTTGTCTGAATAAGCCTCTCTTCTTAATGTAGAGAAGATGGACCATACCAGGCATGTGTGGAGAGCTGTTCCTGGGTGCCTATGGTTGATATACCATTCTAACATATGAAAGTGTCACAGGAAGTAAGGGCTGCCTCCATCTCATAGGACTATTGGAAGCTACTGTTAGGACAAAGTGGTTGCCAAGGCAGTGACCTCATTAAATTCCTGAAGGAAGTAATCTCACCTCACTTCCTTGGTGATGAAACTCTCTGAACTTGGGATCCGGGAAGCCAGGCACGCAGAGCCAGTCCCATTCCCAGTCCCAGTGGTCTCACTTGTTTGGATTTAACAAGGACAGAGTCAGTCTTTCTCTGTACCTACTGATGTGAGGATGGACAAATGTCAGGAAAGCTCTGAAGAGAGGCCTTTCCTGAGAAAGCAGGTAGTGGCTCACAGCTGGCTAGTGACAACTTCACAGATTGGGCCAATGAGACCATATCTGACACAGGACAGGCGATTTCATCAGAACATAGTATGGCCCACCTTTTAGAGGACACTCCTGATAGTCACAGACCTACTTGGGGGAAGGAGCTGCCTTTGTGTGTGTGGGTGTGGGTTTGAGGTTTTGTCTCATGTTCTGAGAATAGGTAGGAAAGGCGGTTTGTTTGTTTTGGAGTGAACTGTTTCTGGTAAGTCGTTTGACAAGGCCAGTGTCTCTTTGTCTGTGTATCCCACTGTGTCCGTGGTTTTAGACATTAGAAAAGAGAATGAATCATTGTATGTGTCCTGACTAGTAGAAAGCTTCCCAAGATTCATCCTGCCCAATTTATGAATGGACTGTGGCTTGACTTATGGGTGGGCAACTCCTACAATCTTGCTAAGGTCCTGTTTTCTTCCTGAATTCTGGCCAATTTCCAGAATAGTCTCATTGTTTTGTGTCCAAAATATGTACCACCTCCAAGCTCTGAGACTTGGCCATGTACTGGATTGCTGAAAGGAATGGGAGCATCTAAGAAAACTCAGATATGAGTGTGACCAGAAAATTCTAATGGAGAAACCCTGCTTTGGGCCTTTTGCTTACCAATTGTTCTGTTGCCCTGAATGTCAGAACGTCTTTGCCTCAGGCCACACCTTTGTAGAGTCAAAAGAAATAGTTTTCAAATAGAAATGAATGGGCATCACCTGTGGCTCTTTGCTTAATTGCTTTGGAAAGGGATGTGTCTGAATCAGCTTTTTGGCCCTGTGTGAGGCTGTGGCTTAGATTCTTAGCACCTGATGGATCTAAAGAAAGATCCCATGTGTGCATCCAAAACCAAAATGGACAAAAGAGCATTCATTTTGGATGAAGTCTCTCGCATTCCTCTGTAAGGTTCCTGACCTTCATCAAGTGAGAATAGTGATCATTTGGTTTAAATGTGTTCCTCAAAACCCTGCAGAGGATAGCCCATAAGTGCTTGAATTTTCTCATGACTCCAAATCACATAAAGACTCTAAACCCCACAGTCAGTAGGCCTCAAATTGGAGAAGCAGTGCCATCTTAATGGCCGGCCAATTTGATCACTCCTGGTTCACTGGAAGGATGTCCAGGCCACCCTGATTTTAGGCAAATGAGGGGCAAGGGTGGTTATTTTGTACACTGTCTTGGGCAGCACCCCTCATGGAAACCTCCAGCCAGAGGTTATGATGAGTGGGTATATAGAAAAGATGAGTGACATGTGGGAGTGTTTTGGATTTAATTGTGGATATTTGTGTGGCAGTTGGAAGACATAACTGGGTCTACCTGGGCTTGAACTTTGGTGTGATTCCCCTTAGAGACTGAGTTCAGAAACTGACCTCAGAAAAGTATTGCCATGTATTGTGTTGGGATTAAAGAGGCCATGTATGAGAGTCACCCTTGGAAACTGAGATCTAGCCGCAGAGTGGCTTTGCACAGAGCACTGGGAATATCAGCCAAGGTATCACATGATTTCATTCGAAAGACTTGGCAGCCATATTTGAGAGTCAAAACACACATGGAACTCACATTGTAGACCTCAATGGGCCTGGCTTAATGTGACCTTTTGTCCACTCTTTGAGAAGCCTTGCCTGTGAGGGTTCTTCAGAGCTTTCATTGAAATAATCTTCCTCACCACTTAATGGTTCCTGAAAAAATTGAAACCCACAGTGCTTCCAACTTCATCCTTGTAAAATGTCTAGATAAATACCATGAAATTTTTGAAATTCCCATGACTAGGTTGCACTAGAGAACCTTTGGATGTCCTGCTGCTGATCATGGATGTACCTGACAGTGCCTTGCTTGACTGGGTTTTATGAAAATGGTGTACAACAGAGGTCCCAGTAAGTTTCAGGCTCCTAAGAAGTGGGCCTAGAGTTGTGGTGGGCAGGAGTGTGATAAAACTTCTGTGTTGGAGCAATTTGGATCTTCCATTGGCTTAAAAATGGCTCGTGGCTTACATGGTGCAGCCAGAAGACCCTTATAAGTAAAGGCATCTTGTTATATGGAGAGGATTCAGGGCAATGTTCAGAATCAGGTTGCTATGGACAAGGATGCAATGGGGCAAGCTTTGAGGGATAGAAGATTGGTTGGTGCATTTTCCTGCAGACCCTGACCCACCACACGTGAAAGAACTTCCTCCAGCACTGTGTCCCAGTTGAACTCCTTCTATTTTATGAAGCAAATACCAAACTACCAGTGCAGCAGAAAAACCCCACAAAAAGTGTAGGAGGGCCAAATGGCTTCACAGTTCAACGGGGAGACACTTAGACCCCAGAGGCCACAGTTTACCTAAAAAGAAAAATATCAGCACTGCAGCCTCATGTTCATTGAAACATCAGAAACAATGTCCTCCAGGTCGCATAGATGCAGACCCAGCTTTGATGGTCTCACTACAAAGGAAGCCAAATCTCCTGACAACAACATATATTTAAGTGCCCTATCTCAGGGCAGTTTCTCAAAAAGTTTTTAGGCCAGCAGAGCTCCATGTTTGTGGAGTGTTTACCCTGTCCCTTGCTTTTGGAAACTCCTCTAACACCTCCAAGGTTGTGAACTCCTGAGCATTTTCCATTCCAGATATGTGTTCACTGATTTTCTAACTCTTCTCCTCTAATTGTGTCTTACTTGGGGTGAAGGTAATGTCAAGGCATTTTTCTAGATGAGAGTGGGAGGATATTTGTGCAGCATATATATGCATACAAATTGGATTCATTTTCCAATTTTCATTTTGAAATATTGAATCCCTGACACTAACCCATACCTACTAGACTCAAACAACTCATCCTAATATGATAGAGAAAAATAACCCAAACCTATAGAAATACAAGCAGTTCATTGGAGGAATGTTGTATAGTTGGACTTGCCTTTTGCATTATATAAGGTAAAAGTTATAAATTTAGTCAATTTTTAATCGAAGAAGTTCTCCATAAGTTTTTAAAATTAAAAAATATGAGAATTTTTGTTTCCCTTTCTCTTTAGCCTATTCACACTTGTATATTTATATGCATATATAGAATCCTACCAGGTATCACACGTACATTTTGAGGAGGCTGACTTGGCATATACAAACTGTGAGAAGAGTTCACACCTCCTAAACGCTGTTGGAACTGAAAATTCAACCTATAGGGGAGCTTCCTATTAGAAGAACATTATACATAAATTCATGTTCAGTAAAATAAATATTTTTGCATCTGTGGGTGATATATATTTACTGATGAATTTCTATTGCCATTTATATTGCTTCTTTTAAATGTCTGTCACTGTTTTGTGTGTTTGTGTGTGTGTGTGTGTGTGTGTGTGTGTGTGTAATATATCTGTACACTCTGGAGATTTTTCAAAATATGAAATATATGTGTCTAATGTAAACTCTCTAAATTCATTCATGTTCATGTATGTGGATTTATAATCAACTTTTCACAAGATTATAATCAGAAGTATTCATCCACCTGAAATACATATTTATTTCCTAGTACTGAAAACTAACTTCAGTGAATGGTGCATACAAATCCTAATTATTCTACAGTAACTGACCCAGTCTAACATCAATGCAAGTAGATTCCTATGGGACATGATATGTAATTTGACGTTCATATGTACTCAACACTGGTACATTATTATTTCTTCAGTTTTTGCACATTTTAAGTTATACACTTCATCCACAAGTTCACAAATTTACAGGCATTTGTTTCAACTTTAATCACTTCTTGCTTCAGATCACATGTATTGTCAGGGTTTCTTGACTGGTCTTTTCATGAGACTTCTTTCCAAACACATTATTTTTGATTTCCATAATCACTTTTGAAGCAAAACTCACACACTCTTCATGATAAACCAAACAATAATATTTCCATTAGATATAGAACTGGTTGGAATGAATGATTGTATATCAATATACAATTTCCTTTTATCTTTCAGATATCAGTTCAATTCATTATTTAAAGTTCAAAAAAGTTATATTATTTATTCACAGTATAGTCTATTCGTGGTTTTTCTCTATGTTCATAGAAACAGGGTACACCTATTTGTACCCCCGATTCTAATTTTACATCTTCAATATATTGCTCCCAGAAATGGTGAAAGAAATACTCATGTCACCTCATTATCACAGTAATATTCTGGACAAAAAATGGAAAGGTCACACTGATGATTGTACCAAAGCCTAAATGGAAAGTGAACATGGATTTCTAAAAGCATCCATGTCCAGGTTGCCTAATGCTGTCAATTGTCACTCCTATTGGTGACTACATATTTGTTTTTTTCCTAATTTATATATTGAAACTCAACCCTGTTGAAAATGTCTAATTCTATCCCTCACTTTATACTTTGCCTGATTTTGTAATGTTTCCATTGATATCTGCTTTTCTACATATTTTCCCCAGTTCAACATAGTGTCTGACTCTTCATATGTGCTGACATTTACATTCACTCTATAACCAAAAGTCTATTGCTAAAGAACTTTTGGTCCAAATCCTATACTCACTCGTCTTCCTAAACCTACCGACTATCTTCCTAATCCTACTGAATATCCCTTTTTGACTGGATGTTCTCTTCTAAATTCAATCATCCAATGTACAAGGTCCTATGCCATTGTATATCAAATTATCTGAGACATCTTTGCAGAACATAATTCAAAGCTAATTATCCCAATCAAGGGCAAAACCCTTCTGGGCTTCAAAGCATACCTAGATTTCTGTTTTCATACTTATATTTCACCTCTATATTCTTGTAAATATTGCAGGTTCCCAATGCCATTATTCATCGCACAGAATCATTCGTCACCAAATCAAACCTGTTTTTAACCCCAAGTATACACTGTTCCCTCAATCATTTTACAGAAGAGCAGGGACAGAGGGGTTCTTACAATACAGGAAAGTTGGGGATCTTCCACAAGATGAGAACCTCAAATGTCCATGCACAAATGATACCTGGAGAAGTTGTAGGCAGGTATGAAGCACCTGAGAGAGCAAAAGTCATCTTCCATAGCAAACAACCTGGTCAGGATGAAGGGATGTGTCTGAATCTGCCTCTCTCTTCTTATTTTAGACAAGGTGGAACAATCCAGGCCTGAGTGGAGAGCTGTTCCCGGGTGCCAATGGTTGATATACATTCTACCTTATGAAAGTGTCACAGGAAGTAGGGGAAACCTCCATCTTATGTAACCCTTGGAAGCAACTGTTAGGACAAAGTGGTTGCCAAGGCAGTGACCTCATTCAGTTCCAAAGAATGTGACATACCTCATTTCCTTGGTGATGGAACTCTCTGAACTTGGTATCCAAGAAGCCAGGCACCCAGAGGCAGTCCCAGTCCCAGGCCCAGTGGGCTCACTTGTTTGGATTTACCAAGGACAGAGTCAGTTTTCTTGGTACCTAATGATGTGAGGATGGAAAAATGCTAGGAGAGCTCTGAAGATGGACCTTTCCTGAGAAAACAAGTAGTGGCTAACCACTTTTTCCTGACATCTTCACAGAGTTGTTCAAAGAAACATGATCTGAGAGAAGACAGGCCATGTCGGGGGAACATAGTATGGCCCACCAGTCAGAGGATACTTCGGATAGTCAAAGACCTACTTGGGGGCAGGAGGTGCCTTTGTGGGAGTGGGTGTGGGTTTGTTGTTTTGTCTCATGATCTGAGAATAGATAGGAAATGCGTTTTGTTTGGTTTGGAGTGGACAGTTTCTAGTAAGTCATTTGACACGGCGAGTGTTTCTGTTTCTGTGTTTCCCACTGTGTCCGTTGTTGTAGACATTAGAAAAGAGAATGCATTAATGGATGTGTCCTGTCTAGTATAAATCTTCCCATAATTCATCCTGCCCAATATATGAATGGACTGCAGCTTGTCTTATCGATGTGCAACACCTGCTATCTTTCTAAGTTGTTGTTTTCTTCCTGAATTCTGGCCACTCTCCAGAATAGGCTCATGGATTTGTGTCCAAAATATGTACCACCTCCAATCTCTGTGACATGGCCATGTACTGGATAGTTGAAGAGAATGGCGAGCATCTCAGAAAACTCAGATATCAGTGTGACCAGGAAAGTCTCAGTGCAGAAACACTGCTTTGGGCTTTTTGCTTACTTATTGTTGTGTTGCACTGAATGTCAGGAAGGTCTTTGCCTCAGGCCACCCCTTTGTGAAGCTGAAGAAAACAGTTTTCAAATGGAAATGAATGGGCCTCACCTGTGGTTCTTTGCTTAATTGCTTTGGAAAGGGATGTGTCTTTATCAGCCTCTTGGTCCTTTGTGTGGCTGTGACTTAGATTCTCAGCACCTGATGGATCTTAAGAATGATCCTATGTGAGCTTCCAAAACCAAAATGGCAAAAAATATCATTCATTGTGGATGAAGACTCTTGCCTTCCTCTGTTAGGTTCCTGCACTCCAACAAATGAGAATAGGGATTCTGTGAGTCAAATGAGTTCTTCAAAGCCCTGCAGAGGTGCTTTTGTTTTCGCATGAGTCTAAATCACCTAAAGAATCGATACCTAAAATCAGTAGCCCTCAAATTGGAGAAACATAGAAGTATTAACGGCAGGCTTATTTGTTCACTCCTGGTTCACAGCAACGGTGTCCAGGCTACCCTGACTTTAGGCAAATGAGGGGCAAACGAGCTGATTTTGGACACTGTCTTGGGCTGCACCCCTCATGGAAACCTTCAGCCAGATGTTAAGATGATTGACTATATGGAATAAGGTGAGGGCCATGTGGGAGTGTTTTGGTTTTAATGTTGGTCATTTGTGTGGCATTGGAAAAAATGACTGGTTCCACGTGGGCTTGAACTCTGGTGTGATTCCCCTTAAACACTGGGTTTTGGAACTGAACTCAGAGAAGCATTGCTATGAATTTTGTTGGGATTTTAAGAGGCCACGCATGAAAGTCGCTCTTGGAAACTGAGACCTAGGCCTCGGTAGATTTCCACAGAGGCCTGGGAATCTCAGCAAGGATATCACATGATTTTATTCTTAAAGAAATGGCATCCATAGTTGAGAGTCAAAACACACATGCACCTCACATTGTAGACCTCAATGGGCATGGCCTAATGTGACCTTTTGTCCATTCTTTGGGAAGCCTTGCCTGTGAGATTTCTCCAGAAATTTCATTGAAATGAGCTTCCTCACCATTTAATGTTTGCTGAATGAATTGAAACCCACAGTGCCTCCAACTTCATGCTTGAAAAATGGCTAGATAAATACCATGAAATTTTTGAAATTCCTATGACCAGGTGGCACTGGAGAAACATTGGATGTCCTATTGCTGATCATGAGTATACCAGACAGTGCCTTGATTTACTGAGTTTCATGAAAATGGTGTAGAACAGAGATGCCAGTAAGTTGGAGCCTGCTGAGTAGTGGGTCTAGAGCAGTGCTGGGGAGGTGTTTGATAAAACATCCGTGGTAGGGCCATGTGGATCTACCATTGGATTCCAAATGGCTTGTAACTGACATGGTGCAGCCAGCAGACCCTTATATGTAAAGGCATCTTGTTATATGGAGAGTTTTAAGAGGAAAATTAAGAATCAGGTTGATATGGACAAGGGGGCAATGGGGCAAGCTGTGAGTGATAGAAGGCTAGTTGGTGCATTCTCTTGCAGACCCTGACCCACCACACGTGACAGAACTCCCTCCAGCACTGTGTCCCAGTTTAGCTGCTAGTATTTCGTGAAACAAATACCAAACTCACAGTGCAGCAGCCTAAACACCACAAAAAGTGGAGGAGGACGAAATGGCTTCACAGTCCACACGGGGAGACGGGGAGACACTTAGTCCCTAGTGGCCTCAATTTACCTAAAAAGAGAGGATTCAGCACTGCTTCATCTTGTTCATTGGAAAATAAGAAACCATGTCCTCCAGGTCACATAGATGCAGACCCAGCTTTGATGGTCTCACTACAAAGGAAGCCAAATCTCATGAAAACAACATATATTTCAAGTGCGGAAGCTCAGAGGCAGTTTCTCAAAAAGTTTTTAGGCCAGCAGAGCTCCATGTTTGTGGAATGTTTACCCTGTCCCTTACTTTTGGAAACTCCTCTACCACCTCCAAGGTTGTGAACTCCTGAGCATTTTCCATTCCAGATATGTATTCACTGATTTTGTAACTCTTCTCCTCTAATTGTGTCTTACTTGGGGTGAAGGTAATGTCAAGGCATTGTTCTGGATGAGAGCGCGAGGATATTATTGCAGCATATATTTACATACGCATTGGATTCATTTTCCAATTTTCCATTTGAAGTACTGAATCCCGGACACTAAAACTTACCTAGTAGACTCAGACTATTCATCCTAATATAATTGGGAAAATTAACCCAACACAATAGAAATACAAGCACTTCAGAGGAGACATGTTGTATAGTTGGACTTGACATTTGCATTATATAAGGTAGGAGTTATAAATCTCGTCAAATTTTAATTGAAATATTCTCCATCTCTTTTTAAACTTAACAAATATGTGAATTCTTGTTTCCTTTTTCTGTAGTCTATTCACACATGTATATTTATATGCATATATAGAATCCTACCAGGTATCACACATACATTTTTGTGAGGTGGCTGTCTTGGCAGATACAAATTGTGAGAAGAGTTCACTCCTCCTAAATGCTGTTGGAAATGAAAATTCAACCTATAGGAGAACGTCCTAGTAGAACAAAATTATGCATAAACTCATGTTAAGTAAAATAAATATTTTTGCATCTGTGGATGATATATATTTACTGATGAATTTCGATTGGCATTTATATTGGTATTTTTTAATGTCTGTGAATGTTGTGTGTGTGTGTGTCTGTGTGTGTGTGTGTCTGTGTGTGTTTGTGTGTCTGTGTGTGTGTATAGACATAGATATATATATATACTCTCCAAATTTTTCAAAATATGAAAAAATGTGTCTAATATATACTCTCTAAATTCATTCATGTACATGTATGTGGATTTATAATCAACTTTTCACAAGATTATAATCAGAAATATTCATTCACCTGAAATACATATTTGTTTCATAGTACTGAAACCTAACTTCAGTGAATGGTGCATACAAATCCTAATTACTCTACAGTAACTGACCCAGTCTAACATCAATGCAAGTAGACTCCTATGGGACATGACATGTAATTTGTCATTCATTTGTATTCGACACTGGTACATTATTGTTTCTTCAGTTTTTGCACATCATAGGATATACATTTCATCCACAAGTTCACAAATTAATAGGCATTTGTTTCAACTTTAATCTCTTCTTGCTTCAGAACACATGTATTGTCAGGGTTTCTTGACTGGTCTTTTCATCAGACTTCTTTCCAAACACATAATTTTGAATTTCCATAATCATTTTGAAGCAAAACTCACACACTCTTCATGATAAACCAAAACACTAATATTTCCATTAGATATATAACTGGTTGGAATGAATGATTGTATATCAATATACGATTTCCTTTAATTTTTCAGATATCAGTTCAATTCATTATTTAAAGTTGAAAAAATTATATTATTTATTCACAGTATGGTCTATTCATGCTTTTTTTCTATGTTCATAGAAACAGGGTACACCTCTTTGTACCCCGATTCTAATATTACATCTTCAATATATTGCTCCCAGAAATGGTGAAAGAAATACTCATGTCACCTCATTATCACAGTAATATTCTGGACAAAAAATGGAAAGGTCACACTTATGATTGTACCAAAGCCTAAATGGAAAGTGAACATGGATTTCTAAAAACATCCATGTCCAGGTTGCCTAATGCTGTCAATTGTCAATCCTATTGGTGACTACATATTTGTTTTTTCCTAATTTATATATTCAAACTCAACACTGTTGAAAATGTCTAATTCTATCCCTCACTTTATACTTTGCCTGATTTCGTAATGTTTCTATTGATATCTGCTTTTCTACATATTTTCCCCAGTTCAACATAGTGACTGACTCTTCATATGTGCTGACATTTACATTCACTCTATAACCAAAAGTCTATTGCTAAAGAACTTTTGGTCCAAATCCTATACTCACTCTTCTTCCTAAACCTACCCACTATCTTCCTAATCCTACTGAATATCCCTTTTTGACCTGATGTTCTCTTCTAAATTCTATCATCCAATGCCATTGTAATTCGAATTATCTGAGACATCTTTGCAGAACATAATTCAAAGCTAAGTATCCCAATCAAGGGCAAAACCCTTCTGGGCTTCAAATCATACCTAGATTTCTGTTTTCATACTTATATTTCACCTCTATATTCTTGTAAATATTGCAGGTTCCCAATGCCATTATTCATCGCACAGAATCATTTGTCACCAAATCAAACCTGTTTTTAACCCCAAGTATACACTGTTCCCTCAATCATTTTACAGAAGAGCAGGGACAGAGGGGTTCTTACAATACAGGAAAGTTGGGGATCTTCCACCAAATGAGAACCTCAAATGTCCATGCACAAATGATACCTGGAGAAGTTGTAGGCAGGTATGAAGCACCTGAGAGAGCAAAAGTCATCTTCCATGGCAAACAACCTGGTCAGGATGAAGGGATGTGTCTGAATCTGCCTCTCTCTTCTTATTGTAGACAAGGTGGAACAATCCAGGCCTGAGTGGAGAGCTGTTCCCGGGTGCCAATGGTTGATATACATTCTACCTTATGGAAGTGTCACAGGAAGTAGGGGAAACCTCCATCTTATGTAACCCTTGGAAGCAACTGTTAGGACAAAGTGGTTGCCAAGGCAGTGACCTCATTCAGTTCCAAAGAATGTGACATACCTCATTTCCTTGGTGATGGAACTCTCTGAACTTGGTATCCAAGAAGCCAGGCACCCAGTCCCAGGCCCAGGCCCAGCGGGCTCACTTGTTTGGATTTACCAAGGACAGAGTCAGTTTTCTTGGTACCTAATGATGTGAGGATGGAAAAATGCTAGGAGAGCTCTGAAGATGGACCGTTCCTGAGAAAACAGGTAGTGGCTAACCACTTTTTCCTGACATCTTCACAGAGTTGTTCAAAGAAACATGATCTGAGAGAAGACAGGCCATGTCGGGGGAACATAGTATGGCCCACCAGTCAGAGGATACTTCGGATAGTCAAAGACCTACTTGGGGGCAGGAGGTGCCTTTGTGGGAGTGGGTGTGGGTTTGTTGTTTTGTCTCATGATCTGAGAATAGATAGGAAAGGCGATTTGTTTGGTTTGGAGTGGACAGTTTCTAGTAAGTCATTTGACACGGTGAGTGTTTCTGTTTCTGTGTATCCCACTGTATCCGTTGTTGTAGACATTAGAAAAGAGAATGCATTAATGGATGTGTCCTGTCTAGTATAAATCTTCCCATAATTCATCCTGCCCAATATATGAATGGACTGCAGCTTGTCTTATCGATGTGCAACACCTGCTATCTTTCTAAGTTGTTGTTTTCTTCCTGAATTCTGGCCACTCTCCAGAATAGGCTCATGGATTTGTGTCCAAAATATGTACCACCTGCAAGCTCTGTGACATGGCCATGTACTGGATAGTTGAAGAGAATGGCGAGCATCTCAGAAAACTCAGATATCAGTGTGACCAGGAAAGTCTCAGTGCAGAAACACTGCTTTGGGCTTTTTGCTTACTTATTGTTGTGTTGCACTGAATGTCAGGAAGGTCTTTGCCTCAGGCCACCCCTTTGTGAAGCCTGAAGAAAACAGTTTTCAAATGGAAATGAATGGGCCTCACCTGTGGCTCTTAGCTTAATTGCTTTGGAAAGGGATGTGTCTTTATCAGCCTCTTGGACCTGTGTGTGGCTGTGGCTTAGATTCTCAGCACCTGATGGATCTTAAGAATGATCCCATGTGAGCTTCCAAAACCACAATGGCAAAAAATATCATTCATTTTGGATGAAGTCTCTTGCCTTCCTCTGTTAGGTTGCTGCACTCCATCAAATGAGAATAGGGATTATTTGGGTCAAATGAGTTCTTCAAAGCCCTGCAGAGGTGCTTGTGTTTTCGCATGACTCTAAATCACCTAAAGAATTGATACCTAAAATCAGTAGACCTCAAATTGGAGAAATACAGAAGTATTAACGGCAGGTTTATTTCTTCACTCCTGGTTCACAGAAACGGTGTCCAGCCTACCCTGACTTCAGGCAAATGAGGGCAAAGGAGCTGATTTTGGACACTGTCTTGGTCTGCGCCCCTCATGGAAACCTCCAGCCAGATGTTAAGATGATTGACTATATGGAATAAGATGAGGGCTATGTGGGAGTGTTTTGGTTTTAATGTTGCTCATTTGTGTGGCATTGGAATAAATGACTGTGTCCACGTGGGCTTGAACTCTGGTGTGATTCCCCTTAGAGACTGTGTTTTGGAACTGAACTCAGAGAAGCATTGCCATGAATTTTGTTTTGATTTTAAGAGGCCATGCATGAAAGTCGCTCTTGGAAACTGAGACCTAGGCCCCGGGTGGATTCCACAGAGGCCTGGGAATCTCAGCAAGGATATCACATGATTTTATCCTTAAAGAAATGGCAGCCATAGTTGAGAGTCAAAACACACATTGACCTCACATTATAGACCTCAATGGGCATGGCCTAATGTGACCTTTTGTCCACTCTTTGGGAAGCCTTGCCTGTGAGAGTTCTCCAGAGATTTTATTGAAATGAGCTTCCTCACCATTTAATGTTTGCTGAATGAATTGAAACCCACAGTGCCTCCAACTTCATGCTTGAAAAATGGCTAGATAAATACCATGAAATTTTTGAAATACCTATGACCAGGTGGCACTGGAGAAACATTGGATGTCCTTTTGCTGATCATTATTATACCAGACAGTGCCTTGATTTACTGAGTTTCATGAAAATGGTGTAGAACAGAGATGCCAGTAGTTTGTAGCCTGCTGAGTTGTGGGTCTAGAGCAGTGGTGGGGAGGTGTTTGGTAAAACATTCGTGGAAGGGCCTTGTGGATCTTCCATTGGATTCCAAATGGCTTGTAACTGACATGGTGCAGCCAGCAGACCCTTATATGTAAAAGCATCTTGTTATATGGAGAGTTTTAAGAGGAAAATTAAGAATCAGGTTGATATGGAAAAGGGGGCAATGGGGAAATCTGTGAGAGATAGAAGCCTAGTTGGTGCATTCTCTTGCAGACCCTGACCCACCACACGTGACAGAACTCCCTCCAGCACTGTGTCCCAGTTTAGCTGCTAGTATTTCGTGAAACAAATACCAAACTCACAGTGCAGCAGCAAAAACTCCACAAAAAATGGAGGAAGACCAAATGGATTCACAGTCCACACGGGGAGACACTTAGTCCCCAGTGGCCTCAGTTTACCTACAAAGAGAGGATTCAGCACTGCTTCATCTTGTTCATTGGAAAATAAGAAACCATGTCCTCCAGGTCACATAGATGTAGACCCAGCTTTGATGGTCTCACTACAAAGGAAGCCAAATCTCCTGAAAACAACATATATTTCAAGTGCGAAAGTTCAGAGGCAGTTTCTCAAAAAGTTTTTAGGCCAGCAGAGCTCCATGTTTGTGGAGTGTTTACCCTGTCCCTTACTTTTTGAAACTCCTCTACCACCTCCAGAATGTGAACTCCTTAGCATTTTCCATTCCAGATATGTATTCACTGATTTTGTAACTCTTCTCTCTAGTTGTGTCTTACTTGTGGTGAAGGTAATGTCAAGGCATTGTTCTGGATGAGAGGGGGAGGATATTTTGCAGCGTATATTTACATACACATTGGATTCATTTTCCAATTTTTCATTCGAAGTACTGAATCCCTGACACTAACCCATACCTAGTAGACTCAGACTATTCATCCTAATATAATCGGGAAAATTAACCCAACACAATAAAAATACAAGCACTTCAGAGAAGACATGTTGTATAGTTGGACTTGACATTTGCCTTATATAAGGTTGGAGTTATAAATCTAGTCAAATTTTAATTGAAATATTGTCCATGTGTTTTTAACTTAACAAATATGTGAATTCTTGTTTCCCTTTTCTGTAGCCTATTCACACATGTATATTTATATGCATATATAGAATCCTACCAGGTATCACACGTACATTTTTGTGAGGTGGCTGTCTTGGCAGATACAAATTGTGAGAAGAGTTCACTCCTCCTAAATGCTTTTGGAAATGAAAATTCAACCTATAGGAGAGCGTCCTATTAGAAAAACATTATATATAAACTCATGTTCAGTAAAATAAATATTTTTTGCATTTGTGGATGATATATATTTACTGATGAATTTCGATTGGCATTTATATTGGTACTTTTTAATGTCTGTGAGTGTTGTGTGTGTGTGTGTGTGTGTGTGTGTGTATATATATATATATATATATATATATATATATATATATATATATATATAGATAGATAGATATAGATATAGATATAGATATAGATATAGATATAGATATAGATATATAGATATAAATATAGATATACTCTCCAAATTTTTCAAAATATGAAATATATGTGTCTTATTTTGCACTTCCTAAATTTTTCATATTCATGAATGTGGATTTATAATTATCTTTTCACAAGATTATTCTCAGAAACATTCATATACCCTACGAGACTCTTACCACTAATACTAATATAATGGAGAAAAAGAACCCAAACAGAATAGATACATGCATTTCAGAAGAGACATGGTGTATAGTTGGACTTGCCTTTTGCATAATATAAGGTAGGAGTTATAAATCTATTCAATTTATTGAAATAATTTTCCATGTGTTATTTTTTTTGACACAACACAAAATTTAATCTTTGAAAAATAAATAAAATTGACACTTCCTTTACCAAGCTAATGAAGAAAAAAAAACCTCAAATTACTAAAATTAAGGATCATAAAGGAACTTTTACAGAGTACACAACTAAAATACAGAGAATAATTGAAAACTAATTTGAAAATTTATAGTCTAATAAATTAAAATACCATGATGACATCAATAAAATTTTAGAGATATACCCAAACTTAATTAGTAGGACGTGAACAATTTAAACAAATCAATTTCAAGCAATGAAATAGAAGTTGCTGTCAACAGCCTACCAATCAAGCAAAGCCCAGGAACAGACAGATTCTCAGCCATGTTTTACAAGACCTTCAAAGAAGCATTCATCTCAATACTCCTCAAATTATTCCATAAAATAGAAAAGGATGGAACTCCTCCAAACTCATTCCATGAGGCTATTATCACTCACATACCAAAATCAGACAAAGACACATCAAGGAAAGAAATCTTCAGAGCAATATTCCTGACAAAGATATATACAAAAATTCTCAATAAAATTCTTTTTTTTAAGCCAAAGTTAATCAAAAGGTATAAAGAGGGACACTACACACTATTCCATATGTTTTTAAAGTTAAGAAATATATGAATTCCTGTCTCCCTTTCTCTGTAGCCTATTAAGCACATGTATTTTTATATGCACAAATAGAATCCTACCTGGTTTCACACGTACATTCTTGTAAGGTGGCTGACTTGGCAGATACTATTTGTGAGAAGAGATCACTCCTCCTAAACGCTGTTGGTACAGAAAATTCAACCCATGGGTGAGCTTCCTAGATGAACAACATTATACATACATCCATGTTCAGTAAAATGAATATTTTGGGATATGCGGATGAGTTATTTTTCATGATGAATTTCGATTGACATATATATTGCGACATTATAATGTGTGTGTGTGTCTCTCTCTCTCTCTCTCTCTCTCTCTCTCTCTCTATATATATATATATATATATATATATATATATATATATATAGTCTCCAGATTTTCCAAAATATGAAATATATGTCTTCTTATACACCACCTGAATTCATTCATATTCATATATGTGGATTTATAATGAACTTTTAACAAGTTTATTCTCAGAAATATACATCCACTGAAATACATATTTGTTTCCTAGTACTGAAAACTAAATTCAGGGAAGGGTTCTTACAAATCCTAATATTTCTAGACTAACTGACCAAGTTTAACATCAATGCAAATACATTCCTATTCGATATGATGTGTTTTTTAAAGTTCATTTTTATTCAAACTTGGTACGTTATTATTTATTCAGTTTATGGACATCATAAAATATATCCTTTCATTCACAAGTTCACAAATTTATAAATATTTGGTTTACTTTCAATCACTTCCTCCTTCGGAACACATATATTCCTCTATGTTTCTTGACTGGTCTTTTCACTAGACTTCTTTCTAAACACATTATTTTCGATTCCATTATCATTTTTGAAGCAAAACTCACACACTATTCATGATAAACGGTAACCCTAATAATACCATTAGATATATAACTTGTTGGAATGAATGTACATATATCAATATATGATTTCGTCTACATTTTCAGATATTAAAACAATCCATTATGTAAATTTGGAACCAGTCACATAATTTTTTCACAGTATGGTCTATTAATGCATCATCTCTATATTCATCAACACAGGGTAAACCTCTTAGTATCCCCAGTACTAATTTATATGTTTTCAAAATATTGCTCCCAGAAAAGGTGGAAGAAATACTCATGTCACCTGATCTACATATACATATTATCACAGTAATATTCTGGACACAAAATGCAAAGGTCACCATTATGATTGCAATAAAGCCTCAATGGAATGTGAACATGGATTACTAAAAACATCCATGTCCAGTTTGCCTAATGCTCTCAAATGTCAATCCAATTGGTGACTACATTTTTGTTTCTTTTTAAGATTATGTATTCAACCTCAACCCTGTTGAAAATGTCAAATCTTATCACTCACGTTATACTTTGCCTGATTTCCTAATGTCTCTATTGATGTCTGCCTTCCTACATATTTTTCCCAGTTCATCATTGTGCCCAACTTTTCACATATGGTGCCATTTATATTCACTCTCTAACCGAAACCTATTGCTAAAGAACTTTTGGTCCAAATCCTAGACTCACTCTTCCTCCTAAACCTACTGACTATCTTTCTAATCCTACACACTATCCCTTTTTCACTGGATGTTCTCTTCTACATTCAATCATCTGAGGTACAGGGTCTTATGCCATTGTATATCGATTTGCATCGACCTCGGTGCAAAACATTACTCAAGCTAAGGATCCCAATCAAAAGCCCAAATCCTTCTGGGCTTCAAATATTACCTAGATTTCTGTTTTCATACTTATATTTTACCTCTATATTCTTATAAATATTGCTGGTTCCCAATACCATTATTCATCCAGCAGAATGATTCCTAAGCCAAATGGAACATGCTATTAACCCTAACCATACAATCTTCCCTCAATCTCACTTTACAGAAGAGCAGGGATAAAGTTGATATTACAATACAGGAAGTTAAGAGATCTTCCACCTGCTGAGTACCTCAAAATCCATGCAGAAATAATCCCCGGACAAGATGTAGGCAGCTATGAAAGACCTGAGAGAACAAAAGTCATATTCCATGGCAAACAACATGGTCAGGATGAAAGGATGTGTCTGAGTCAGCCTCTCTATTCTTAATGCAGGGAAGATGGACCAAAGCAGGCCTGTGTGGAGAGCTGTTCCCAGGTGACTATGGTTTCTATACCATTCTAACATGTGAAAGTATCACAGGAAGTAGGGCAGCCTCCATGTCAGGAGACACTAGGATGCAACTGTTAGGACAAAGTAGTGGCCAAGACAGGGACCTCATTTATTTCCTGAAGGTAGTGACCTCACCTCATTTCCTTGGCGATGGAACTCTCTGAATTTTGTGATCCAGGAAGCCAGGCACCAGAGCCAGTCCAAGTCCCAGTCGCAATGGGCTCACTTGTTTGGATTTACTAAGGACAGAGTCAGTCTTTCTTGGTACCTACTGATGTAAGTGTTGCCAAATACTAAGAAAGCTCTGAAGAGGGGTCTTTCCTGAGAGGACAGGAATTGGCTCACCACTGCCTCCTGACAACTTCACAGAGTTGACCAAGGAGACCAGATATGAGACAGAAAGGCCATTTGTGGGGAACATCGTATGGCCTACCAGTCAGAGGACACTCCAGATAGTGACAGACCTACTTGGGGGAAGGAGTTGCATTTGTGGGTGTTGGTTTGTGTTTGTGGGTTTTTTCCATGTTCTGAGAATAGGTAAAAAAGGAGGTTTGTTTGGATTGGAGTGGACTGTTTCTAGTAAGTCATTTGACAAGGAGACTGTTTCTATGTCTGTGTATCCCACTGTGTTTTTCTTTGTGGATATTAGAAAAAAATAGCTCATTGGTTGTGTCCTGTCTAGTAGAAAGCTTCCCAGCATGCATCCTTTCCAATTAATGAATGGACTGAGGCTTGCCTTATCCATGGGCAACACCTGCTATCTACCTAATTTTCCATTTTTTCATGAATTCTGGCCAGTCTCAAGATTAGTATCATGTATTTTTGTACAAGATATGTACCACCTCCAAGCTCTGTGACATGGCCATGTACTGGATAGCTGAAGGGAATGGCGAGCAACTCAGAAAACTCACAGAGTAACAAGGAAAGTCTCCGTGGAGAAACCCTGCTTGGGGCCTTTTGATTACCTATTGTTCTGTTGCTCTGAATGTCAGAAAGGTCTTTGCCTCAGGCCACCCCTTTGTGAAGCCTGAAGAAAACAGTTTTCAAATGGAAATGAATGGGCATCACCTGTGGCTCTTTGCTTCATTGCTTTGGAAATGGATGTGTCTGAATCAGCCTCTTGGCCCTGTGTGAGCCTGTGGTTTAGATTTTCAGCACCTGATGAATCTAAACAAAGATCCCATGTGGGCATCCAAAACCTAAATGGAAAAAAGATCAGTCATTGTGGATGAAGCCTCTCGCCTTCCTCTGTAAGATTCCTGACCTCCATCAAGTGAGAATAGGGATCATTTGTGTCAAATAAGTTCTTCAAAGGGCTGCAGAGGGGAGACAATAGGTGCGTGGGTTTTCTTATAACTCCAATTCACACTAAAAATCTATAGCCCACAGTCAGTAGGCCTCAAATTTGAGAAGTGGAGTTGTATTAATGGCAGGCCTATTTGATCACTTCTGGTGCACACTAAGTTGTCCAGGCCACCCTGACTTTAGGCAAATGAGGGACAAGGGAGAGTATTTTTGACACTGTCTTGGGCTGTGCCCCTCATGGAAACCTCCAGCTAGAGGTTATGATTAGTGTCTATATAAAAAGACGAAGAGGGCCATGTGAGAGTGTTTTGGTTTTAATTGTCATCATTTGTGTGGCAATTTGAAGAGATGCCTGGGTCCACCTGGGCTTGAACTCTGTTGTGATTCCCCTTAGAGACTGAGTTGTGTAACTGACCTCAGAGAAGTATTGCCATGAATTGTGTTGGGATTTCAGGAGGCCACACATGAGATTCACCATTGGAATCTGAGATCTTGGCCCAGGGTGACTTTACACAGAGCACTGGGAATCTAAGCCAGGATATCACAAGATTTTATTTTGAAAGATTCCAGCCATAGTTAAAACACCAACAGGGAATCTTTAGATCACTTATAAGCAAATTAAAAAACAAAATTTTTTAACAAGAGTAAAAATACTTAGTTAATGTAATGCTACCCTGAATTTTTTGGGTGAGTTATACTTTATATTCCCTGTTTGAGATCCTAGGAAACTTGAGAGAAAAAAAAAAAAGAAAAAAACAAAACTTTTGAACATAACTTTAAATGAAATAAAATCTGACCTACTGCTTTCGTAGTCATTCTCACATGTAGTAAGATGGGACACAGAGCCTTATCTCAGGTAAGACAGGGCTCTTTATAAATCTTAAGTGTTTTAGTTCTAAAGCTGATCTTCGTTTTTTAATATCCTTTTACAAAGTTTACATAAATTGTTTGAGGTCACATGAACATTAGCTAACGCCATATAATATCGCTTTTGAAACATGAATTAAAGAATGGCTGAATGTTTTTAACATTCAAATAGATTAGGCTCTCATTAATTTAAAAATACATTTAAATTGTTGCACAATGTAAAGTGTAACATAAAACTTTACATATCTTATTGATAACAGGTAAATAAATCCCCAATATATATTTTATTTACCATACAACTTCAGAACACCAGCTTGATATAATGCTCTTTTAAAGTTTCTACCTTATCGAGTTGTATAACTGGAAGATATTAGCACATTAATAGCATCACAGTTACATTGATGTTTCTACATTAACCAAGTTTATCTTTTAAAGAAATGGCAGTACAGTGCTCTAAAATAACAGTTCTGTTTTAAACAGTTGTTTAATTTTTATGGTTGCTTGCTCTGGAAAAAATAAAACTTAATAAACACAATGTTATGAGTAATCTTATGTTTTAAGAAATTTTTGTCTCTTTAACACATGACTAATTTTTACAATCTTACACAGACTTTAGTAGAAAGTCTGTATAAGATTGTAAACATTTTATACAGATTTTGTACTAAAAATTGATAGACCTTAGTATATCAATCAGATATCAAACAAAAACACTCATGAATGAGTAAATCCAAATCAAATTTACTTTACTTTTTAATCAAAATATTAGACAAATGTATTGAACAGTGTAAACCATTTTTTGGTTGAAGGAAAAGTCCTAGAACAAAGTCATATAGACCTTTGGTAGACAATAATATTTTATTAGATTTTTGAACACCTAGAAAAACTTATAGGCATAAATTTGAAGACATTTATATTTATCTGTTTATCCAATCTAAATTGAAACATTTAAACCACGTGAATTAAAGATCTGTGGTCCACTTTTTAAAATTTGTTTTTATGAGCGCTTTTTTATATGAGTGCTCCTTATATATGTTAATTTGTGTATCATTTGAATGATATACGGACATATGTGTATGTATATATATATATATATATATATATATATATATATATATATATATATATATATATACATACAACATATAACAAAAGTGTGCACACCTAATAATAGTGAAGGCCTTGTAGCTTTTCACAGGTGAAATCACCATTGCAATGTTTTTAAAACTCCACAGTTGGTCAAAGATAAAACTGATCAGAAAAACATTAACCTAGGTCTGTAGGATCAAAATCATAAACTCAAAAAAAAAATCTAAGAAAAAATTTTGAGTCCTAGAAAAAATGACTGGCCAGTAATTAGTAAATACCATACAATTTACCATTTTTTTCCCTTAGGCCTCAGATCAGTCTCCTACTGAGCTTACAGGAGACTTTCATTTGCATTTCAACAGAAGTCCTGCTGAGGTCTGGAAGGAGCAGGAAAAAACTGCTATTCTGAGCAGACACCTCAGGCCTAAGGCATTTTAACCATAATTTTCTGGTTAGGATGTTGAAAATTTTGCTACAAGTTTAAGATACAATTCACAAAATTTTATATCTTTACATCTTGTTTTGTCAACAGATATCATACTATGATTTACTATCCTTGTCCAAATTAATGCACTGGTAAACACAGTGACATTTTCCCAGGCTACCCAATTCAAAATTGGAGAAAAAAAGACTGCATGATTGGGAAGTTACTTGCCAACTTGGAAGTAGAGTTCTTTAGTTTTCCATCCTAAGTATTTAAGTTCTCTGGCATGAATTATCTGAAATCAAAAACTAAACAATTACCTAAACCCGACTTTTAACTGCAATATTGTGCAATGCTTCAAAAAACACATTCAGATACCAGATTTTTACAATAAAACATCATCATTTAGACACACATTCAGCTAAGATCATTCTCAAGAAACAATTTATAATATAAACACATTATTGCACATGTCTTAAAGGGCCAAAAACAAAGGCACAAGACAGACAGAAAGGAACTCCAGAATATGGCTGACAGACAGAAGCCTTTAAAACAGAGCAGATAAGAGAAAAATCTCCTGCACCAGTGGCACCACAGATGTCCCCACAAGGGGACCAGATGTTTTCACAGAGAAGCTACCTGAAATGTAAAATCAAGGGTCTCCATGGTGACTTTACTGCATTTAGTGTCCCCTTTTTATTTTTCTCTTTTAAAAGAAGACAGAGGTGTCATAATGCTTACAGTGCAGGGAAGGAAGGAGGGAATTCCCTGAAGCAACAGGGCTTTGGCAGTTGCTGGGGTCCCTCAGTCCCTCCTTTTACTTACAGGATTAGCTCTTCTGTTTCGGGTCCACTCCAAGCATGCTCCATCTCCTAACATTTCAGTCGTCAGCTCTCAAAAAGTTCTGGGACGGGGCCGGGTATCAAAATTTGTAACTTAAAGTTCGGTTTCTGACCCTGAAGCAAATTAATGCTAATTTAATAATGAGGACAGGGTTTTGAGAAATAGAAAATGGAGGTTTATTGCTTTGCTAACAAAGGAAAAACAAGGGGACTCTGCCAAAAGGTTGTGACTCTCATGATCTGGAGGGACAAGGGATTTTAAAGAGTTTCACTTGTTAACCTGGGATATACTCAGTTCTTCGTTCCCCAGCAGGCATTGCCCTGTGCAGTGGGTGTGCTCCAGGCAGCCAGCTAGGGGCTTCTTTCTTCCTGCTTAACAAAGGTGGGTAAAGTTCATCACAGTTCCTTAAAACACAGTCGAAAGGGTGTCAGGCTTACTTGCTTTGTTACCCTTTTTCACTTCCAATATCCTTAAAATTTTACCACAGAAATCAAACAAAAAAACGCACAAAAACAAACAACAAAAAACATATAGACCACAGAACAAAACACAGAAAAACAGAATCCTGGTGCCGAAACAGAAAAACAGAGGAGCAATGCAACATCTTGCTAAAGCTCCAGGGTAGGAGCGTGTGTGTGCCCATCGGCACCTCTCTACCCTTCCAGAGGAATTCCCTACAGAACAGAACAGAGGACAGCATGATTCTCATTACTGTCCTGGACAGGAGTGTATGTGAGCCTCCCCAGGCCACCTCTCTGTCATCAGAAGAGATCTCCCTTAACCTGATATCAGATGTTATAAAGGCGCCACTTACCTATGGAGGCCTCCTCCACCAGGGGCTTGATAATAGTTTTAGTGTGGTGGTTCACTGCAGTGCTCCCCAGACTGACGGCTCACTCCAAGGCCTTGGAACATCTCAAGTTGTGCACCCCCTAGAGTGGTTCTCCAGCCCAGTGCCCTGGAGGGAAGGCCAGCTTCAGAATTTTCAGCAGTCTGGTTTTGTGATCTGCTCGGGCAGGGTCATCTCACTGGGGAACTCCAAAATTTTGGACTAGGATGCAAGAAAAGACCACTGACTCCAATTAAAATCAAATTAAGGCAAGCTTATTATTTCAACAGGCTGGGCTGCCTCTCCTTCCCAAAATGGCAGGAACAAGACAGCAACCCCACCTTTCCTACAGCCCAGCTATATAGCCCAGAAAGTTACACAAACGGGTGGTTACAGATAACAAAACTTTGAAAGCATCACACTAATGGTAGTTTACATTTTTTTTTTTTTTGCTGGCCCCAATATCAGAAATAATGAGGACCATTAGAGCCTCAGAGAGGGTTGTTGTCTGGCCAGGGAAGGCCAATATTTATGAGGTGTCACTAAAGTTTCAGAAAGTACTGTTATCTGGTCAGAGAGCCAGGTGTGGATGAGTTCAAGGCACGGGCAGGCGTTCCAAGCAGGTTCAGAATTTGCAGTAATTTAGAGTAAAGCCAAAATTATCTTTTCACAGCTTTGTGGCAAGATGGTTCCCAATTTTAATAAAAAATCAGGTTGGGTCTATCAAGCCTCTCCCTTACTTTTGGAAACTCCTCTGCAAACTCCAATGTTGTGAACTCCCGAGCATTTTAATTCCAGATATGTATTCACAGAATTTCTAACTCTTCTATTCCAATTGTGTCTTTCTTGGGGCGAAGGTAATATCAAGTCATTGTTCTGGATGAGAGTGGAAATATTTTTGTGTAGCACATATTTGCATACACATTTAGGAGATCACTCCTCCTAAACACTGTTGGAACAGAAAATTCAAACTATGGGGGAGCTTCTTAGTTGAACAACATTATTCATGAATCCAAGTTCATTAAACAAATAGTTTTGGATCAGTGGATGATATATATTTCAAGATGAATTTCAATTGGCATATACTATGCTACATTTTAATGTCTGTGTGTGTTTTTTGTTTATAATGTTTTGCGATTTATATGGATTTAAAATCAAGTTTCCACAAGATTATTCTCAGAAATATTCATCCACCTGAAATACATATTTGTTTCCTAGTACTGAAAACTAACTTCAGTAAATGGTGCATAAAAATCCTAATATTTCTACAGTAACTGACCCAGATTAATATCAATGCAAGTAGATTCCTAGGGGACATGATGTGTATTTTGATGTTCATTTTTATTCAACACTGCTACATTACTATTTCTGCAGCTTATGCACATCATACTGTATATATTTCATTCAAATTTCGCAAATTTATATGCATGTGTTTCACGTTCAATCACTTCCTGCTTCAGAACACATGAATTCCTCCAGGTTTCTTGACTATTCTTTTCATGATACTTCTTTCCAAACACATTATTTTTGATTTCCATAATCACGTTTGAAGCAAAACTCACACACTTTTCAGGATAAAATATAACCCTAATTTTACCATTAGATGTATAAGTAGTTGGAATGAATGATTGCATATCAATATGAGATTTCTTTTATATTTTCAGATATCAATTCAATCCATTATTTAAAGTGGAACCAGTTATATTATTTATACACAGTATGGTCTATTCATGCATAATCTGCATATTCATAGACACAGGGTACACCTATTTGTACCCCAAATACTAAATTATACGTCTACAAAACATTGCTCCAGAAACGGTGGAAGAAATATTCATGTCACCTGATCTACACATATATTTTATCACAATAATATTCTGGACACAAAATGCAATAGTCACACTTATGATTTTAAAAAAGCCTAAATGGAAAGTGAACATGGATTACAAAAAAACATCCAAGTCCTGGTTACCTAATGCTCTCGAATTCAATCCTATTTGTGACAACATATTTGTTTCTTCCTAAGATTATATATTCAAACTCAACCCTGTTGAAAATGTCTAAACCAATTACACACTTTAAACTTTTGCTGATTTCCTAATGTCTCTATTTATGTCTGCTTTCCTACATATTTTCCCCTGTTCATCATTGTGACTGACTCTTCACATGTGCTGACATTTACATTCACTCTCTACCCGAAACCCTATTTGTAAAGAACTTTTGGTCCAAATCCTATACTCACTCTTCTTTATAAACCTGCTGACTACCTTGGTAATCCTACGGACTATTCCTTTATGACTAGGTGTTCTGTTTGTTATTCAATCATCCGAGGTACAAGATCCAATTTCATTGTATATTGACTTATCTGAGACATCTGTGCAGAATATAATTCAAAGCTAAGTATCCCACTCAAGGGCCCAATGCCCTACTTGGCTTCAAATCTTCCCTAGATTTCTGTTATATTTTACCTATATATTCTTGTAAATATCACAGGTTTCCAATACCATTATTCATCCAGCAGAATGATTGCTAACCAAAATTGAACATATTATTAACCCTAACCATACACTGTTCCCTCAATCTAACTTTAGAGCAGTGCAGGGACAGAGTTGGTCTTACAAAAGAGGAATGTTGGGGATCTTCCACCTGCTGAGAATATCAAAGATCCATGCAGAAATGATCCCCGAAGAAGATGTAGACTGCTATGAAGGACCTGAGAGAGCAAAAGATAGCTTCCATGGCAAACAACCTGGTCACTATGAAGGGATGTGTCTGAATAAGCCTCTCTCTTTTTAATATAGAGCAAATGGACCAAACCAGGCCTGTGTGGAGATCTTTTCCCCGGTACCAATGGTTGATATACCATTCTAACTTGTGAAAGTGTCACAGGAAGTAGGGGCAGCCTCCATCTCATGGGACCCTTGGAAGCAACTGTTAGGACAAAGTGGTTGCCAAGGCTGTGAGCTCATTCACTTCATGAAGGAAGTGACCTACCTCACTTTCTTGGTGATGGAACTCTCTGAACTTGGGATCCCTGAAAACAGGCAGCCAGAGTCAGGCCCAATAACAGTCACAGAAGTCTCACTTTTTGGATTTACCAAGGAGAGAGTCAATCTTTCTTGGTATCTACAGTTGTGAGGATGGCCAAATGCCAGGAAAGATCTGAATTGGGGTCTTTCCTGAGAAAGAAGGTATTGGCTCACCGCTGGCTCCTGACAACTTCACAGAGTGGGCCAAGGAGTCCAGATTTGAGAATAGAGAAGCCATTTCGGGGGAACATAGTATGGCCCACAAGGCAGAGGACACTCTTGATAGTCACAGACCCTCTTGGGGGAAAAAGGTGCCTTTGTGGGAATGAGTGTGTGTATGTGGTTTTGTCTCATGCTCTGAGAATAGGTAGGAAAGGTGGTTTCTTTGGTTTAGAATGGACTGTTTCTAGTAAGTCATTTGACAAAGCAAGTGTTTCTATGTCTGTGTATCCAACTGTGTCCATGGTTGTAGACATTACAAAAGAAAATGCATCAATGGATGTGTCCTGTCTAGGAGAAAGCTTCCCCACATTCATCCTGCCCAATTTATGAAAGGACGGAGGCTTGCCTTATTGATGGGCAAGACCTGCTGTCTTCCTAAGTTTCTGTTTTCTTCTTGAATTCTGGCCACTCTCCAGAATAGACTCATGGTTTTGTGACCAAGATATGTAGCACCTCAAAGCTCTGTGACATGGCCGTGTACTGGATAGCTGAAGGGAATGGCGAGAATCTCAGGAAACTCAGATATCTGTGTGATCATGAAAGTCTCAGTGGAGAATCCCTGCTTTGGGCCTTTGCTTACCTATTGTTCTGTAGCACTGAATGTCAGGAAGGTCTTTGCCTAAGGCACCACTTTGTGAAACATGAATAAAACAGTTTTCTAATGGAAATGAATGAGCATCACCTGTCTCTCTTTGAGTAATTGCTTTTGAAAGGGATGTGTCTGAGCCAGTCTGTTGGCTGTGTGTGAGGCTGTGGCTTGCATTTTCAGCACCTGATGGATCTAAAGAAAGATGCCATGTGTGCATCCAAAACCAAAATGGCCAAAAGAGCAGTCATTGTGGATAAAATCTCTTGCCTTCCTCTGTAAGGTTCCTGACCTCTATCAAGTGAGAATAGGAATCCTTTGGGTCAAATGACTTCTTCAAAGCCCTGCGGAGGCTAGCCAATAGGTGCTTGGGTTTTCTCATGACCCCAATGCACATAAAGAATCTAAACCCCACAGTCAGTAGGCCTCAAATTGGAGAAGCTGAGCAGTATTAATGGTAGGCCTTTTTGATCACTTCTGGTTCACAGAAGGGGTGTCCAGGCCACTCTGACTTTATGGAAATGACGAGCAAGAGTGCGTATTTTGGACACTGTCTTGTCCTGCGCTCCTCATAGAAACCTCCAGCTAGAGGTTATGATGAGTGTCTATATGGAAGAAGATGAGAGCCATGTGGGACTATTTTGGTTTTAATTGTGGTCATTTGTGTGGCAGTTGGAAGAGATGACTGGGTCCACCTGGGTTTGAACTCTGGTGTGAATCCCCTTAGAGACTGAGTTCTGGAAGTGACCTCAGAGAAGTATTGCCATGAATCGAGTTGGGATTTTAGGAAGCCATGCATGAGAGTCGCCCTTATAAACTTAGATCAAGGTCCAGGGTGGCTTTCCACAGAGCACTGGGAATCTCAGCCAAATTATCCCATGATTTTATTCTTAAAGACTTGGCAGCCATACTTGAGAGTCAAAACACACATGGAACTCACATTGTAGACCTCAATAGGCCTGGCTTCATGTAACCTTTTGGCCACTCTATGGGAAGCGTTGCCTATGAAAGTTCTCCAGAGTTTCACTGAAATGAGCTTCCTCAACATTTAATGGTTCTTGAAAGCCACAGTGCCTCCAACTACATCCTTGAAAAATGGCTACATAAATACTTTGAAATTTTTGAAATTCCCATGACCAGGTGGCACTGGAGTATCTTTGGATGTCCTGCTGCTGATCATGAGTGTACCAGAGAGTGCCTTGATTGACTGGAATTTATAAAAATAATGTAGAACAGAGATGGTAGTAAGTTGGAGCCTGCTGAGTAGTGGGCCTAGAGCAGTGGTAGCCACGTGTGTGATAAAACATCTGTGGTGGGTCCATGTGATTAGCCCATTTGCTTCCAAATGGCTTGTGACTGACATGGTGCAGCCAGCAGACCCTTATTTGTAAAGGCATCTTTTTATTTGGAGAGCTTTCAAGGTAATGATCAGAATCAGGTTGATATGTTCAAGGGTGCAAGCTATGTGAGAAAGAAGCCTGGTTGTTTCATTCTCCTGCAGACCCTAACCCACCACACGTGACAGAACTCCCTCTAGCACTGTGTCCCAGTTGAACTTGTTGTTCAAAAAGCCCAGTGCAGCAGCAAGAACCAAAAGCCCCAGTGCAGCAGCAAGAACAACCACAAAAATTTGAGGAGGACCAAATGGCTTCACAGTCCACACGGGGTGAAACTTAGCCTCCAGTGGCCACACTTTACCTACAAAGAGAGAATTCAGCACTGCTGCCTCAGGTTCATTTGAAAATAAGAATCCATGTTCTCCAGGTCATATAGATGCAGACCCAGCTTTGATGGTCTCACTACAAAAGAAGCTAAAACTCCTTAATACAACATATATTTCAAGTGCCCAGCTTCAGAGGCAGTTTCTCAAGAAGTTTTTAGGCCAGCAGAGCTCAATGTTTGTGGAGTGTTTACCATGTCCCTTACTTTTGGAAATTGCTCTACCACCTCCAAGGTTGTGAACTCCTGAGCATATTCCATTCCAGATAAGTATTCACAGATTTTCTAACTCTTCTCCTCTAATTGTGTCTTACCTGGGGTGAAGGTAATGTCAAGGCATTGTTGTGGATGAGAGTGGGAAGATTTTTGTGTAGCACATATTTGCATACACATTGGATTCATTTTCCAATTTCCCATTAAAAATACTGAATCCCTGACACGAACCCATACCCTACTAGACTCTGACTACTAATCCTAATATGATGGAGAAAAATAACCCAAACAGAATAGAAATACAAGCAGTACAGAGAAGGCATGGTGTATAGTTGGACTTGCCTTTTGCATTATGTAGGGTAGGTGTTATAAATCTAGATAATTTTTAATTGAAATAGTTCTCCATGTGTTTTTAAAGTTAACAAATATGTGAATTTCTATCTCCCTTTCTCTGTAGCCTATTCAGCAAATGTATTTTTATATGCACATATAGAATCCTAGCTGGTATCACATGTACATACTTGTTTGGAGGCTGACGTGGCAGATAAAAATTATGAGAAGAGATAACTCCCTGTAAATGCTGTTGGATCTTAAAATTCAACCTATGGGTGATCTTCCTAGTTGAACAACATTATTCATAAATCCATGTTCAGTAAAATTAATATTTTTGGATCAGTGGATGATATATATTTCACCATGAATTTCGATTGGCATATATACTGCTACTCTTTAATGTCTGTGTGTGTTTTGTGTTTGTGTGTGTGTATATATATATATACAATCTCCAGATTTTTTAAAATATAAAATATATGTGTCTTATTATACACTCCCTAAATACATTCATATTCATGTATGTGGATTTATAATCAAATTTTTACAAGATTATTCTCAGAAATATTCATCCCCCTGAAACACATATTTGTTTACTAGTACTGAAAACTAACTTCAATGAAAGGTGCATACAAATCCTAATATTTCTGCAGTAACTTACCCAGGTTAATATCAATGCAAGTAGATTCCTATGGGACATGATGTGTATTTTGACATTCATTTTTATTCAACACTGGTACAGTACTATTTCTTCAGTTTATGCACATCATAGGATAAATGTTTCATCCAAAATTTCAAAATTTAAAACTTTTGATTCACTTTCAATCACTTCCTGCTTCAGAACACATGTATTCCTCCATGTTTCTTGACTGGTCTTTCATGAGACTTCTTTGGAAACACATTATTTACGATTTGCATAATCAATTTTGAAGCAAAACTCACACACTCTTCATGATCAACCGTAACACTAATATTACCATTAAATGTACAACTGGTTGTAATGAATGTATGTATGCCAATATCAATATAAGATTTCCTGTATATTTTCAGATATCAATTTATTCCAATTCCAATTTCTAATGTTGGGTCCAATTATATTATTTATTCACAGTTTGGTCTATTCATTCATCATCTCTATATTCATCAAAACAGGGTACACCTATTTTTTTCCCCAATACTAATTTATAGGTTGTAAAAATATTGCTCCCCATAATGGTGGAAGAAATACTCATATCACCTGATCTACATATATATATTTTTATCACAGTAATATTCTGGACACAAATGTAAAGGTAACACTTATGATTGTACCAAAACCTAAATTGAACGTGAATATATATTACTAAAACCATCCATGTCCAGGTCTCCTAATGCTCTCAAATTTCAATCCTATTGGTGACTACATATTTGTTTCTTCTAATATCATATATTCAACCTCAACCCTGTTGAAAATGTCTAATCCTGTTACTCACTTTATACTTTGCCTGATTTCCTAATGTCTCTATTTTATATCTGCTTTCCTACATATTTTCCCCAGTTCATCATTGTGACTGACTCTTCATATGTGCTGACATTTTCATTCACTCTCTAAACGAAACCCTATTGCTAAAGAACTATATTTCCAACTCAAAGACTCACTCTTCAACCTAAACCTACTATTTTCCTAATCCTACTGACTATCCCTTTTTGACTGGATGATCTCTTCGACATTCAGGCATCTGAGGTACTAGGTTTTATTCCATTGTATGTAGATTTACCTGCGACCACATTGCAGAATGTAATTCAAAGCTAAATATCATAATCAAGGGCCCAATGCCCTTCCTGGCTTCAAATCTTACCTAGATTTCTCTTTTCATACTTATATTTCAAATACATATTCTTATAAATATTTCAGGTTCCCAATACCATTATTCATCCAGCAGAATGATTCCTAACACAAATAAAACATGTTGTTAACCCTAACCATACACTGTTCCCTCAATCTAAATTTACAGAGGGAAGGGACAGAGTTGGTCTTACAGTAAAGAAATGTAGGGGGTCTTCCACCTACTGAGACCCTCAAAGTTCCATGCTGAAATGATCACTGGAGAATATATACGCAGCTATGAAGGACCTGAGAGAGCAAAAGTCATGTTCAATGGCAAACAACCTGGTCAGGATGAAGGTTTCTGTCTGAATCAGCCTCTCTATTCTTAATGTAGAGAAGATGGACCAAACCAGGCCTGTGTGGGTAGCTGTTCCCGGGTGCCTATGGTTGATATAAGATTCTAACTTGTGAAAGTGTCACAGGAATTAGGGACAACCTCCTTTTCATGTGAGACTTGGAAGCCACTGGTTGGACAAAGTGGTTGCCAAGGCAGTGACCTCATTCAGTTCCTGAAGGAAGTGACCTCACATCACTTCCTTAGTGAAGGAAATCTCAGAACTTGAGATTCATGAAGCCAGGCACCCAGAGTCAGTCCCAGTCCCAGTCCCAGTGGTCTCACTTGTTTGGATTTACCAAGGACAGAGTAAGTCTTTCTTGGTACGTATTGATGTGAGGATTGCAAAATGCCAGTAAAGCTCTGAAGAGGGGCCTTTCCTGAGAAAGCAGGTAGTGGCTCACCTCTGGGTCCTGACACCTTCACAGAGTTGGCCAAGGAGACCAGATCTGAGACATTTCAGGCCATTTAGGGGGAAAATAATATGGCCCACCAGTCAGAGGACACTCCGGATAGTAACAGACCTTCTTGGGGGAAGGAGCTGCCTTTGTGGGTGTTGGTTTGTGGTTTTGTCTCATTTTCTGAGAATAGGTAGGCAAGGCGCTTTATGTGCTGTGGAATGAACTGTTTATTGTAAGTCATTTGACAAGGCGAGTGTTTCTATGTCTGTTTACCTCACTGTGTCCGTGGTTGTACTCATTAGAAAAAAAGAATGCATCAATGGATGTGTCCTGTCTAGTAGAAAGCTTCCCAGAATTCATCCTGCCCAATTTATGAATGGAGTTCAGATTGCCTTATCAATGGGTAACACCTGCAATCTTCCTAAGTTACAGTTTTCTTCCAGAATTCTGGCCCCTCTCCAGAATAGTCTCATGGTTTTGTCTCTAAGGTATGTACCACCTCCAACTCTGTGACATGGCCATGTACTGGATAGCTCAAGTGAATTGTGAGCATCTCAGAAAAATCAGATATATGTGTGACCACTAAAACTCAGTGGAGAAACCCTGCTTTGGGCCTTTTGCTTACCTATTATTCTGTTGCTATGAATGTCACGAAGTTCTTTGCCTCAGGCCACCAATTTGTGAAGCCTGAAGAAAACAGTTTTCAAATGGAAATGAAGGGGCATCACCTAGGGCTCTTTGCTTAATTGCTTTGGAAAGGGATGTGTCTGAATCAGCCTCTTGGCCCTGTGTGAGGCTGTGGCTCAGATTCTCAGCACCTGATGGATCTAAAGAAAGATCCCATGGATGCATACAGAACCAAAATAGCCAAAAGAGCTGTCATTGTGGATGAAGACTCTCGCCTTCCTTTCAAAGGTTCCTGACATCTATCAAGTGAGAATAGGGATCCTTTGGGTCAAGTGAGTTATTCAAAGCCCTGCAGAGGGTAGCCCATATGTGCTTGGGTGTTCTCATTACTCCAATTCACATAAAGAATCTAAACCCCACAGTCAGTAGGCCTCAAATTTGAGAAGCCAAGCAGTATTAATGGCAGACCTATTTGATCATTCCTCGTTCACAGTCAGGGTTTCCAGGCCACACTGATTTTAGGCAAATCGGGGGAAAGGTAGGTTATTTTGGACATTGTCTTGGTCTGTGCCCCTCATGGAAAACTCCATCCAGAGGTTATGATGAGGGTCTACATGGAAGAAGATAAGGGCCATGTGGGAGAATTTTGTTTTGAATTGTGGTAAGTTGTGTGGCAGTTGGAAGAGATGCCTGGGTTTACCTGGGCTTTAACTCTGGTGTGATTCCCCTTAGAGTCTGAGTTCTGGAACTGACCTCAGAGAAGCATTGTCATCAATTGTGTTTGAATTTTACTAGGCCATGCATGAGAGTTGCCCTTGGAACCTGAGATCTAGGCCCAGAGTGGCTTTCCACAGAGCACTGGGAATCTCAGCCAGGATATCACATGATTTTATTCTGAAAGACTTTGCAGCCACAGTTGAGTCAAAACACGCATGGACCTCACATTGTAGACCTCAATGGGCCTGGCTTCATGTGACCTTTTGGCTACTTTTTGGGAAGCCTTGCCTGTGAGTGTTCTCTAGAGCTTTCATTGAAATGAGCTTCCTCAACATTTAATGGTTCCTGAATGAATTGAAACCCCCAGAGCCTCCAAATTCATCCTTGACAAATGGCTTGATAAATACCATGAAATTTTTGAAATTCCCATGACCAGGTGGCACTGGAGAACTTTTGGATGTCCTGTTGCTGATGATGAGTGTACCAGACAGTGCCTTGATTTACTGGGTTTCATGAAATTTGTGTAGAACAGTGATGCCAGTAAGTTGGATCCTGCTCATTAGTGGGCCTAGAGCAGTGGTGTGAAGGTGTGTGATAAAACATGTGTGGTGGTGACATGTGGATCTGCCATTGGCTTCCCAAAGGCTTGTGACTGACATGGTACAGCCAGCAGACCCTTCTATGCAAAGGTGTTTTTTATATAGAGAGGTTTCAGGTCAATGTTCAGAATCAGGTTGCTATGGAAATGGGGGCAACTTATGTGGAATTGAATCCTGGTTGGTGCATTCTCATGCAGACCGTGACCCTCCACACGGGACAGAACTCTCTCCAGCACTGTGTCCCAGTTTAGCTCCTTGTATTTCATGAAGCAAATACCAAACTCCCAGTGCACCTGTGAGAAACACCACGAAAATTGGAGAATGACCAAATGGCTTCACAGTCCACACGTGGAGACACTTACAACCCAGTGACCATAGTTAAACTACAAAGAGAGTATTCAGCATGGCTGCCTCATGTTCATTGGAAAATTAGAAACAATATCCTCCAGGTCACATTGTTGCACACCCAGATTTGATGGTCTCCCAACAAAGGAAGCTAAAGCTCCTAACAACAACATATATTTTTAAGTGCCCAACCTCAGAGGAAGTTTCTCAAGAAGTCTTTACACCAGCAGAGCTCCATGTTTGAGAAATGTTTACCCTGTCCCTTACTTTTGAAAACTCCTCTACCACCTCGGAGGTTGTGATCTCCTGAGCATTTTTCATTCCTGATATATATTCACAGATTTTCTAACTTTTCTCCTCTAATTGTGTCTTACTCGGAACAAAGGCAATGTCAAGGCAATGTTCTGGATGAGAGTGTGAACATTTTTTTGTAGCACATATTTACATACACATTGCATTCATTTTACAATTTTCCATTCAAAATACTGAATCTCTGACATGAACCCATACCCTACTAGACTCTGACTACTACTCCTAATATGATGGAGAAAAATAACACAAACAGAATAGGAATACAAGCAGTTAGGAGAAATCATAGTGTATAGTTGTACTTGTATTTTGCATGATTAATGGTAGGTGTTATAAATCTAGTCAATATTTAATTTAAATAGTTCTCCATGTGTTTTTAAGGTTAACAAATATGTGAATTCCTGTCTCCCTTTCTCTGTATCCTATTTAGCACATGTACTTTTAAATGCACATATAGAATCATACCTGGTATCACATGTACATTTTTGTGAGGTGGCTGATTTGGCAAATACAATTTGTGAGAAGTGATCACTCCTCTTAAACGCTGTTGGAACTGAAAATTCAACCTATAGGTGAGCTTCCTAGTTGAACAACATTATACATAAATCCATGTTCAATTAAAGAAATATTTTTGCATCTGTGGATGATATATATATCATGATAAATTTCGATTGGCATATATATTGCTAATTTAATGTCTCTGTGTGTGTGTGTATTTTGTGTGTGTGTGTATGTGTGTGTGTGTATATATATATATATATATATATATATATATATATATATATATATATATACTCTCCAGAAATATATGTGTCTTATATACACTCTCTAAATTCATTCATGTTCATGTATATGGATTTATAATCAACTTTTCACAAGATTTTTCACAGAAATATTCATCCACCTGAAATACATATTTGTTTCCAGTACTTAAAACTAACTTCAGTTTATTTTGCATACAAATACTATTATTTCTACAGTAACTGACCCAGTTTAACATCAATGCAAGTAGATTCCAGTGGGACATGATGTGTATTTTGAAGGTCATTTTTATTCAGCACTGGTACAATACTATTTCTTCAATTTATGCACATGATAGGATATATATTCCATCCACAAGTTAGCAAACTTATAGGCAGTTGTTTCACTTTTATCACTTCCTGCTTCAGAACACATAAATTTTTCTAGGTTTCTTGACTGGGCTTTTCATGAGACTTCTTTCCAAACACATTATTTTTAATTTCCATGATCACTTTTGAAGCAAAACTCACACACTCTTCATGATAAACCATAATCCTAATATTACCATTAGATGTATTAGTGGTTGAAATGAATGTATGTATACCAATATAAGATTTCCTGTATATTTTCAGATATCAATGGAATCCATTATTTAAATTTGGAACCCATTATATTATTTATTCACATTATGGTCTATTCATGCATTATCTCTATATTCAGAGTCACAGGATATACCTATTTGTACCCCCAATACTAATTTATACATCTTCAAAATATTGCTCCCAGAAATGGTGGAAGAAATACTCACGTCACCTTATCTACCTATACATTTTATCACAGTAATATTCTGGACACAAAAAGCAAAGATGACACTTATTATTTTACCAATGTAAAGGTCAGGCGAGTGTCGGAGGAAGAGACTACCAGAGACTGTCTCATGCAACAGCCAAGGATTTATGGGGGTCCAGCATGCTGGGGTCAGAGCTCCCTTGAATAGAGCACAGAGCCCTGAGAACAGCTTAAGCAGAGCTTATATACTTTCCTTGGAGAGGGCAGATAGGAAAGTTTATTGATGGGTCAGGGCGAGTGGGCGGTTTGAGTCCAAATGGGTGAGGAAGTACATTCTGCAGTTTTGCAGTTGGGTACAGCACTTTCAGGGAACTAGATTAGCAAACAGTTCTCAAGACATCAACAGTGTTTTGTTAAGCATACCGAAAAACTGGAAGTGACAAGTACCTATTTTATTAAGCTTTCATTCCCCACTTCTTCTTTTGGTTACTTTTAATCATAAAAATGATCATTGGGGGTGTCACATTTTATGTTTACTAGTGTGGTATATTGTTTTCTGATTACCATAAGTTTAACTTGTCCAATTTGAGCATGGAGAAAGGAAACTACACGGTTGATCAAACAGGGTCCTACAATTACCAATAATTGAGGATTATTAATGGACCGGCCAGGGCTGATGAAAACGTAGTTAATGAGGGGGCTTTGTGAACCAAGACTCAAACCACCTTTTTTGGGCCTCTCTCTCTTGTTGATGCTCTTCAAGGCATCTTCTTAATTTAATCATAGATTCTTTTACAACTCCAGTATGGTCGGCATAAAAACAACATTCTTCCCTCAATGCAGGACGAAGGCCCCTTCTCTCATGAAGAGGAGGTCCAACCCTCGACTGTTCTGTAAAATAACTTCAGAGAGAGAAGTTAAAGATTCGTGTAAAGCTGTGAAGGAGGTTTTTAATATCTTTAAGTTTTGGTCTATTACTGCTTCTAATTGGGTCATTTGTTGTGTCCCATGGACCAGGGCAGTGGTTCCTGTGCCCACCCCTGCAGCAACTCCTATTCATAATAGGATGACTAAAGTGAAGGATACAGGTTCCTGGCAGAACCGGGTTGTTTGCCCCCCTATTTGATATTTAAATGTACCTGCGTCATGATAGAGCACTCTGGAAAACATCTGCACCATTACATAATTAATCACATCTGTTGACCATTTTATGAAAACATAAACAATGTTTAAGTGTATAGAATTGTACTGCTGTAGAGATGGACAAGGCAAGGTACCTAAGATAGCACAGAAGACAGGGAAACAGTCTTATTTGGTTGCATCCGGATTTAGAGGGCATTGCTTCTGTTGTAATCAATTAATCCCTGAACCCAAAGTTTAGGTTGTTTCAGAATTTTGTACCCAGCACGTAAGGGAAGGGGCTCAGAAGTTCACAGTCTGCAGAAGTTCACAAAAAGCAGTTTTTGTTTCTGTTTTTTTTTCCTCTGTTCTGGGAAAGTTAACTTCTTAAGGACACCTGGGAGGGGGAGAGCTTTTTTCTTCTTTTTTTTCTTTTCCTCCCTGGCAGCTGTTACCATGGAGCACAGTTGGTAACTTCTATATCTTAGAAATGTAGCCATCTCTTTGAAGCCCCAGCTCTAGGCCAGAGGCCTTCTTCATATATTTTGTTAGAAACTACTAAGTGGGTGTCTAGCTTAGGAGTGCTGATTTTTCCAGCCAGTGGCCAAGTAGAACAGAGCAACACGAATAGAGGAAGTTTATCTACATTGAAGTCTTTTATAGGAACTGTGTTGCTGAAAGGCTTAAAGTCAGCCATGGTGAAGACTTCTGGAGAAGGTCATTTAAGACTTTTCTGTGGGCCTGGTACAGAGGGGAAGACAGGGAAGGCAGGGGATGAGAGCAGCTCCGTGGATCTGAGGATGAGGAAAAAGAGATATAAAAGAATTATGGGAAAGGGGTTTGGGATTTTCCTGGCAACAAAACTTGAGCAGTAGAACAGGTAGAGCAGAGGGGAAGACGGGAGTGAGTATCCCAAAAAGCCTGTGAGGGACTTTAAATTCTTAGTAACCTGTTTTCAGTGATGACAAAGCAACTTTAAAGGCCATTTTAATTACATCTTTGATAGGAGTCTGAGGGCACTCCTTAGCTGGTTTGAGCTTTGGGTTAGCTGGTAAGAGGACCTGGTGGGACCCGGTGTGGGCACTGACAGGAGGAGAGAGGAGTGAGAGGGTGGAAGGGTACCTCAGTACCTGCAAGCTCAGCAAGGGGCAATGGTCTGAGAACCGACGGAAATTTGGGTTTTTGATCTAGTAACTGGAGCTGAGAAATCAGGTTGCTGATGTGGGAGTGACAGCAGAGAGTCTGGGGCAGAAGGCTGCGGGTGAGTATCTATTGGAGAAGCATAGTTCAGGATTTGAGCATAGGAGGGAAAAGGCCTACACGTAGGGGAATTTCCTTCCACACTTTTGAGCACTTGTCGAAGTTGAAAAGGTCACGCAAAATTTGAGGATCTAGAGACCCCTCTGGTGGCCATCGGTTTTTGTTATCTAACTGGTAGTATGGCCAATGCTGTGTACTGAATTTGATGAGGAGTTTTGCTTCCACCAGGTAGCCCCTGTATCCTCACATCCCCATTATTTACAGAAGAAGTTGGCTTTTCCCCCACACAGTCGTGGCTGTTTTTGGCTTTGGTAGTCCGCCAGGCAAACATAGTAATCTAGGCTAGCCAACCTGCATCTGGCTCGCGTGTCCCTACATCCATAATGTTTGTTTCCATTATCTATTGTATGGAAAGTATTTAATGGAATTTTTGGGGATCCTCTTCATCAGGGATTTCCCAATAGGAAAGACGTATAGCCAGCTGACAAATTTCTTGGTGGGGTGATGGCCACCAGGTCCCTAAGTGGGCTGTATGTGCGATAGACCATACTTCTTGTCTAGTAGGTTTTGTGATCAGCCGTCGCTGCTGAACGGGTTGATGAGGGTTAGGACTACTGGTGACCAATTGGAGAGTCTATAGTCTTATTCACATGGCGAATATACAATTTGAAAATGTTACCAGTCTTTTCCATTTTTCAGCCAGATTCTGAACAGGGCACAGGCTTGAGATGAGAATTAGGAACCAGGAAGTGATTCCGTCTAACTTTAGCACTGTAGGTGTTATAAGTAGCACCTGGTATGGTCCTGTCCAGCCGGGTTCCAGGGATGACACCTGATGTTGTCTTATGTAGACAAAGTCTCTTACTTGATATAGATGTGGAGTACCCTCTTCAGCAGGTTGGTAGGCAGTGGCCAGCTGTTTCCACAGGTATTACTGAGTTCCTTCCAGAACTTTAAGTCTGTCAAGCAAGGTGGTGTGGAAGGGATCGTTAGATCTTTGAGTTAGGGCTAGGTCCCTTACTGGAGATGGGGCCCCATAGAGAATTTCATAGGGGGTGAGGTTACACAAAGAAACAGAGGGAGTATTTCTTGCATGAAATAGTGCATAAGGCAGGAGCATAGTCCAATCTTTTATGCTACTCTTTAAGCTTAATTTCGTTTAGGTCTCTTTAATGGTTCTATTTAATTTTTTTACCTGTCCTGAACTCTGGGGTCTATAAGCACAATGTAACTTCCAATTAATCCCCAGGGTCCTGGCTAACCCCTGAGTTACCTGGGCCATGAACGCTGGTCCATTTTCAGACCCTATTACCTTAGGCAGGCCGTACCTTGGAAAAATATCTTTCAGGATCTTCTTGACCACCATTTGCGCCTTTTTTTTTGGGGGGGGGGAGGCTTCAATCCATCCTGAAATATATCTACAAAGAGTAGGAGATATTTAAGTCCATACCATGCTTGCTTAATTTCAGTAAAGTCCACTTCCCACAATTGTCCTGGTCTGGTTCCTCGTAGGTGCTTTCCTGCAGGAAGCTTGGAAGTGTAAGCATTAACCTATTGACAGACCCGACAGGCTTTTTTTTACCTGTTCAGTTATTTCCTTTCACTGTGAGTCGGTTAGTGGAAAACTCTGTTCTTGATCCTTCAGGAATTCCTGCAATTTCTTTGAACCAAGGTGAGTGAACTGATGTACATTTTTAACGTAGTGTAGGGCTTTCTGAAATTTCAGGCTTTGCTCAGTGAAGTTGAGGAGTACAGTGTCAGTGTCCTTAGATGTTATCAAAAGCTTGCTGGATCTCAGGGGTCCATTAGAATTGGGCATCTCCCTTTAACAGCGGGTGTAAATGAGAAGTTAAGGACCCAAACACAGGAATCCTTAACCTGCAAAACCCAGCAGTCCCAAGAAACTCTCTGTGTTGTCTGCTGTTAGATGGGGGTGGTTTCTGCACAACCGTTTGATTTCTGGGCTCAGTGAGCCATCGTTTACTGCCCCTAAAGGAATAGCCCAGGAAGATTACTTCTTGCTGGCAAATTTGGGCCTTTTAGGAAGAAGCTCTATACCCGAGTTGAGGAAGCTCACATAATACTGCTTGGGTCCCAGATTCACAGATATCCTTGGTGTTGGGTGCCAGTAGCAGGTCATCCACGTATTGAAGCTGGGTGACTTCAGGGTGCGTAGTTCTGAAGCTGTTGAGATCTCTTTGGAGGGCTTCATCAAAGAGAGTGGGGGAGTTTTTCAACAATTTTGGGGAGTCTAGTCCAAGTTAGTTGATCACACGTTCCAGTTTCTGGGTCTACCCACTAGCAAGCAAACAGCAACTGACTATATTTATGCAGAGGCAAGCAAAAGAAAGCATCTTTTAAGTCCAGAACAGTATACCATTTCCTCTCAGGGTTCAGAGTGATAAGCAGATTGTACGGATTAGGTACACTGGGTTGAATGTCCTACACTCTGTTGTAGGTCTCTCTTATGTCTTTAATGGGGGATAGTCCCCGGCTCCTGGCTTTTTATACTGGTAGCGGGGGAGTGTTTTAGGATGATTGACAAGGCCTTAGGACCCTAAGGCCAGATATTTCTGAATATGGGGCCTTATCCCATCTTTAGCTTTTTTGCTCAGAGGATATTTTTTGACATTGATTGGGGAGGCTGAGGTTTTGAACTCCACTGTTTTTGGAGGTTGTTTCATGGCTAGTCCTAACCCAGCAGTTTTTTTCCAGGCATCTGGGTAATCTGTTATCCATTTCTGGGGTAGCTTGCCTGTTTGATCAGTCTTGGGGGGTGTGAAGAGTTGCTGTTCATCTTCTACTGACATATTTAAAGACATGAATATAGGAGTTTATACTAAAGGATTTAGAAATATCATTTTGGGGCCTTAATGGTTAAAAGTCATTTTGGCACGGAGCTTGGTGAGCGGATCTCTGCCCATCAATGGGGCCAGGCATTCTGGGATTATTAGGAAGGAGTGATGGATTTTTCCTTTCCTCATGTCCATGGTTTTCTTAGTTGTCTAATTCCCATATTTACTGGTGTTAGCACTTTGAACTAGAGAGCTTTTATTTGATAGAGGGCCCAGTGGGGCCTTAAGGACTAAGTATACTGCCCCTGTATTCACTTCAAAGTTTACTGGGGTCCCCTCCACATCAAAAGTTACCCTGGGTTTATTCGGAGTCTAGCAATCTGGGGCTCAGTGCTCACTTGAATAGAGCAGAGAGCAATGAGAACAGCTTAAGCAGAGCTTATATACTTTCCTTGAAGAGGGCAGGGAGGGAAGCTTATTGATGGGCCAGGGCGAGTGGGCGGTTTCCGTGCAAACAGGTGAGGGTGTACATTCTCTGTTTGGCAGTCGGGGACAGCACATTCTGGGAAAAAAAATTAGCAAACAGTCCTCAAGGTTTCAACAGTGTTTTGTTAAGCATACAGAAAAACAGGAAGTGACAAGTACCTATCTTATTAACCTTTCACCAAATCCTAAATGGAAAGTGAGCATGGATTTCTAAAAACATCCATGTCCAGGTTGCTTAATGCTCGCAAATCAATCCTATTGGTGACTACATATTTGTTGCTTTCTAAGATTATATATTCAACCTCAACCCTGTTGAAAATGACTAATACTAACCCTCACTTTATGCTTTTCCTGATTTCCTAATGTCTCCATTGATATCTGCTTTCATACATATTTTCCTGAGTTCATCATTGTGACTGACTCTTTACATGTGCTGAAATTTACATTCACTCTCTATCCGAAACCCTATTGCTACAGAACTTTTGTTCGAAATCCTATACTCACTCTTTTTTCTATACCTACCAACTATCTTCCTAATCCTACCGACTATCCCTTTTTGACTGGAAATTCTCTTTGACAATCAATCATCCAAGGTACAAGGTCCTATGCCATTGTATATCAATTTATCTGAGACATCTGTGCAGAATATAATTCAAAGCTAAGTATCCCAATCAACAGCCCAATGCCCTTCTTGGATTCAAATCTTATCTAGATTTCTGTTTTCATACTTATATTTCACCTATATATTTTCGTAAATATCGCGAGTTCCCAATACCATTGTTCATTCCTCAGTATGATTTCTAACCTAAATCAAACCTGTTATTACTCTAACCATACACTGTACCCTCAAACTAACTGTACAGAAGAGCCGAAAGAGAGTTTGTCTTACAATACAGTAATGTAGGGGCTCTTCCACCTGCTGAGAACATCAAAGGTACAAGCAGAAATGATACCCTGGAGAAGTTGCAGGCAGCTATGAAGGACCTAATAGAGCAAAAGTCATCTTCCATGACAAACAACCTGGTCAGTATTAAGGGATGTGTCTGAATCAGCCTCTCCTTTCTTAATGTAGAGAAGATTGATCAAACCATGCCTGTGTGGAGAGCTGTTCCCAGGTGCCTATGGTTGATATACCATTCTAACTTGTGAAAGTGTCACAGGAAGTAGTGGCAGCCTCCATCTCATGGGAACCTTGGATGAATCTGGTAGGACAAAGTGGTTGCCAAGGCAGTGACCTCATTCAGTTCCTGAAGAAAGTGACCTCACCTCACTTTCCTGGTGATGGAAATCTCTGAATTTGGGATCCAGGAAGCCAGGCACCGAGAGCCAGTCCAAGTCCCAATCCCAGTGGTCTCACTTGTTTGGATTTACCAAGGACAGAGTCAGTCTTCCTTGGTACCTACTGATATGAGGATTGCCAAATGCCTGAAGAGCTCTGAAGAGGGGCCTTTACTGAGAAAGCAGGTAGTGGTTCACCGCTGGCTGTTGACAACTTCACAGAGTTGGCCAAGGAGACCAGATCTGAGACAGTACAGGCCATTTTAGGGGAACATAGTATGGCCCACTATTCAGAGGACACTCCGGATAGTCACAGACCTACTTGAGTTAAGGAGGTGCCTTTGTGGGTGTGGGTGTGAGTTTGTGGTTTTGTCTCATGTTCTGAGAATAGGTAGGAAAGGCTGTTGTTTTGATTGGAGTGGACTGTTTCTAGAAAGTTGTTTGACTAGGCGAGTGCTTCTATGTCTGTGTATCCCACTCTGTCCATGGTTGTAGACATTCGAAAAGAGAATGTATCAATGTATGTGTCCTGTCTAGTGGAAAACTTTCCAGCATTCATCAGGCCTAGTTGATGAATGGACTGTGGCTTTCCTTATGGATGGGCAACACCTACTAACTTCCTAAGTTCCTGTTTTCTTCCTGAATTCTGGCCACTCTCCAGAATAGCCTCATAGTTTTGTGTCCAAGATACATACCACCCCCAAGCTCTGTGACATGGCCATGTACTTGATAGCTATAGGAAATGGGAACATCTTAGAAAACTCAGACATCATTGTGACCAGTAAACGCTCAGTGAAGAAACCATATTTTGGTTCATTTGCTTACCTATTGTTCTGTTGCCCTGAATGTCAGGAAGGTCTTTGCCTCAGGCCACCCCTTTGTGAAGCCTGAATAAAACAGTTTTAAAATGGAAATAAATGGGAATAACTTGTGGTTCTTTGCTTTGGAAAGGGATGTGTTTGAATCAGCCTCCTAGCCCTGTATGAGGTTGTGGCTTAAATTTTCAGCACATGATGGATCTAAAGATAGATACCATGTGTGCAATCAAAACCATAATGGCAAAAATTCAGTAATTGTGGATGAGTCTCTTGCCTTCCTCTGTTAGGTACCTGACCTCTATCAAGTGAGACAGGGATCCTTTTGGTCAAATGAGTTTTTCAAAGTCCGCAGAGGTGCTTGTGTTTTCTCGTGACTCCAAATCACATAAAAAAATCTATACCTGAGAGTCAATAGGGCTCAAATTGGAGAAGCAGAGCAGTATTAACGGCAGGCCTATTTGATCACTTCTGGTTCACAGGAAGGGTGTCCAGGCCACCCTGACTTTAGGCAAATGAGGGGCAAGGGAGAATATTTTGGACACTGTCTTGGGATGCGTCCCGCATGGAAACCTCCAGCCAGAGTTTATGATGAGTGTCTATATTTAACAAGATGAGGGCCATGTGGGAGTGTTTTGGTTTTAATTGTGGTCATTCGTGTGGTGGTTGGAAGAGATGACTGGATCCAACTGGGCTTGAACTATGGTGTCATTCCCCTTAGAGACTGAGTTCTGGAACTTACCTCAGAGAAATATTGCCATGAATTGTGTTGGGATTTAGGAGGCCACGCATGAGAGTCACCCTTGGAAACTGAGATCTAGGCCCAGTGTCGCTTTCCACAGAGCACTGGGAATCTCAGGAGGATATCACACAATTTTATTCTGAAAAACTTGTCAGACATATTTGATAGTCAAAACACACATGGACCTCAATTGTAGACCTCAATGGGCCTGGCTTCATGTGACCTTTTGGCCACTCTTTGGGAAGCCTTGCCTGTGAGAGTTCTCCAGAGCTTTCATTGAAATGAGCTTCCTTGCCATTAAATAATTTCTGAATGAATTGAAACCCACAGTGTCTCCAACTTCATCCTTGAAAATTGGCTAGATAAATACCATGAAATTTTTGAAATTTCCTTGACCAGGTGGCACTGGAGAACATTTGGATGTCCAGTTGCTGATCATGAGTGTACCAGACAGTGTGTTGATTGACTGGTTTTCATGAAAATGGTGTAGAAAAGAGATGCCAGTCATTTGAAGCCTGTTGAGTAATGGGCCCAGAGCGGTGGTGAGCAAGTGTGTGATAAAACATCTGTGGTGGGGTCATGTGGATCTGCCATTGGCTTCCAAATGGCTTGAGACTGACATGGTGCAGCCAGCAGATCCTGTATGTAAAGACATCTGGTTATATAGAGAGGTTTCAGGGCAATGTTCAAAATCAGGTTTCTATGGTCAAGGGAGCAACCTATGTGGTATACAAGCCCTGTTGGTGCATTCTCCTGCAGGCCCTGACCCACCAAACGTGAAAGAACTTCCTCCAGCCCTTTGTCCCAGTTGAACTCCTTGTATTTCATGAAGCAAATACCAAACTCCGAGTGCAGTATCAAGAAACGTTTTGAAAAGTGGAGGATGACCTAATGGCTTAGCAGTCTACATGGGGAGACACTTAGACCCAGTGGCCATAGTTTACCTACAAAGAGAGAAATCAACACTGCTGCTTCATGTTCATTGAAGAATTATAAACCATGTCCTCCAGGTCACAGATGTGCAGACCAAGCTTTGATTGTCTCACTAGAAAGGAAGCTAAAGCTCCTGACAACAACATATATTTCAAGTGCCCAACCTAGAGGCAGTTTCTCCAGAAGTCTTTAGGCTGGTAAATCTCCATGTTTGTGGAGATTTTACACTGTCCCTTACTTTTGGAAACTCCTCTACCAACTCCAAGGTTGTGAACTCCTGAACATTTTTCATTTCAGATATGTATTCAAAGATTGTCTAACTCTTCTCCTCTAAATGTGTCTTACTTGAGGTGAAGGTAATGTCAAGGCATTGTTCTGAATGAGAGTGGGAAAATTTTTGTGTAGCACACATTTGCATACACATTGATTCATTTTACAATTTTCCATTTGAAATACTGAATTCTTGACACTAACTCATACCCTACTAGACTCTGACTACTAATCCTAATATGATGGAGAAAAATACCCAAACAGAATGAAAATACAAGCAGTTTACAGCAGGCATTGTGTATTGTTGGACTTCCTTTTTGCATGATAGAGGGTAGGTATTCTAAATCTACTCAATTTTTAATTGAAATAGTCCTCCATGTGTTTTTAATGTTAACACATATGTAAATTCCTGTCTTCCTTTCTATGTAGCCTACTCAGCACATGTATTTTTATATGCAAATATAGAATCCTACGTGGTCTCACACGTACATTTTTTTGAGTTGGCTGACTGGACAGAAACAAGTTGTGAGAAGAGATCTCGTAAACGCTGGTGGAACTGAAAATTAAAACTATGGGTGAGCTTCCCAGTAGAACAGTTTATACATAAATCCATGTTCAGTAAAATAAATATATTTTCATCTGTGGATGATATATATTACTGATAAATTACGTTTGGCATATATATTGATACTTTTTAATTTATTTTTGTGTTTTTCTGTATATATATATATCTGGAGAGTGTGTGTGTGTGTATATATATATATATATATATATATATATATATATATATATATATATATACACACACACACTCTCCAGATTTTATAAAATATGAAATATATGTCTCTTATATACACTCCATCAATTCATTCATGTTCATGTATGTGGATTTATAATCAACTTTTCACAAGATTATTCTCAGAAATATTCATCTACCTGAAATACATATTTGTTTCCCAGTATGAGAACTAACTTCAATCAATGGTGCTTACAAATCCTAATATTTCTACAGTAACAGACCCAGTTTAACATCAATGCAAGTAGATTCCTATGGGACTTAATGTCTATTTTGACCTTTATTTTAATTCAACACTGGTACATTAGTATTTCTTCAGTTTTTGCACATCATAGGACATATATTTCATCCACAAGTTAGCAAATTAATAAGAATTTGTTTCACTTCCTGCTTCAGAACACATGAATTCTTCCATGTTACTTGACTGGTCTTTTCATGAGACTTCTTTCCAAACACATTATTTTCGATTTCCATAATCAATTTTGAAGCTAATCTCACACACTCTTCATGATAAACTATAACATTAATATTACCATTAGATGTAAAACTGGTTGGAATGAATGTATGCATATCAATATAAAATTTCCTGTATATTTTCACATTTCAATTCAATCCATTATTTAAAGTTGGAACCAGTTATGTTATTTATTCACTGTATGGTCTATTAATGCATTATCTCTATATTCATAAACACAGTGTACACCTATTTGTCCCCCCATTACTAATTTGTACCTCTTCAAAATATTGCTCCCAGAAATGGTGGAAGAAATACTGATGTCACCTTATCTATATATACATTTTATCACAGTAATATTCTGGACACAAAAAGCAAAGGTCAAACTCATGATTGTATCAAAGCCTAAATGGAAAGTGAGCATGGATTACCAAAAACAACCATGTCCTGGTTACCTAATGCTCTCAAATGTCAATCCTATTGATGACTACATATTTGTTTCTTCCTAAGATTATATATTCAACCTCAAGCCTGTTGGAAATGTCTAATTCTATCACTCACTTTACACTTTGCCTGATTTCCTAATATCTCTATTGATATCTGCTTTCCTACATATTTTCCCTAGTTCATCATTGTGACTCATACTTCACATATGGTGACATTTACATTCACTCTCTACGCGAAACTCTATTGCTAAAGAACTTTTGGTCCAAATCCTATACTCACTCTTCTTTATAAACCTACTGACTATCTTACTAATCCTACTGACTATCACTTTTTAACTCGATGTTCTCTTCAACAATCAATCATTCAAGGTAAAAGGTCCTATGCCATTTTATATCAATTCATCTGAGACACATGTGCAGAACATAATTCAAACCTAAGTATCCCACTCAAGGGCCCAATGCCCTTCTGGCTTCATATCTTACCTACATTTCTGTTTTCATACTTATATTTCACCTATATATTCTTGTAAATATCACAGGTTCCCAATACCATTATTCATCCGGCAGAGAGATTCCTAACCCAAATCGAACATGTTATTAACCCTAAATATACACTGTTACCTCAATCTAACTTTACAGAAGAGGAGGGACAGAGTTTCTCTTTAAATACCGGAATGTAGGGAATCTTCCACCTGCTGAGAACATCAAAGGTCCATGTAGAAATAATCCCTGGAGAAGATGTAGGCAGCTGTGAAGTTCCCGAGAGAGCAAAAGTCATCTTCCATTGCAAACAACCTGGTGAGGATGAAGGGATGTGTCTGTATCAGCCTCTATCAACTTAATGTAGAGAAGATAGACCAAACCAGGCCTGTGTGAAGAGGTGTTCCCAGGTGCCTATGGTTGATATACCATTCTAACTTTTGAAAGTGTTACAGGAAGTAGGAACAGCCTCCATCTCATGGGCCCTTAGAAGTAACTATTTGGACAAAGTTGTTGCCAAAGCAGTGACCTCATTCAGTTTCTGAAGGAAGTGACCTCACCTCACTTCCTTTGTGATGGAACTCTCTGAACTTGGGATCCAGGAAGAATGGCACCCAGAGCCAGTAGCAGTCCCAGGCCCAGTGGTCTCACTTGCTTCAATTTACCAAGGACAGAGTCAGTCTTTCTTAGTGCCTACAGATGTGAGGATGTTCAAATGCCAGAAAAGCTCTGAAGAGGGGCCTTTCCTGAGAAAGCAGGTAGTGGCTCACCCATGGCTAATGACAACTTCACAGAATTGGCCAAGGAGACCAGATTTGAGACAGGACAGGCCATTTGGGGGGAATATAGTATGGCCCACCATTCAGAGGACACTCTGGGTAATCACAGAACTACTTGGAGCAAAGGTGGTGCCTTTGTGGGTGTGGGTGTATGTTCATGGTCTTGTCTCATGTTCTGAGAATAGGTAGGAAAGACTGTTTGTTTGGATTGGCGTGGACTGTTTCTAGTTAGTCGTTTTGCAATGCGAGTGCTTCTATGTCTGTGTATCCCACTGTGTCCGTGGTTGTAGACATTAGAAATAAGAATGCATCAAAGGATGTGTCCTGTCTAGTAGAAAGCTTCCCAGCATTCATCTTGCCCAATTTATAAATGGACTGTGGCTTTTGTTATCAAAGGGCAACACCTGATATCTTCATAAGTTTCTGTTTTCTTTCTGAATTCTGGACACTCTGCAGAATAGCTTCATGGTTTTGTGTCCAAGATATTTACCACCTAAAAGCTCTGTTATATGGCCATGTAGTGGGTAGCTAGTGTGACCAGGAAAGTCTCAGTGGAGAAACCCTGATTTGGGCTTTTTGCTTACCTATTGTTCTGTTGCCCTGAATATCAGGAAGGTATTTACCACAGGCCAATTCTTTGTGAAGCCTGAAGAAAAAAGTTTTCAAATGGAAATGAATGGACATCACCTGTAGCTCTTTGCTTAATTGCTTTGGAAATGGATTTGTCTGAAACAGCCTCTTGGCCCTGTGTGAGGCTGTGGTTAGATTCTCAGCACCTGATGGATCCCATGTGTTCATCCAAAACCAAAATGATCAAAAGATCAGTCATTGCGGATGAAGTCTCTTGCCTTCCTCTGTAAGGTTCCTGACCTCCATCAAGTGAGAAGAGGGATTCTTTGGGTCAAATGCATTCTTCAAAGCCAAGGAGAGGCAAGCCCAAAGGTGCTTGCATTTTCTCATGCTTCCAATTCACATAAAGAATCTAAACCCCACAGTCAGTCGTCCTCAAATTGGAGAAGCAGAGCAGTATTAACGGCACACTATTTGATCACTCCAGGTTCACAGGAAGGTGTTCAGGCCACCCCGACTTTAGGCAAATGAGGGGCAAGGGAGCTAACTTTGGACACTATCTTGTTCTGCATCCCTCATGGAAACCTCCAGCCAGAGTTTATAATGAATATCTATATGGAAGAAGATGAGGGCCTTGTGGGAGTGTTTGGGTTTTAATTTTGGAAGTTTGTGTGGCGGTTGAAAAAGATGACTGGCTCCACCTGGTCTTGAACTCTGGTGTGATTCCCCTTAGAGACTGAGTTCTGGAACTGACCTCAGAGAATAATTGCCATGAGTTGTGTTGGGATTTTAGGAGGCCATGAATGACAGTCGCCCTTTGAAACTGAGATCTGTGCCCAGAAAGGCTTTCCACAAGGCACGAGGAATCTCAGCCAGAATATCACATGATTTTATTCTGAACGACTTGGCAGCCATAGTTGAGAGGCAAAACACACATGATCTCACATTGCAGACCTCAATGGGCCTGGCTTCATGTGACCTTTTGGCGACCCTTTGGGAAGCCTTGCCTGTGAGTGTTCTCCAGAGCTTTCATTGAAATGAGCTTCCTCAACATTTAATGGTTCCTGAGTGAATTGAAAATCATAGTGCCTCCAACTTCATCCTTGAAAAATGGCTAGAGAAATACCATGGAATTTTTGAAATTTTCATGACCAGGTGCACTGGAGAACTTTTTGATGTCCAGTTGCTGATCATGAGTATACCAGACAGTGCCTTGATTGACTGCGTTTCTTAAAAATGGTGTAGAACAGAGATGCCAGTAAGTTGGAGCCTGCTGAGTAGTGGGCCTAAAACAGTGGTGGGCAGGTGTGTGATAAAACATCTGTGTTGGGGCCATGTAGATCTGCCATTGGCTTCCAAATGGCTTGTAACTGACATGGTGCAGCAAGCAGACCCTTATATGTAAAGGCATCTTGTTATATGGAGAGGTTTCAGGGCAATGTTCAGAATCAGGATGCTATGGTCAAGGGGGCAAACTATGTGAAATAGAAGCCTGACTGGTGCATTCTCCTGCAGACCCTGAGGCACCACATGTGACAGAACTCCCTCCAGCACTCTGACCAAGTTGAACTCCTTGTATTTGTGGAGCAAATAACAAACTCCCAGTGCTCTACTAAGAAAAGTAGAGCATGATCAATTAGCTTCACAGTCCACACAGAGAGACCCTTAGACTCCAGTTGCCACAGTTTACCTACAAAGTGAGAATTCAGCACTGCTGCCTCATGTTCATTGGAAAATAAGATACCATGTCCCCCAGGTCACATAGATGCAGACCAGTTTTGATGCTCTCACTATAGAGGAAGCTAAAGCTTCGGACCACAACATACATTTTAAGTGCCCAAACTCAGAGGCAGTTTCTCAATATGTCTTTAGGCCTGCAGAGCTCCATGTTTGTGGAGTGTTTACCCTGTCCCTTACTTTTGGAAACTCCTCTACCACCTCCAAGCTTGTGAACACCGAGAATATTCCATTCCAGATATGTATTCACAGATTTTCTAACTCCTCTCCTCTAATTGTGTCTTATTAGGGGAGAAGGTAATGTCAAGGCATTGTTCTGAATGAGAGTGGGAAGATTTTTGTATCACACATATTTGCAAACACAATGGGTTTATTTTCCTATTTTCTATTCGAAATACTGAATCTCTGACACCAATCCATAACCTACTAGACTCTGACTACTAATCCTAATATGATGGAGAATAGTAACCCTAACAGAATGGAAATACAAACAGTTCAGAGAAGGCATGGTGTATACTTGGACTTCCCTTTTGCATTATATGGGGTTGGAGTTATAAATATAGTCAATGTTTATTGAAATATTTCTCCATGTGTTTTTATCATTAACAAATATGTGAATTCCTCTCCCCTTTCTCTGTCACCTATTCAGCACATGTATTTTTATATGCTCATATAGAATACTACCTGGTATCACACAGACTTTCTTCTGAGGTGGCTGACTTGGCAGATACAAATTGTGAGAAGAGATCACTCCTCCTAAACCCTTTTGGAACTGAAATTTCAACCTATGGGTGAGCCTCCTAGTTGAACAACATTATACATAAATCCATTTTTAGTAAAATGTATTTTTTTGGATATGTGAAGGATATATATTTCATTTTGAATTTCGATTGGCATATATATTGCTACTTTTTAATGTCTGGGAGTGTGTTTCTGTATATATATATATATATATATATATATATATATATATATATATATCACTCTCCAGATTTTTCAAAATATGAAATATATGTGTCTTATTATACACTCCCTAAAATCATTGATATTCACGTATGTGGATTTATAATCAACTTTTCACAAGATTATTCTCAGAAATTCAGATTATTCATTCACCTGAAATACATATTTGTTTCCTAATACTGAAAACTAACTTCAGTAAATGCTGCATACAAAGCATAATATTTCATCATTGCCTGATGGCCACGAATAGAGTGCATCACACCCAGTGTAACGCGCCACTGCACAGGTGAATAACGAGATAGAACCACAAAAAACTATCTTGTTAAGAACTTACAGCAAAAAGGGGGTGCACCAATACCTATAAGAAAGATTTTTAGAACTGAGATCTGGTAATTGGGTCTGAAAAACGAGCCAAATGTGCAACCGGAGATCCGGTCTGACTGATCCTCAAAACAATAGAGTGTCTGGGTTCCAATTGACACCCTCCACACCCAACAAATGACAGGCCCAGAATACAGATTGAACTGCAGAGAAGCATCACTCAGGGGAAATCTAGTCTAGCAGGAGAAACCAGGACTAGCAGGAGAAACCAGGGGACTAGAGGCCAGGCTCTTGTGACTGGGAAGCTGGAGAACACAGAAGCGCAGGTGACAGTCCAACTGCTGTCCGCGTGACTGGGCGTCTGGAGAACACCGGCGCGCAGGAGACCGACTGCGCCACTGGGTGGCTAGTGATTGCCCACCCGCCAGTGACCTAGAGCTGAAACCAACTGGAGACAGTCCAGTTCCATCCCCGTATTCGAACATTTCGGCAAGGAGCCTGGGCCCGCCAAAGCAGAGGGGTGACGTCACTGGAGCTCGGCCTTCGGAATTCCCTACAAGTGGAATCCACTTTAGCAGTCTTAGTCTACCAACACAAAGGAGAGACAACAGAGATACACAACACCGAAACAAATCTATAGAATAAAACAGAAACACAGCAATCAAATAGAGCTGGAAAGTAAAATGAGCATCATGAAAAAACAAGGGAAAGAAAGGAGTACAAACAATGCAGGACAACTTAATTCTACAGGAGGACCTAGAAGCATCAGAAACAGGGATAGGGAAAGAACTTAAGGCATACCTAACTCAGATGGAAAGGAATATTAGAGAAGACATGAGGCAGCAAGTCCAAGCAATAAAAGTATATTTTGAAAATGAATTAAACAAACAAACTCAAATGGCAAACAACGAGCTTTACCAGGAGATAGAGCTCTTAAAAGAAATCAAACAGTAATACTAGAAATGCAGGAAAGTATTAACCAAATTAAAAACTCAAACGAGAATATTACAAATAGACTAGATCAAGCAGAAGTCAGAATATCAGATAATGAAGACAAAGTTTATCAACTTGAAAAGAATATAATCAACACAGAAAAGAGGCTTAAATCCCACTAGCAATCTATTCAAGAGATATTAGATGTCATAAAAAATGAGAGTCATTGGTATAGAAGAAGGCATAGAGATTCAAACCAAAGGAATGGAGAACATATTAAATAAAATAATTCTAGAAAACATCCCAGAGATGAAAGATGGATCGGATTGTCAAATCCTGGAAGCCTACAGGACCCCAAACATTCAAAATCATAATAGACAAACTCCAAGACATATAATTATGAAGATAGCCAACATACAGAACAAGGAGAGAATATTAAACACTATAAGAGAAAGGAGGCAGATTACATTCAGGGGAAAACCAATTAGGTTAATGACTGATTTTTCATCACAGACTTTGAAAGCGAGAAGATCCTTGAACAATGTATTTCAAATGCTGAAAAATAATGGATTCCAACCAAGAATACTCTATCCAGCAAAATTAAGGTTCAGATTTGAAAACGAAATTAAAGTCTTTCACAATAAACAAAAGCTAAAAGAATTCGCAGCCAGAAAACCAGCACTGCAAATCATTTTGAGCAAAATACTACAAGAAGAGGAATTGATAAATAGTGCCGAAAACTAACAGCAGGGGGTATCTCAGTAAAGGGGGAGGAAAATTACCAAAAAAGTAAAAACTAGCCAAACTAAAACATAATAAATAAATAAACATGATTGGAAGAACAAATCATATTTCAATTGTAACCTTAAATGTTAATGGCCTAAATTCACCAATCAAGAGAATGGGCTAGTAACCTGGATCAAAAAAAATAAATCCAACAATATGCTGCCTTAAGGAGACTCATATGATAGGAAAAGACATACGCAGGGTGAAGGTAAAAGGTTGGGAAAAATCATACCACTCACATGGCCCTCAGAAGCAAGAAGGAGTGGCCATACTCATGTGGAATAAAATCAACTTCAAACCTAAGTTAATCAAAAGGGATAAAGAAGGACACTATATTCTGTTAAAAGAAACCATCCACCAACAAGACATAACAATTATGAATTTGTATGCACCAAGCAATGGAGCTGCAATGTTCATAAAACAAACTCTCCTCAAGTTCAATAGCCAAATAGACTACAACACAATAATTATGGGTGAATTCAAGACACCACTCTCGGCATTAGACAGATTCTCTAGACAAGAACTGAAAAAAGAAACTATCAAACTCAACAGCACAATTTGTAACCTAGACTTAAACGACATATATAGAATATATCAGCCATCATCAAGTGGATACACGTTCTTCTCAGTTTCACATGGATCCTACTCAAAGATAGACCATATATTATGCCATAGGGCAATTCTTAGTAAATATAAAAGCATGGAGATTATACCATGCACTATATCTGATAATAATGGAATGAAACCGGAAATCAATGATGAAAGAAGGAAGGAAAAATCCTACATCACATGGAAAATGAACAACATGCTACTGAATGATCAATGGGTTACAGAAGACATAATGGAGGAGATAAAAAAAATTCTTAGAGACAAATGACAATACAGACACAACATACCGGAATCGATGGGACACAATGAAAGCAGTTTAAGAGGGAAGTTCATTTCTTGGAGTTCTTTCCTCAAAAAAAGAAAAAAATCAACAAATAAATGAACTCACCCTACACCTCAAAAACCTAGAAAAGGAAGAGCAAAACAACAGCAAATGTAGTATAAGACAAGAAATAATTAAATTTAGAGCAGAAATCAACAAAATTGAAACAAAAAAAATTAAAAAATTTGATAAAACTAAAAGTTGGTTCTTTGAAAAAATAAATAACATTGACAGGCCCACAGACATGCTAATGAAGAGAAGAAGAGAGAGAACTCAAATTACTAACATACGGGATGAAACAGGCAATATCACAACAGACACTACAGAGATACAGAAGATAATTAGAAAGTATTTTGAAACACTATATTCCAATAAAATAGAAGATAGTGAAGATATCGATGAATTTTTTAAGTCATAAGATCTGCCCAGATTGAGTCAGGAAGACACACGCAATTTAAACAGACCAATAACAAAGGAAGAAATGAAAGAAGCCATCAAAAACTACCAACCAAAAGAAGCCATGGACCGGATGGGTATTCAGCGGAGTTCTACAAAACCTTTAAAGAAGAATTAATACCAATATTTTTCAAGCTATTTCAAGAAAAACAAAAAGAAGAAGCTTTTCCAAATTTATTCTATGAGGATAAATCACCCTGATCCCGAAACCAGACAAAGACACTTCAAAGAAAGAAAACTACAGACCAATATCTCTAATGAACTTCGATGCAAAACTTGTCAATATAATCCTGGCGAATTGAATACAAAAGCATATCAAAAAAATTGTGCACCATGATCAAGTAAGATTCATCCATGGGATGCAAGGCTTGTTCAATATACGGAAATCAATAAATGCCATTCACCACATCAATAGACATAAAGACAAGAACCATATGATCATCTCAATAGATGCAGAAAAAACATTTGACAAAGTTCAGCATCACTTTATGTTCAAAACACTAGAAAAACTAGGGATAACAGGAACTTACCTCAACATTGTAAAAGCTATATATGCTAAACCTCAGGCTAGCATCATCCTAAATGTGGAAAAACTGAAGGCATTCTCTCTAAAATCTGGAACAAAACAGGGATGCCATCTATCACCACTTCTATTCAATTTAGTTCTTGAAATACTAGCCAGAACAATTAGACAGACAAAAAAAATTAAAGGCATAAAAATAGGAAAAGAAGTATTTAAATTATCGCTATTTGCAGATGTCATGAAAATATATTTAACAGACCCCAAAGGGTCTACAATGAAACTGCTAGAGTTAATAAATGAATTCAGCAAAGTGGCAGAATATAAAATTAACACGCATAAATGAAAGGCATTCCTGTATGTCAGCAACACAACTTCTGAAATGGAAATGAGGAAAACCACTCCATTCACAATACCCTCAAATAAAATAAGATACTTGGGAATCAACCTAACAAAAGATGTGAAAGTTTTATATACTGAAAACTACAGAACCCTAAAGAGAGAGAGAGAAGAAGATCTTAGAAGATGGAAAAACAAAAGACCCAGAATAGCAAAAGCAACTCTAAACAGAAAATATGAATCTGGAGGTATAGTGATACCAGAGTTCAAACTGTACTAAAAGCAATAGTAACAAAAACAGCGTGGTACTGGTAACAAAATAGGCAGGTGGAACAATGGTACAGAATAGAGGACACAGAAACCAATCCTCAAAATTACAACTTTCTTATATTTGAAAAAGGGGCTAAAAGCATGCAATGGAAGTAGGATAGCATCTTCAAACAATGGGGTAGGGAAAATTGGGGAAAGGTGGGGCAAGGGAGAGAAGTGAACAACAGCAGATGAGGTAGAGAAAGAAGATGGGAGGGGATGGGAGGGGGTATAGTAGGGGATAGTAGGGGATAGGAAATGTAGCAGAATACAACAGTCACTAATATGACATTATGTAAAAATGTGAATGTGTAACCGATGTGATTCTGCAACTCGTATTTGGGGAAAATTGGGAGTTCATAACCCAATTGAGTCAAATGTATGAAAGATGATATAGGATGAGCTTTGTAATGTTTTGAACAACCAATAAAAAATAAATAAATAAAGGTTTAAAGTTGAGTGGGAAGAAATCAGCTAAAAAAGAGTTGAGATGCATTCATTTTGCTAAGCAGAAACTTTGTTTTGTGTACTTGTAACTATCACAAATTTATTTTACCAGAAAAGTGGCTTTTAAAAATGCACATAATTGAGATTAAAGGATAATCCACTTACCTTCAAGAAAAACTCATAGCATTTCCTATATTTTTCATATTTTATTTTTTTGTGAATATTTTGACATGGACCAGGTCTAGACTTAGGCTATTCTTCCAGAATACTACCTCATCTGACAAGTTGGTGCAATGTGTTGGATTGTTCTTTTCATCTTTTATTTAATAGTTTCTAGATGATAATGTGTATTTTTCCATATGTTTGTTTGGACATACATACCCAACTATATCTTTGCATTTTCTGTTTTACTGGGGAAGAGACTCATCAAAAGCTCTTTATTATATGTATCAACAATCAAACATTTAGAGCATGCAATTATACATAATTTTGCATGAAAATATTTTTGTACCATTTTTATAAAGATTTAGAATTATTAATACTGTCCCTACTGTAATTAGTAACTCCTTACAAAAAGAATTAATCAATTGACTTTATATCAATTATGAATATGAAAATTACTAAAATAAGTATTTGGCAATTAATATGCAATTGATAGAAAGTGAAATCACAAGAAAGCCATTTAAAATGTCAGTGCATATGGTCCTTAAATAATAGGTTGTTCAAAAAAAAATTCTCTAATTCAAAAGAGTTAATATGCCATATTACAGCTAAATGTGATATAAAAACCTTAAACTATCAGTATTGATAAATAAGAATGATACCTGTTTACTTAAATATGTTTATTTGATTTTCACTGTAAGATGTTAATTCTGGAAGACTTGAGAATTTAGAAAGACTTAGTCTATATTATTTCTAACAGGCTAATCAAAGTACTTTTAAATATATATGTGTATATATATATATATATATATATATATATAACACATATGCATGAATATAGATACATATGCATAATAAATGTATTGTAATATATTTATCAGGTGGTTATAATTTTTAAATTTTCTCAAGAAAAAAAGAATGACTATAAAAAACAGTTTTAAATGTAAATTTCATAGCATAGTACTGTTTGTAATGCTATGAGAGAAAAATACTTATGGAGGGAAAATGAAAAAGGAAGAGAGAGAAGGGGGAAAATGAGGAAGAAAGTGAGTAAAGAAGAGGGAGAGGAGTGTTTGATGAAAAGATAAAAGTGGAGGGGCTGGGTTTGTGACTCAGTGTTAACATGCTTGTCTAGCATGTGTGAGGCAGTGGGTTATATTCTCAGCACCACATACGAATAAATAAAATGAAGGTCTATCAACAACTGAAAAAATAAAAAAAGGAGAAATATTACCAAAATTCCAAGATTTTATGAATGTTAAATACAAAAAATTATGTTGCATAGCCTTATGTAAATTCTAGACTCCCCAAAATAATCATTAAATGCTAGATTATTAGTGTTATAACTAAAAATCCATTGCTCTTTCTTCTACATTCTGTGGCATGCTAGTGCTAAAATAAATTGTATTATAACACCAAAATAAAATTCTAATATTTATACAGTAACTGACCCAGTTTAACATCAATGCAAGAAGATTCCTATGTGATATAATGTGTATTTTGACGTTCATTTTTATTCAACACTGGTACATTACTATTTCTCCAGTTAATGCACATCATAGGATGTATATTTCATCCACAATTTAGCAAAAATATACACATTTGTTTTGCTTTCAATCACTTTTGCTTCAGAACACATGTATTCCTCCATGTTTCTTGACTTCTCTTTTTTTGACACTTCTTTCCAAACACATTATTTTCGATTTCCATTATCACTTTTGAAGCAAAACTGACACACCCGTCATGATAAAACATAACACTAATATTACCATTAGATGTAAAACTGGTTTAAATGAATGATTGTACATCAATATAAGATTTCTTGTATACTTTCAGATATCAATTCAATCCATTATTCAAAGTGAAACCAGTTATAACATTTATTCACAGTATGGTCTATTCATGCATTGTCTATATATTGATAGACACATGGTACACCTCTGTGTACTCCCAACAATAATTTCTATATCTTCAAAATATTGCTCCCAGAAATGGTGGAAAAAATATGCATGTCAACTGATCTACATATACATTTTATCACAGTAATATTCTGGACACAAAATGCAAAGGTCACACTTATGACTGTCCCAAAGCCTAAATGGAAAGTGAACATGGATTACTAAAAACATCCATGTCCAGGTTGCCTAATGCTCTCAAATGTCAATCCTATTGGTGATTACATATGTGTTTCTTCCTAAGACTACATTTTCAATCTCACCCTGTTGAAACTGTCTAAACCTCTCACTCATTTTATAATTTGCCTGATTTCCTACTCTCTATTCACATCTGCTTTCCTACTTTTTTCCCCAGTTCATCATTGTGACTGAATCTTCACATGTGCTGACATTTATATTCAATCTCTACCAGAAATCCTATTGCTAAAGAACTTTTGGTCCAAATTCTATACTCAATCTTCTTCGTAATCCTACCGACTATATTCCTAATCCTAGCAAAAATCCCTTTTTTAACTGGATGCTCTCTTCTACATTCAATCATAGAAGGTACAAGGATCTATGCCATTGCATATCAATTTATCTGAGACATATGTGCAGAACATAATTCAAAGCTAAGTATCCCACTCAAAGGCCAAATTCCCTTCTAGGATTCAAATCTTACCTAGATTTATATTTCAATACTTATATTTCACCTATATTTTCATGTAAATATCGCAGGTTTCCAATAACATTGTTCATCAAGCAGAATGATTCCTAACCCATATTGGACATGTTATTAATCCTAACCATACGCTGTTCCTCAATCTAACTTTACAGAAGAGCAGAGACAGAGTTGGTATTACAATACAGGAATGTATGGATCTTCCACCTGCTGAGAACCTCAAAGGTCCATGTAGAAATAATCCCTGGAGAATGTGTAGGATGCTATGAACGACCTGAGAGGGCAAAAGTCATCTTCCATGGCAAAAAAACATGGTCAGGATAAAGGGTTTTGTCTTAATCAGAATCTCTCTTCTTAATGTAGAGAAGATGGACCAAACCAAGCCTCTGTGGAGAGCTGTTCCCCAGTACCTATGGTTGATATACCATTCTAACTTATGAAAATGTCAGAAGAAGTAGGTGCAGCCTCCATCTCATGGGACCCTTGGAAGCATCTGTTAGGACAAAGTGGTTGCCAAGGCTGTGACCTCATTCAGTTCCTGAAGGAAGTGACCTACCTCACTTTCTTGGTGATGGAATCTCTGAACTTGGGATCCAGGAAACCAGGCACACAGAGCCAGTCCCAGTACCAGTCCCAGTGGTCTCACTTGTTTGGATTTACCAAGGACAGAGTCAGTCTTTCTTGGTACCTACTGATGTTAGGATGGCCAAATGCCAGAAAAGCTCTGAAGAGGGGCCCTTCCTGAGAAAGCAGAAAGTGGCTCACCAATGGATCCTCACAACTTCACAGAGTTGGCCAAAGAAAACAGATCTGAGACAAGACAGGCCATTTTGGGGTAACATAGTATGGCCCACCATTCAGAGGACACACTGTATAGTCACAGACCTACTTGGGGAAAGGAGGTGCCTTTGTGGGTGTGGGTGTGAGTTTTTGGTTCTGTCTCATCTTCTGAGAATAGGTGGAAAAGGCGGGGTTTTTTTGGTTTGGTGTGGACTCTTTATAGTAGGTCGTTTGACAAGGTGAGTGTTTCTTTATCTATGTATTCCACTGTGTCCATGGTTGAAGACATTAGAAAAGAGAATGCATCAAGGATGTGTCCTGTCTATTAGGAAGCTTCCCAGCATTCATCCTGCCCGATTTATTAATGGACTGTGGCTTGTCTTATAGATGTGCAACACCTACTAAATTCCTAAGTTCATGTTTTCTTCCTAAATTCTGGCCACTCTCCAAAATAGTCTTATGGATTTGTGTCCAAGATATGTACCCCTCCAAGCTCTGTGACATGGCCATGTACTGGATAGCTGAAGGAAATGAGAGCATCTCAGAAAACACAGATATCAGTGTGACCAGTAATGTCTCAGTGGAAAAAACCTTCTTTTGGCCTTTTGCTTACCTATTGTTCTGTTGACCTGAATGTCAGGAGGTCTTTGCCTCAGTCCACCCATTTGGGAAGACTGATGAAAACTGTTTTCAAATGGAAATGCATGCGCATCACCTGTCTCTCTTTGTTTAATTGCTTAGGATAAGGATGTGTCTGATTCAGCCTCTTGGCCCTGTGTGATGCTGTGGCTTAGATTCTCAGCACCTCATGAATCTAAAGAAAGATTCCATGTGTGTATCCAAAACAAAAATGGTAAAAAACCACGCTGACTTTAGGAAAATAAGTGGCAAGGGAGCTCTTTTGAACATTGTCTTGGGCTGCGCCCCTCATGGAAAACTCCAGCAAGAGGTTATGATTAGTGTCTATATGGAAGAGGATGAGGGCCTTGTGGGAGTGTTTTGGTTTTAATTGTGTTTATTTGTGTGGTGGTTGGAAGTGATGACTGGGTCCACCTGGGCTTCAACTCTGGTGTGATACCCTTAGAGACTGAGGTCTAGAACTGACGTCAGAGAAGTATTTCCATGAATTGTGTTGGGGTTTTAGGAGGCCATGCATGAGAGTCGCTCTTGGAAACTGAGATCTTGGACCAGGGTAGCTTTCCACAGAACACTGGGAATCTCAGCCAGGATATCACATGATTTCATTCTGAAAGACTTGGCAGCAATAGTTGAGAGTCAAAACTCACATGGACCTCATATTGTAGACCTCAATGGGCCTGGCTTCATGTGACTTTTTGGTCACTCTTTGGGAAGACTTTCCTCTGAGAGTTCTCCAGAACTTTCATTGAAATAAACTTCCTCAACATTTAATGGTTCCTGAATAAATTTAAACCCACAGTGCCTCCAACTTCATCCTTTAAAAATGGCTAGATAAGTACCATGACATTTTTTAAATTCCCATGACCAGATGGCACTGGAGTAACTTTGGATCTTATGCTGTTGATCATGAGTGTACAAGACAGTGCCTTGATTGACTTGGTTTCATGAGAATGGTGTAGAACAGAGATGCCAGTAATTTGGAGACTGCTGAGTTGGGGCCTAGAGCAGTGATGTGCAGGTGTGTGATAAAACATCTGTGTTGGGGCCATGTGGATCTGCCATTGGCTTCCAAATGGCTTGTGACTGACATGCTGCAGCCAGCAGACCCTTATATGTAAAGGCATCTTGTTATATGGAGATTTTTCAGGGCAATGATCAGAATCAAGTTGCTATGGTCAAGGGGGCAAGCATGTGCAATAGAAGCCTGGTTGGTGCATTTATATGCAGACCCTGACACACCACATGTGACAGAAATCCCTCCAGCACTGTGCCCCAGTTGAAATCCTTGTATTTCAAGAAGCAAATACCAAACTCCAAGTGCAGCAGCAAGAAACACCACGAAAACTGGAGGATTACCAATTGGGTTCACAGTCCAAACAGGGAGACACTTAGCCCCAAGTTGCCACAGTTTACCTACAAAGAGAGAATTCAGAACTGCTGCCACATGTTCATTAGGAAAATAAGAAACAACATCCTCCAGGTCACATAGATGAAGACCCAGCTTTGATGGTCTCACTACAAAGAAAGCTAAAGCGTCTGACAACAACGTATATTTCAAGTGCCCAACCTCAGAGGCAGTTTCTCAAGAAGTCTTTAGGCAAGCAGAGCCCCATGTTTCTGGAGTGTTTACCCTTTCCCTTACTTTTGGAAACTCCTCTACCACCTTCAAGGTTGTGAACTCCTGAGCATTTTCCATTCCAGATATGTATTAACAGATTTTCTAATTCTTCTCCTCTAATTGTGTCTTACTTGGGGCGAAGGTAATGTCAAGGCATTTTTCTGGATGAGAGTGGAAAGATTTTTGTTTAGCATATGTTTGCATACACATTGGATTCATTTTCATATTTTCCATTTGAAATACTGAATCCCTGACACTAACCCATACTGTACTAGAATCTGACTACTAATCCTAATATGATGGAGAAAAAGAATCCTAACATAAAAGAAATAGAAGCTGTTCAGAGAAGGCATGGTATATATTTGGACTTGCCTTTTGCAAGTAGGTGTTATAATTCTAGTCAATTTTTAATTGAAATAGTCCTCCATGTGTTTTTAAAGTTAACAAATATGTGAATTCCTGTCTCCCTTTCTCTGTATCCTATTCAGCACATCTATTTTATATGCACATAAAGAATCCTACCTTTTATCACGTGTATATTTTTGTGCGGTAGCTGATTTGGCAGATACAAATTTTGAGAAGAGATCACTCCTCCTAGATGCTGTTGGAACTGAAAATTGAACCTATGGGTGAGCTTCCTAGGAGAACAACATTATACATAAATCCCTGTTAAGTAAATTGAATATTTTTAGATCTGTGAATGATGTATATTTCATGGTGAATTTCGATTGGCATATATGTTGCTACATTTTAAAATTTGTGTGTGTGTGTGTGTGTGTATACACACATACACACTCTCCAGATTTTTCAAAATATGAAATATATGTGTCTTATTTACACTCCCTAAATTCATTCATGTTCAAGTATGTGGATTTATAATCAACTTTTCACAAGATTATTTTCAGAAATATTCAACCACCTGAAATTCATATTTGTTTTCTATTACTGAAAACTAACTTCAGTGAATGGTGCATACGTATCCTGTTGATAGTCACAGCCGAAGGGGCCACAGCAAACTTCCAGGTGCCAGCAAACTTTCAGCTGCAGGCTGATGATTGGCTCACAGCGGCCTTAGCAACTTCTAGCTCATTGTCTCCTCTGTGGTGATGCTCATTGGAGATGCTCATTGAGATGTTTCCCCTCCTTTCAGACTTCCAGCTTATGATTGGCTCACAGCAGCCCCAGCAACATCTAGCTGATTGGCTCCTCTGCGGTGATGCTTATTGGGCTGTTTCCCTGCCCATTCAGACCATGGAGCTGCTCATTGGGGGACTTTTTTGGCTCTGCCCACGTGACCCAGCCAATCTGCCTCAAGAGCAGGAGGATTGTGAGAAGTGGATAGAGGCTTGTGTGGGAGGGAGAGGCTTTTGGGAAGCTGGTGTTGGGAGTTGGGGTTCTGAGGATTTTTCCTGAGAGGCTGTTTTGCTTGGCGTGTGTGGTTCTAAAAATAAAGTTAGTTTCTTTTGACAAGTGGATTCTGATTGTGCCCAGCCAGACAGCGGCATTTGGTGGCTCATATGGGGAGCGACTGAGGGTAACTGATAAGGTAAACTGCTCGCTCTTGAGGGCAGGGCGAGAGGATGGGTAGCCATTTTATGATTCCTCTTTTGTTTTAAGTTGCCTGTCCCTGGAGATGAGTGAGATGGAAGAAAAACTGCTCACATCTGAGGAAAAACTATTTGTGTCTGAGGAACAGATAGGGAGAAAGGCTATAATAATTTTTTGTTGTTGCATTTTTATTTTGTTCTATCTCTTTTTTTGTTTGGTGTTATCTTGTTGGTTTGTATTATAGTAGAAATATGGGATCAAAAATTAGTAAAAAAACAAACCAAAAAAGTGTTAAGTAAATTGTTAGAGGAAGGAGGCATCCCAGTAAAATCAAGAGCAGTCATGGCAATTGTTGATACAATACAAAAATGTAGACCATGGCTTTTTAAGGAGGAGTTGTTAAATATATCACAATGGAACCATCATGGTGCAGATTTAAAAAGAATAGAAAAGAAAAGCCCAGGGACTCTGCCAGTTGGCACATTGCCATTGTGGACATTCATATCTTGTTTGCTTAGTTCAAAGCCTTCAGTTCAGTCAATGGTAGAGGAAGAAGAAGACATATTGATTCAAGTAAAACAGAAGGTGTCTCAAGTTAGTCAGACAGAAGAAAAAATTCAAGTAAAAGAGAAGGTCTCTCGAGCTAGTCAGATAGAGGAAACTATTCAAGTAAAAGAGAACGTCTCTCGAACTAGTCAGACAGAGGAAAAAATTCAAGTAAAAGAGAAGGCCTCTAAAGCTAGTTAGACAGAGAAAGAAAGTGTAAAACAGTAAAAAACATCAGGGGAAATTTACAACAGGAGACTGCTACTAACACCTTTCTATCACCAGATGACATAAGTGTCCAACTAACAAGGCCACTTTCTTATGCTGGGAGGCCCCCAACTCCAGCAGTTGATAGTTAGGATCCTGAGACAAGATCTCAAATATTAACATGCCCTGTATTTGAGGGAGGAGGGCAGCGTGTTTACCATGCTTTAAATTTCAAAACAGTGAAGCAGCTAAAAGAGGCTGTAACAACCTATCGTCCTCAAGCACCCTTCAATGTAATCATGGTCGAATCCATTAACAACTTGAACATGAAGCCAGTGGATTGGGCTAATATGTGTAATGTTGTGCTAAATGGAGGACAATGCATGTTATGGAAGGTTGCCAATGAGGAATGTTGAAAGGAGACAGCTAGGCGAAATGCAGGAGCTGGTTATCCTCAGAGAAATCTAGATATGTTGTTAGGAAAGGGACCTTATGAAGATCAGCAGCAGCAAATTGCATATGATCATGGTGTATGTGCACAAATTGGTGTAGATGCAATTAAGGCATGGAAGACTTTACAAGAACATGGAGGTTTACAAGGTCAATTATCTAAGGTAATACAAGGAGCTAATGAACCTTATGCTGAATTTGTAGATAGGCTTATTCAAAGAGCTACCAGAGTTTTTGGGAATACAGAACAAGCAATGCCATTACTAAAACAACTGGCTTATGAGCAAGCAAATCGTTGTTGCAGAGATATCATTAGACCATGGAAAAATGAAGATTTAAACACATTGATTTAATTATGTAGAGACATTAATGAACAAGAGCAAGTCATGGCAGCTGCAGTAAAACAGGCTTTAGTTGCCAGATACATTAATGAACAAGGGCAAATTGTGGCAGCTACAGTAAAACAGGCTTTAGATGCCAGACCAAGAACATGCTACCAATGTGAAGAAACAGGACATTTTAAAAGGAATTGGCCCATAGAAGGAGGGTTTAACAATATTAGGTATCAAAGGAGTAGAATACCAGGTATTTGGCCACAATGCCATAGAGGGAGACATTGGGCTAATGAGTGCTGTTCTCAAACCACCATAGAGGGTACTCAATTATCAAAAAATGAACAAGGACCAGGTGTTTATCCACGATATCATGGAGAAAGGCATTGGGCTCAATTGCCAAATAAATGGACAGGGGGTTCCAATGCTCCGGGGCCCCAAACCACAAATATACAGAGCACTGGAGGAACCCAGCAACCCCATCAGGGTAGTGCCCAGGACACATTGTCCATCAGATCCCTCATCAGACAAACCAGAGGCAGCACAGTGTTGGACATCTGCGCCTCTGCCAGATCAGTACTAACTCCAGAGATGGGAGTTCAAATCATTCCCACAGGGGTAAAAGGACCTCTTCCCAAAGGAACCATGGGCTTATTATTGGGATGCAGCTCTTCTACTCTAAAAGAACTTATGATAAGTCCTGGGGTGATTGATCCCGATTATGAAGGTGAAATAAAAATTATAGCCAGTTCTCCAAAGGACATATCAGTAATTTCACAAGGAGATAGAATAGCACAGTTACTAATAATACCCAGCCTGTATGATAAATTTTCCAGTCATACTGTAGAAAGATGTTCCAAGGGATTAGGCTCCACAGGTGTAGATTTGGCTATGCTTTCTTTAAATTTAGATTTTCGCCCCATGCTAAAACTAAATATTCAAGGGCATGAATTGAATGGGCTACTGGATACAGGTGCAGACATTAGCATCATCTCTCGTCAAGAATGGCAAAAACATTGGCCATTACAACAAGCCACTCAAACGCTTCGAGGCCTATAAGTGGAGACTAATCCCCATAGAAGTAAAATGGTATTAGATAGGAAGGATCCTAAAGGATGTGAAGGAACTATACAGCGATATGTATTGGATCATCTTCCCATAAAATTATGGGGACGAGATGCCCTAGATCAATTAGGTTTGACATTAACAAATAACATCAACCAAAATGCAGCCACTATTATGACTAGACAAGGTTTTAGGAAAGAAAAAAGATTACAAAAACAAGAATAAGTCATAGCAGCACCAATACAAATAGATCAAGGAACAGAGAGACATGGGTTGGATTTTCAGAAAGGGCCACTGAGACAATAAAAATTACCTGAAAATCAGAAAGACAGTATGGGTTCCTCAGTGGCCCCAGACTAAAGAAAAGATACAAGCAGTCCATGACCTGGTAAAACAACAATTAGCAGAAGGACATATACAACCGACTGTATATCCCCAAAATACTCCCATTTATGTCATCAAAAAGAAATCTGGTAAATGGAGACTATTGCAAGATTTTAGAGCCATTAATAATGAGATGGTTATTATGGGACCTGCTCAATCAGGGATTCCTCAATTGTCTGCTTTGCCAATAACCTGGTATGTTTTAGTTATAGATATTAAATATTGTTTTTTTTTCAATTATAATTCATCCTAAGGATAGTCCAGGTTTTGCTTTTACTATCCCTGCACTGAATCATGAAGGTCCTGATCAGAGATATGAATGGAAAGTACTCCCTCAAGGGATGGCTAACAGCCCAACTATGTGTCATATTTATGTTAACAAAGTAATCCAGCCACTTAGAAATCAAAATTCTGAACACAAATATTTCACTATATGGATGATGTATTATTAACACACAAAGCTAAAAACACATTGCTAGAAAGTTATGCCACACTTACAAACTTATTAAAAATTATAATGTAGAGATAGCAATAGATAAAGTACAATTAAATTTTCCAATTAATTATTTAGGAGTTCTGTTATCCTCAACCATGGTCAGTCCACCAAAAATTCAAATATGAGTAGATCAACTCAAATCACATAACGACTTTCAAAAGTTATTAGGAGACATAAATTGGATAAGGCCTTATCTAGGTATACCAACAGGAGAGTTGGGACCTTTATTTGATATCCTAAAAGGTCTATCAGATAAAAATTCACCCCGCATGTTAACACCTGAAGCAAGAAAGGCATTAAAAATCAATGAAACATATATGGAAAATATGCATTTGGATAGAATTGATATAAGTTTGCCTTTATTATTTATTGTACTACCAACAAAAAATATTCCTACAGGAGTATTTTGGCAAGAAGGTCCATTATTATGGATACATTTATCTTATTCTCCTTACACTATTCTTACTAGGTATCCTGAGGCTTTAGGATAAATAATACTCAAAGGAATTAAAGCAGCAAAGGGAGTGTTTGGAATTTCTTCCAATGAAATTTTTACTCCATATACTCTGAATCAAATTGATGAGTTAGCTAATGAGTTAAATACTTGGGCAATAATCATGGTCCAATCTAATGTTTCATTTGATAACCACTTACCATCTAACCCTTTATTGTCTTTTTGGTCATCGCATCCTGTAATTTTTCCAAAATTGAGAAGAAAAACACTTATCATGAATGCTTCAAATATATTCACTGATGTATCAAATAATGGTACAGCAGCAATAGTTATACCTGATAAAACTTATAAATTTTTAGTACCCAAACAATCAGCTCAAAAGGTAGAGCTTAATGCAGTATTACAAGCTTTTGAGATATTTAAATATTCTGTATTTAATTTATTTTCCGATAGTCAGTATATAGTTAATGCTATAGTATCCCTTGAAGTTGCTGGTAAGATTTCTCCTTTCTCTACTGTTTTCTCTTTACTTTCCAATATAAAAAGTCTAATCTGGGACAGAAAAGATCTATTCTTTATAAGACATATCAGGGCACATCCAAAAAGAAGATGATTTGACTCAAGGCCTTATCAGCTGATATCCAAAATTCCAGTTTGACTATCCTTACATCTGAGATAGAACCAGGATGCTTTTTTCATTATCTATTTTATTATTGCCCTTTCCCACATTCTATTTTGTTTTTTGAGCTCATACAGACCTAGTTTAATGTTTTGCTGATCAGTTCTATTTTTTGACAAAAGAGTTTTTGAACATTGCAATGGAGATTTCACGTGTAAAAAGTTATAAGGCCTTTACTATTAGGTTATGTGTTGTATGTATTATATTATGTGTGCACACTTGTGTTTTGTGTTATATGTTTGAATGTTCGTATGTCCATATATGATATATGATGAGCGCTCATAAAAAAAATGGATCCAAATATTTTTTTATTCACATTATTTAAATGGTTTAATTTAAATTGGGTAAAGAGCTGTTGAGGTTTGTTTTAAAATTTGAAAAAAAGGAGGTTAACAGATCTGTTTCCTTTCTTTCACATTTCCTTTTCATTATATTTAATAATTATCTTCAAGACAATGTAAATAGTTAAGAAAATTGTTTTCTTTCAGTGCCTTCTGGAATGTTACATAATTTTTCTTTAGCCATTATTGCCAGAATTCCTATCTTCATCCCAGTGCTGGTGAAATCAAAGATAAAACCAATCTACAGCTTCTGCAATAGCCATCACTGAAATGCTTGCAGAACTTGCCTAGACACATTGAGAACTCTCCTGTATGCATTGTAAACTACCTGTTTGTGCAGCGACTTGTGGTAGTGTTGGGGTATATTTGCTGATGATGTCATCGGTGGTACAATTTTTCCAAATGAGCCGTCAATTGGCTTGGTGTATCTTCCTCTCTTCTGTGTGTCATTATCGTCCAGCTAATGTTTGGGGGCCATTAGAGGTGAGGCAAAGAACCTCACCACCCCCCGGTGGTACAAAGACCTCTCCACAGGTGTTGCTGTAAACTGGACCGGTAGTCAGTGATGGGTAAGATCCAATTGCAATGGTACCAACTTAACGGGTAAGGACCATATGTACTATTGGACAACCTAAGGCAGGCACTGTCCCTAAGCCACATGTGTGTTGTTTAAACAGAGAGGGGGAGATGTTGAGAGCCACATCCGAAGGGGCCCCAGCAAAATTCCAGAAGCCAGCAAACTTCCAGCTGCTGGCTGATGATTGGCTCACAGCAACATCTAGCTGATTGGCTCCTCTGCGGTGATGCTCATTGGGCTGTTTCCCTGCCCTTTCAGACCACGGAGTTGCTCATTAGGGGACTTATTTGGCTTTGCCCACATGACCTAGCCAATCGGCCTCAAGAGCAGGAGGGTTGTGGGAGGTGGAGAGAGGCTTGTGTGGGAGGAAGAGGCTTTTGGGAAGCCAGTGGTGGCAGTTGGGGCTCTGAGGGTTTTTCCTTAGAGGCTGTTTTGTTTGGCGTGTGTGGTTTTAAAAATAAAGTTAGTTTCTTTTGACAAGTGGCTCCTGATTGTGCCCAGCAAGACTGCGGCATTATCCTAATATTTCTACAGTAACTGCCCCAGTTTAACAGCAATGCAAGTAGACTCTTATGGGACATGATTTGTATTTTGATGTACATTTTTATTCAACACTGGTACATTACTATTTCTTCAGTTTATGCACATCAGAGGGTATATATTTCTTGCACAAGTTGGCAAATTTATAGCATTTGTTTCACTTTCAATCACTTCCTGCTTCAGAACACATGCATTACTCCAGGTTTCTTAACTGGTCTATTCGTGAGACTTCTTTCCAAACATATTATTTCCGATTTTCTTTATAATTGTTTAAGCAAAACTCACACACCCTTCATGATAAACCATAACTATCATTTCACAATTAGATGTATAACTGTTTGGAATGAATGATTGTATATCAATATAAGATTTCTTATATATTTTCTGATATCAATTCAATCCATGATTTAAAGTGGAACCAGTTATATTATTTATTCACAGTATGGTCTATTCATGCATTATCTATATTCATAGACACAGGGTACACCTCTTTGTACCCCCCAATACTAATTTATACGTTTTCAAAATATTGCTCCCAGTAATAGAGGAAGAAATACTCATGTAACCTGATCTAAATATGCATGTTATCACAGTAATATTCTGGACCCAAAATGCAAAATTCACACGTGTGATTGTACCAAAGCCTAAATGGACACTGAACATGGATTACTAAAAACATCCATGTCCAGCTTGCATAATGCTCTCAAATGTCAATCCTATCGGTGACTACATATTTGTTTCTTCCTAATATATTCAACCTCAAAACTGTTGAAAATGTCTAATACTATCACTCACCCTGTACTTTGCCTGTTTTCCTAATGTCTCTATTGATATCGGCTTTCCTACATATTTTCCCCAGTTCATCATTGTGACTGACCCTTCACATGTGCTGACATTGATATTCACTCTCTAACCAAAACCCAATTGCTAAAGAAATTTTGATACAAATACTAAATTCACCCTTGTTCCAAAATCTACCGACTATCTTCCTGATCCTATTGATTATCCCTGTTTGAGTGGATGTTCTCCTCTACATTCAATAATCCAAGGTACAAGTCCTATGGCATTGTATATCGACTTATCTGAGACATGTGTGCAGAACGTAATTTAAAGCTATGTATCGCAATCAATTGCCCAATGCACTTCTGAGCTTCAAATCTCACCTAGATTTCTGTTTACATACTTATATTTCACCTCTGTATTCCTATAAATATTGCAGGTTCCCAATACCATTATTCATCCCACAGAATGATTCCTAAACCAAATCGATCCTGTTATTATCCCTAACCATACACTGTTGCCTCAATCTAACATTACAAAAGAGCAGGGACAGAGTTCATCTTACAATACAGGAATGTAGGGGATCTTACACCTGCTGAGAACCTCAAATTTCTATGCAGAAATGATCCCTGGAGAAGATGTAGGCAGCTATGAAGGACCTGAGAGAGCAAAAGCCATCTTCCATGGCAAACACCTTGTGATAACGAAGAGATGTGTATGAATCAGCCTCTCTTTTCTTAATGTAGAGAAGATGGACCAAACCAGACCTGCGTGGAGAGGTGTTCCTGGGTGGCCATTGTTGATATACCATTCAAACTTGTCAAAGTGTCACAGGAAGTAGGGGCAGCCTCCATCTCATGAGACCCATGAAAGCAACTGTTAGGACAAAGTGGTTGCCAAGGCAGTGATCTCATTCAGTTCCTGAAGGAGGTGACCTACCTAACTTCGTTGGTGATGGAACTCTCTGAAATTGGGATCCAAGAAGCCAGGCACCCAGAGCCAGTCCCAGTCCCAGTCCCAGTGGTCAAACTTGTTTGGATTTACCAAGGACAGAGTCAGTCTTTCTTGGTACCTAATGATATGAGGATGGCCAAATGCCAGTAGAGCTCAGAAAAGGGGCCTTTCCCTAGATAGCAGGTATTGGCTCAATGCTGCCTGCTGACAACTTCGTAGAGTGGGCCAAGAAGAACAGATCTGAGACAGGCCAGGCCATTTTGGGGCAATATAGTATGGCCCACCAGTCAGAGGACACTCCAGATAGTCACAGACCTACTTGGGGGAAGGAGGTGCTTTTGTGGATGTGGATGTGAGTTTGTGGTTTTGTCTCATGTTCTGAAAATAGGTAGGAATGGTAGTTTGTATGGTTTGGAGTTGACTGTTTCTAGGAAGTCGTTTGGCAAGGCGAGTGTTTCTATTTCTGTGTATCCACTGTGTTCGTGGTTGTAGTCTTTAGAAAAGAGAATGCATCAATGGAGGTTTCCTGTCTAGTTGGAAGCTTCCCAGCATTCATCCTGCCCACTTTATAAATGGACTGTGGCTTGCCTTATGGATGGGCAACACCTACTATCTTCCTAAGGTCCTCTACACATCTTGATTTCTGGCCTCTCTCCAGAATAGGCTCATGGTTTTGTGGCCAAGATATGTACCACCTCCAAAATCTGTTACATGGCCATGTAATGGATAGCTGAAGGGAATGGGAACATCTCAGAAAAATCAGATATCAGTGTAACCAGTAAAGTCTCAGTTTAAAAACCTTGCTTTGGCCCATTTGCTTACCTATGGTTATGTTGCCCTGAATGTCAGGAAGGTATTTGCCTCAGGCCCGCCTTTCTGAAGCCTGAAGAAAACATTTTTCAAATGGAAATGAATGGGCATCACCTGTGGATCTTTGCTTAATTGCTTTGGAAAGAGATGTGTCTGAATCAGCCTCTTGGCCCTGTGTGAGGTTGGGGCTTTGATTCTCAGAAGGTGATAGATCTAAAGAAAGATCCCATGTGTGCTTGGGTTTTCTATTGCCTCCAACTCACATAAAGGATTTATACCTGACAATCAGTAGGATTAAATTGGAGAATCAGAACAGTATTAACGGCAGGCCTATTTGATCACTCCTGGTTCACAGGAAGGGTGTCTAGGTCACCCTGACTTTAGGCAAATGAGGGGCAAGGGAGTTTATTTTGGAAACTGTCTTGGGCTTCGCCCCTCATGGAAAATTCCATCCAGAGGTTACGATGAGTGTCTATATGGAAGATGATGAGGGCCATGTGGCAGTGTTTTGGTTTTAATTGTGGTCATTTGTGTGCTGGTTGGAAGAGATGACTGGGTACACCTGGACCTGAACTCTGGTGTGATTCCCCTTAGAGACTGAGTTCTGGAACTGACTTCAGGGAAGTATTGCCATTAATTTTGGTGGGATTTTAGGAGGTCACACATGAGAGTCGCCCTTGGAAACTGAGATCTAGTCTCAGGGTGTCTTTCCACAGTGCACTGGGAATCTCCACCAGGATATAAGACGATTTTATTCTGAAAGACTTGGCAACCATAGTAAAGAGTCAAAACACATATTGAACTCCCATTGAGTAGACATCAATGGGTCAGGCTTCATGTGACATTTTGGCCACTCGTTGGGAAGCGTTGCCTTTTAGAGTTCTCCAGAGCTTTCATCCTCACCATTTAATGGTTCCTGAATGAATTGAAAAACCAGTGCATCCAACTTGATACTTGAAAAATGGCTAGATAAATACCATGAAATTTTTGAAATTCCCATGACCAGGTGGCACTGGAGAACCTTTGGATGTCCTGTTGCTGATCATGAGTGTACCAGACAGTGCCTTGAATCACTGGGTTTCATGAAAATGGTGTAGAACAGAGATGCCAGTAAGTTGGAATTTGCTGAGTAGTGGGCCTAGAACAGTGGTGGGCAGGTGTGTGATTAAACATCTGTGTTGGTGTCATGTGGATTGGCCATTGGCTTCCAAATGGCTTTTGACTGACATGGTGCAGGCAGCAGACCCTTGCATGTAAAGGCATCTTGTTATATGGAGAGGTTTCAGGGCAATGTTCAGAATCAAGTTGCTAGGGACAAGGGGGAAGTCTATGTTGGATATAAGACTGGTTGGTGCATTCTCCTGGCAGACCCTGACCCACCACACATGACAGAACTCCCTCCAGCACTGTGTCCCAGTTGAACTACTTGTATTTCGTGAAGCAAACACCAAACTCCCATTGCAGCAGCTAGAAAGACCATGAAAAATGGAGGATGACCACATGGCTTCAGAGTCCACACAGGAAGACACTTAGCCCCCATTGGCCACAGTTTACATACAAAGAGAGAATTCTGCACTACTGCCTCATGTTCATTAAAGAATAAGAAAACATGTGCTCCAGGTTACATAGATGCAGACCCAGCTTTGATGGTCTCACTGCAAAGGAAGCTAAAGCTCCTGACTACAACATATATTTCCAGTGCCCAAACTCAGAGGCAGTTTCTCATAAGTCTTCCGGTCAGCAGAGCACCATGTTTGTGAAGTGTTTACCCTGTCCCTTACTTTTGGAAACTCTTCTACCACCCCCAAAGTTGTGAACTCCTGAGCATATTCCATTCCAGATAAGTATTCATAGATTTTCTAACTCTTCTCTTCTAATTGTGTCTAACTTGGGGCGAAGTAATGTCAAGGCATTGTTCTTGTTGAGAGTGGGATGATTATTTTTAGCACATATTTGCATAAACATTGGATTCATTTTCCTAATTTTCATTTGAGATACTGAATCACTCACACTAACCCATACCCTACTAGACTCTATATTCTGACTCCTAATCCTAATATAATGGAGAAAAATAACCCAAAATGAATAGACATACAAGCATTTCAGAGGAGGCATGGTGTATAATTGGACTTGCCTTTTGCATTATGTAGAATTGGAGTTATAAATCTAGTCAATTTTTTGTTGAAATAGTTCTCCATGTGTTTTTTAAACTTTTGTTGTTTGTTGTTCAAAACATTATATAGTTCTTGATATATCATATTTCACACTTTGATTCAAGTGAGTTATGAACTCCCATTTTTATCCCGTATATAGTTTGCAAAATCATATCAGTTACGCATCCATTGATTTACATATTGCCATACTAGTGTCTGTTGTATTTTGCTGCCTTTCCTGTCCTCTACTATCCCCCCTCCCCTCCCCTCCCCTCCCATCTTCTCTCTCTACCCCCTATACTGTAATTTATTTTTCCCCCTTGTATTTTTCCCTTTCCCCTCACTTCCTCTTGTCCGTAATTTTGTATAACCCTGAGGGTTTTCTTCCATTTCCATGTAATTTCCCTTCTCTCTCCCTTTCCCTCCTACCTCTCATCCCAGTTTAATGTTAATCTTCTTCTCATGCTCTTTATCCCTACTCTGTTCTTAGTTACTCTCCTTGTATCAAAGAAGACATTTGGCATTTGTTTTTTAGGGATTGGCTTCCTTCACTTAGCATAATCTGCTCTAATGCCATTCATTTCCCTGCAAATTCTATGATTTTGTCATTTTTTAATGCTGAGTAAAACTCCATTGTGAATTAATGCCACATTTTTTAACCATTCGTCTATTGAAGGGCATCTAGGTTGGTTTCACACTCTTGCTATTGTGAATCGTGCTGCTATGAACATCAATGTAGCAGTGTCCATGTACCATGCTCCTTTTAGGTCTTTATGAAATAGACTGAGAAGAGTAGTAGCTGGGCCAAGTGGTGGGTTCCATTTCAAGCTTTCCATGAAATCTCCATACCGCTTTCAAAATTGGCTGCATCAATTTGCAGCCCCACCAGAAATGTACATGTGTACCCATTTACACACATCCTCGCTAAAACTTGTTGATGTTTGACTTCATAATGGCTGCCAATCTTACTGGAGTGAGATGGTATCTTATGGTGGTTTTGATTTGCATTTCTCTGACTGCTAGAGATGGTGAGCATTTTTTCATGTACTTGTTGATTGATTGTATTCCTCCTCTATGAAGTGTCTGTTCAGGTCCTTGGGCCATTTGTTGATTGGGTTATTTTTTATCTTATTGTCTAATTTTTGAGTTCTTTGTATACTCTGGATATTAGGGCTCTATCTGAAGGGTGAAGAGTAATGATTTGTTCCCAGGATGTAGGCTCCCTATTTACCTCTCTTATTCTTTCTTTTGCTGAGAAAAAAAAAGTTAAGTTTGATTAAGTCCCATTTCTTTATTCTTGTTATTAACTCTTGTGCTATGGGTGTCCTATTGCGGAATTTAGAGCCCGACCCCACAGTATGTAGATCGTAGCCAACATTTTCTTCTATCACACGCCGTGTCTCTGATTTGATATCAAGCTCCTTGATCCATTTTTTGTTAACTTTTGTGCATGTCGAGAGGAAGGGATTCAGTTTCATTTTTTTTCATATGAATTTCCAGTTTTCCCAGCACCATTTGTTGAAGATGCTATCCTTCCTCCATTGCATGCTTTTAGCCCCTTTATCAAATATAAGATAGTATGTAGTTTTTTGGATTGGTTTCTGTGTCCTCTATTCTGTACCATTGGTCCACCCGCCTGTTTTGGTACCAGTACCATGCTCTTTGTGTTACTATTGCTCTGTAGTATAGTTTGATGTGTGGTATCGTTATACTGCCTGATTCACACTTTCTGCTTAGCATTGTTTTTGCTATTCTGGGTCTTTTATTTTTCGATATGAATTTCATGATTGCTTTCTCTATTTCTACATGAAATGCCGTTGGGATTTTGATTGGCATTGCATTAAACCTATAGAGAACTTTTGGTAATATCGCCATTTTGATGATGTTAGTTCTGCCTATCCATGAACAAGGTATATTTTTCCATCTTCTAAAATCTTCTCCTATTTCTCTCTTTAGGGTTCTGTAGTTTTCATTGTATAAGTTTTTCACCTCTTTTGTTAGGTTGATTCCCAAGTATTTTATTTTTTCTGAGGATATTGTAAATGGAGTGGTTGTCCTCATTTCCATTTCAGACAATTTTTCGCTGATATACAGGAATGCCTTTGATTTGTGCATGTTGATTTTACATCCAGCCACTTGGGTGAATTCATTTATTATCTCTAATAGTTTCTTTGTAGACCCTTTTGGGTCTGCTAGGTATAGAATCATGTCATCTGCAAATAGTGATAATTTAAGTTTTTCTTTTCCTATTTTTATGCCTTTAATTTCTTTTGTCTGTCTAATTGCTCTGGCCAGTGTTTCTAGAACTATGTTGAACAGAAATGGTGAGAGAGGGCATCCCTGTCTTGTTCAAGATTTTAGAGGGAATGCCTTCAATTTTTCTCCATTCAGAATGATGCTAGCCTGAGGCTTAGCATAGATTGCTTTTACAGTATTGAGGTAGGTTCCTGTTATCCCTAGTTTTTCTAGAGTTTTGAACATAAAGGGATGCTGTACTTTGTTGAATGCTTTTTCTGCATCTATCGAGATGATCATATAGTTCTTATTTCTAAGTCTATTGATGTGGGAAATAAGATTTATTGATTTCTGTATATTGAACGAACCTTGCATCCCATGGATGAATCCTACATGCTCATGGTGCACAATTTTTTGATATGTTTTCATATCCGATTCATCAGAATTTTATTGAGGATTTTTGCACCTAGGTTCATTAGAGATATTGGTCTGTAGTTTTGCTACTTTATAGTGAGTTTCTCTGGTTTAGGAATCAGGGTGATGTTGGCCTCGTAGAATGAATTTGGAAGTTCTCCCTCTTTTTCTATTTCCTAAAATAGCTTGAAAAGTATTGGTATTAATTCCTATTTAAATGTTTTTTAAAACTCCGCTGTATACACATCCAGTCCTGGGCTTTACTTAGTTGATAGTCTTTGGATGGTTTCTTCTATTTCCTCCACTGATATTGGTCTGTTTAGGTTGTCTATATCCTCCTGACTCAATCTGGGCAGATCAGATGACTTAAGAAATTTATCGATGCCTTCACTATCTTCTATTTTATTGGAGTATAAGGATTCAAAATATTTTCTGATTATCTTCCGTATTTCTGAAGTGTCTGTTGTGATATTGTCTTTTTCATCCCGTATGCTAGTAATTTGAGTTCTCTCTCTTCTTCTCTTCATTAAAATGTCTAAGGTTCTGTCGATTTTATTTATTTTTTGAAAGAACCAACGTTAAGTTTTGTCAATATTTTCAATTGTTTCTTTTGTTTCGATTTCATTAATTTCAGCTCTGGTTTTAATTATTTCTTGCCTTCTACTTCTTTTTCTGTTGTTTTCTTCTTCTTTTTCTAGGGTTTTGAGATGAAGTATGAGATCATTAATTTGTTGGTTTTTTTCTTTTTTTAAGGAATGAATTCCAAGCAATGAAATTTCGTCTTAAAACTGCTTTCAATGTGTCCCATAGATTTTGATATGTTGTGTCTGTGTTTTCATTTATCTCTAAGAATTTTTTAATTTCCTCCTTGATGTCTTCTAAAACCCATTGATCATTCAGTAACCTATTGTTTATTCTCCAAGTGATGCATGATTTTTCTTTACTTCTTTTATCATTGATTTTCAGTTTCATTCCATTATGATCAGATGAGATACATGGCATTATCTTTACTCCTTTATATTGTTTAAGAGTTGCCCTGTGATGTAATATATGATCTATTTTGAGAAGGATCCATGTGCTGCTGATAAAAAAGTGTAACTGCTTGATGTTGGGTGATTTATTCTGTATATGTCAATTAAGTCTATGTTATTAATTGTGTTATTGAGTTCTATACTGTTGCCTCAATCTAACATTACAAAAGAGCAGGGACAGAGTTTGCCTTACAATAAAGGAATGTAGATTATCTGCAAACTACTGAGAACCTCAAAGTTCCATGCAGAAATGATCCCTGGAGAAGATGTAGGCAGCTATGAAGGACCTGAGAGAGCAAAAGCCATTTTCCATGGCAAACGACCTGGACAGGAAAAAGGGATGTGTCTGAATCAGCCTCTCTCTTCTTAATATAGAGAAGATGGACCAAACCAGCCCTGCATGTACAGCTGTTCCCACGTGCCTATTGTTGATATTCCATTCTAAGTAGTCAAATTTTCACAGGAAGTAGGGGCAGCCTCCATCTCATGGGACCCATGGAAGCAACTGTTAGGACAAAGTGGTTGCCAAGGCAGCGACCTCATTCAGTTCCTGAAGGAAGTGACCTACCTAACTTCCTTGGTGACGGAACTCTATGAACTTGGGATCCAAGAAGCCAGGTACCCAGAGCCAGTCGCAGTACCAGTCCCAGTGGGCCCACTTTTTTGGATTTACAAAGTACAGAGTCAGACCTTCTTGGTAACTACTGATGTGAGGAGGGCCAATTGCCAGTAGAGCTCTGAAGAGGGTCTTTTCCTGAGATTGCAGGTAGTGGCTAACCGCTGACTCCTCACAGTTTTACAGAGTTGGCAAAGGAGACCAGATCTGAGACATGACAGGCCATTTCGGGGGGAAAATATTATGGCCCACCAGTCAGAGGACACTCCAGATAGTCACAGTCCTACTTGGGGGAAGGAGGTGCCATTGTGGGTGTGGGTGTGAGTTTGTGGTGTATCAGACAGTGCCTTGATTAAATGGGTTTAAGGAAAATTGTGCAGAACAGAGTTGCCAGTAAGTTGGACCCTCCTGAGTAGTGGGGCCAAAGCTGTGGTGTGCAGGTGTGTGATAAATCATCTGTGGTGGGGCCATGTGGATTTGCCATTGATTTCCAAATGGATTGACACTGACACGGTGCAGTGAGGAGACCCTTGAATGTAAAGGCTTCTTGTTATATGGATAGTTTTCAGGGCAATGTGCAGAATCAGGTTCCTATGGACAAGGGGGCAAGCTATGTGGGAATGAAGCCTAATTGTTGCATTCTCTTGCAGACCCTGAAAAACCACACGTGACAGAACTCCCTCCAGCACTGTGTCCCAGTTGAACTCCTTGTTTTTCATAAAGTAAATACCAAACTCCCAGTGCAGCAGCAGGAAAAAACCACGAAAAGTTGAGGATGACCAAAAAGCTTCACTGTCCACACGGGGAGACACTTAGCCCCCATTGGCTACAATTTACCTACAACGTGAGAATTCAGCACTGCTGCCTCATGTGCATTGGAAAATAAGAAAGAATGTCCTCCAGGAAACATAGATGCAGACCCAGCTTTGATGGTCTCTATACAAAGGAAGCTAAAACTCCTTACAACAACATATATTTCAAGTGCCCATCCTCAGAGGTAGTTTCTCAAGAATTTTTTTAGGCCAGCAGACCTCCATATTTCTGGAGTGTTTACCCTGTCCCTTACGTTGGAAGACTCCTCTATTACATCCAAGTTTCTGAACTCCTGAGCATTTTCTATTCCAGATATATATTCACAGAATTTCTAACTCTTCTCCTCTAATTGTTTCTTACTTGGGGCGAAGGTGACGTGAAGGCATTGTTGTGGATGAGAGTGGGAAGATTTTCATGTAGCACATGTTTGCATACACATTGGATTCATTTTCCTATTTTCCATTCGAAATACTGAATCTCTGACACTAACGCATACCCTACTAGACTCAGACTACTATTCCTAATATGATGGAGAAAAATAACCCAAACAGAATAGAAATACAAGAAGTTCAGAGGAGGCATGGTGTATAGTTGGACTTCCTTTTGCATGATAAAGTGTAGGTGTTATAAATCTAGTCAATTTTTATTGAAATAGTTCTCCATGAGTTTTTTTTTCCTTTAATTTTTATTGTTGGATCTTCAAAGCATTACATAGTTCTTGACATATCATACTTCACACTTTGATTCAAGTGGGTTATGAACTTGCATTTTTCCCCGTATACAGATTGCAGCATCCCATTGGTTACACATCCACTGTTTTAAATATTGCTATAGTGTCTGTTGTATTCTGCTGTCTTTCCTATCTACTATCTCCCAACCCCTTCCCTCCAATCTTCTCTCTCTACACCACCTACTGTAATTTATTTCTTCCCCTTGTTTTATTCCCCTTTCTTCTCATTTCCTCTTGTATTTAATTTTGTATAACCATGAGGATCTCCTTCCATTTCCATGCAATTTCCCTTCTCTTTCCTTTCATTCCCACCTGTCACCCCTGTTTAATGTTAATCTTCTTCTCATGCTCTTCCTCCCAACTCTGTTCTTAGTTACTCTCGTTATATCAAAGAAAACATTTGGCATTTGTTTTTTAGGCTTTTGCTCTCTTCACTTAGCATAATCTGTTTAATGCCATCCATTTCTCTGCAAATTTTATGATTTTGTCATTTTTTAATGCAGAATAATACACCATTGTGTATAAATGCCACAATTTTTTTTTATCCATTCATCTTTTGAAGGGCACCGAGTTTGGTTCCACAGTCTTCCTATTGTGAATTGTGCTGCTAGGAACATCGATTTATCAGTGTCCCTGTACGATGCTCTTTTTAGGTCTTTAGCGAATCGACTGAGAAGAAAAATAGCTGGGTCAAATGATGTTTCCATTCCCAGCTTTCCAAGAAATCTCCATACTTCTTTCCAAATTGGCTGCACCAATTTGCAGTCCCACCAGCAATGTACAGGTGTACCCTTTTCCCCACATCCTCGCCACCACTTGTTGTTGTTTGACTTCATATTGGCTGCCACTCATACTGGAGCGAGATGGTATCTTAGGGTGGATTTGTTTTGCATTTCTCTGACTGCTAGAGATGGTGAACATTTTTTCATGGACTTGTTGATTGATTGTATGTCCTCCTCTGAGAAGTGTCTGTTCAGGTCCTTGGCCCATTTGTTGATTGCATTATTCGTTTTCTTATTGTTTAATTTTTTGAGTTCCTTGTATACTTTGGAAATTAGGGCTCTCTCTGAAGTGTGAGGAGTAAGATTTGCTCCCAGGATGTAGGCTCTCTAATTACCTCTCTTATTGTTTTTGTTACTGAGAAAAACCTATTTAGTTTGAGTAAGTCCCATTTGTTCATTCTAGTTATTAACTCTTGTGCTATGGGTGTCCTATTGAGGAATTTGGAGCCCGACCCCACAGTATGTACATCGTAGCCAAGGTTTTCTTCTATCAGAAGCCGTGTCTCTGATTTGATATCAAGCTGTTTGATTAATTTTGACTTAACTTTTGTGTATGGTGAGAGAAAGGGATTCAGTTTCATTTTGTTACATATGGAACTCCAGTTTTCCCAGCACTAGTTTTTGAAGATGCTATCCTTCCTCCATTGCATGCTTTTAGCCCCTTTATCAAATATAAGATAGTTGTGGTTTTGTGGATTTGTTTCTGTGTCCCCTATTATGTACCATTAGTCCAACCACCTATTTTGGTACCAGTACAATGCTCTTTTTGTTAGTATTGCTCTGTAGTATAGTTTGAGGTCTGGTATCGCTCTACCGCCTGATTCACACTTCCTGCTTAGCATTGTTTTTGCTATTCTAAGTCTTTTATTTTTCCATATGAATTTCATTATTGTTTTATCTATTTCTACAAGAAATGCCGTTGTGATTTTGATTGGCATTGCATTAAACCTACAGAGAACTTTTGGGAATATCGCCATTTTGATGATGTTAGTTCTGCGTATCCATGAACAGGGTACATTTTTTCATCTTCTAAGATCTTCTTCTATTTCTCTCTTTAGGGTTCTATAGTTTTCATTGTGTAAGTCTTTCACCTCTTTTGTTAGGTTGATTCCCAAGTATTTTATTTTTTTGAGGATATTCTGAGTGGAGTGGTTTCCTCATTTCCATTTCAGAGGATTTGTCACTGATATACAGGAATTACTTTGATTTATGCTTGTTGATTTTATATCCTGCCACTTTGCTGAATTCATTTATTAGCTCTAATAGGTTTTTGTAGACCCTTTTGGGTCTGCTAGGTACATAATCATGTCAGCTACAAATAGTGATAATCTAAGTTCTTCTTTTCCTTTTTTTTACGCCTTTAATTTCTTTCATTTTTCTAATTGCTCTTGCCAGTGTTTTCAAAACTATGTTGAACAGAAGTGTTGAGAGAGGGCATCCCTATCTTGTTCCAGATTTTAGAGAGAATGCCTTCAGTTTTTATCAATTTAGAATGATGCTGGCCTGAGGCTTAGCATATATTGCTTTTACAATATTGAGGTATGTTCCTATTATCCCTATTTTTTCTTGAGTTTTGAACAGAATGGGTTGCTGTACTTTGTCGAATGTTTTTTTCTGCATATATCGGGATGATTATATGGTTCTTATTTTTAAGTCTATTGAAGTGGTGAATAACAATTATTGATTTCCATATATTGAACCAGCTTTGCATCCCAGGGATGAATCCTACTTGATCATGTTGCACATTTTTTTAATATGTTTTTGTGTCTGATTTGCCAGAATTTTATTGAGAATTTTGCATCTAGGTTCATTAGAGATATTGGTCTGTAGTTTTGTTTCTTTGAAGTGTCTTTGTCTGGTTTAGAAATCAGGGTAATATTGGCCTCCTAGAATAAAATTGGAAGTTGTCCCTCTTTTTCTATTTCCTGAAATATCTTGAAAACTATTGGTATTAGTTCCGCTTTAAAGATTTTGTAAAACTCTGCTGTATATATATCCAATCCTAGGCTTTTCTTAGTTGGTAGTCTTTGGATGATTTCTTCTGTTTCCTCAATTGATATTGGTCTGTTTAGGTTATCTATATCCCCCTGACTCAATCTGGGCAGATCATATGACTTAAGAAATTTATTGATGCCTTCACTATCTTCTAATTTATTGGAGTATAAGGATTCAAAATAATTTCTGAATATCTTCTGTATTTCTGAAGTGTCTGTTATGATATTGCCATTTTCATCCCGTATGCTAGTAATTTGAGTTCTCTCTCTTCTTCTCTTCCTTAACATGGCTAAGGGTCTGTCGATTTTATTTATTTTTTCAAAGAATCAACTTTTAGTTTTGTCAATTTTTAATGTTTCTTTTGTTTCAATTTTATTAATTTCAGCTCTGATTTTAACAATTTCTTGCCTTCTACTTCTTTTGCTGTTGTTTTCTCATGTTTTTCTAGAATTTTGAGATGAACCATGAGATCTTTTATTTGTTGTCTTTTTCCTTTTTTAGGAAAGTACTCCAGGCAATGAATTTTCCTCTTAGAACTGCTTTCAATGTGTCCGCTAGATTCTGATATGTTCAGTCTGTCTTTTCATTTATCTCTAAGATATTTTTTATTTTCCTCCTAGATGTCTTAGATAACCCATTGATCATTCAGTAGTCTATTGTTCATTCTCCAAGTGATGGATGATTTTTCCTTCCTTCTTTTACCAATGATTTTCAGTTTCATTCCATTATGATCAGATAAGATGCCTGGTATTATCTGTACTCCTTTATATTTTCTAAGAGTTGCCCTGTGACATAATATATGATGTATTTTTGAGAGGTATCTATGTGTTACTGAGAAAAAAGTGTAACTGCTTGTTGTTTGGTGGTATATTCTATATATGTCAATTAAGTCCAATTTATTAATTGTGTTATTGATTTCTATTGTTTCCTTATTCAACTTTTGTTTGGAAGATCTGTCCAGTAGTGAGAGAGGTGTGTTGAAGTCTCCCATGATTATTGTATGGTGGTCTATTAGACTCTTGAACTTGAGAAGAGTTTGTTTAGTGAACATAGCTGCACCATTGTTTGGGGCATATACATTTATGATTGTTATGTCTTGTTGGTGTATGGTTCCCTTGAGCAGTATGTAGTGTCCCTCTTTATCCCTTTTGATAAACTTTGGCTTGAAATCTATTTTATTTTATATGAGTATGGACACTCCTGCTTGTTTCTGAAGTCCATATGAGTGATATGATTTTTCTCAACTGTTCACCTTCAGTCTATGTACATCTTTTGCAATCAATTGCGTCTCCTGTAGGCAGCATATTGTTGGGTCTTGTTTTGTGATTCATTCTACTATCCTGTGTCTCTTAATTTGTGAGTTTAAGCCATTAACTTTTATGGTTATTATTGAGATATGGGTTGTTCTTCCAGCCATATTTGTTTATTTATGTTACTAAGCATGGTTTGTTTTTCTTTGATTATTTTCCCCCCTTTACTGTACTACCTCCCACTGTTGGTTTTCATTGTTATTTTCCATTTCCTCTTCCGATCATCTTTTGCCGAGGATGTTTTGAGGAGATGGTTTTCTAGCTCAAATTCTTTTAAATTTTGTTTATCATGGAAGGTTTTAATTTCATCTTCCATCCTGAAGCTTAATTTCGCTGGATGCACAATTATTGGTTGAAACCCATTTTCTTTCAGCATTGGAAAAATGTTATTCCAGGATCTTCTAGCTTTCAGAGTCTGTGTTGAAAGATCAGCTGTTATAATGATTGGTTTACCGCTAAATGTAATCTGCTTCCTTTCTCTTGTAGCTGTTAAAATCCTCTCCTTATTCTGTATGTTGGGCATCTTCATTATAATGTGTCTAGGTGTGGATCTCTTATGATTTTGCACATTCGGCATCCTGTAGGCTTCTAGGATTTGGGATTCTGTCTCATTCTTCAAGTCTGGGAAGTTTTACCATATTATTTCATTGAATTGATTTCTCATTCCTTTGGTTTGGACCTCTATACCTTCCTGTATCCCAATGATTCTTAAGTTTGGTGTCTTTATGTTATCCCATATTTCTTGGATGTTCTGCTCATGGTTTCTTAATAGTCTTGCTAGCTGTCTCGGTTCTTTTCAAGTTGAAATACATTGTCTGATGTTCCATCTTCTAAGTGATCTCCTCTGCTGGTAGTATTCTCAATTGAGTTTTTAAGTTGGTTTATTGCTTCCTGCATTTCTATGATTTCTGTTTGTTTGTTTTTTATAACCTCTATCTCCCTGTATAGTTGATCTTTTGCTTCTTGGATTTGTTTATGTAATTCATTGTCAAAGTGATCTTTCATTGTCTGATTTTGCGTTCTAATGACTTCCTTGAGACTCCAGATCATCTGAAGCATGTATGTTTTGAATTCTTTATCTGACATTCCATCTGCTGCAGGTATTACGTCTTCTAATGTTGAGTTGACCTTCATTGCTTGTTGTCCTTTCTTTCCTTGTCTTTTCATATTGTTCGCGTATCTTTCTGTTTGTTCAAATTGTTGTGTTATTGAATTTTACCCCTAAATATTTATACTGCTCTTTTATAGTTGCAAAGTCTCCCTCACAGGTGCAGGCCGTGGCTCTGCCCCTCCTCCAAATCGGGCAATGTGCCTACCTCACCAGCAGGCTGCTTGGCCTGTTCTGCCGGTCGATAGCAGGTCTTCCTACCTTGGAGGAGCGGGCAGCAGCTCTACCCCTCTGCTTGCACTGGGCCTGTTCTGCCAGTGGGTCACAGGTCCACCTACCCTGCAGGTGCGGTTGTCGGCTCTGCCCCTCCGCATGACGCTGGGCCTCTTCTGTCTGTGGGTTGAAGGTCGGTCTACCTTGCAGCCGCGGGTGGCGGCTCTACTCCTTCCCAAACCGGGGTGATGTGTCTAACACGCTGGCAAGTCACAGGGCCTCTTGTGCCGGTGGGTCAGAAGTCCACCTGCCTTGCAGGCACAGGCGGCAGCTCGGACCCTCCCCCAACCTGGTGATGTGTCTACCACCCTGTCGGGCCCCTGGGCCTGGTCTGTCCATGTTCGCAGGTCCACCTACTTCGCAGGCGCGGGGGGCGTCTCTGCCCCTCTGAAGGCCGCTGGGCCTGTTCTGCCGGTGGGTTGCTGTTCACCAACCTTGATGTCGCAAGGGGCGCCTCTGCCCCACCGCGGTTTTCTGGGCCTGTTCTGCCTGTGGGTCACAGGTCCGTGTACCTTGCAGTGGGCGGTGGCTCTGCCCTTTCCCCAACCAGTGCGATGTGTCTTTTACGATTGGCGGGCCGCTAGGCCTGTTCTACCGGTGGGTGGATGGTCCGCCTACCTTGCAGGTGCGGTTGGTGGCTCTGTCCCTCCTTCTATTCATGTGTATTTAAAGTTAACAAATATGTGAATTCCTGTCTCCATTTCTCTGTACCCTATTCAGCCCATGTATTTTTATATGCACATATACAATCCTACCTGGTATCACAAGTAAATACTTATGAGGTTGCTGACATGGCAGATACAAATTGTGAGAAGAGATCACTCCTCCTAAACGCTGTTGGAAATTAAAATTCAAACTATGGGTGAGCTTCCTAGTTGAACAACATTATACATAAATCTATGTTCAGTAAAATGAAGATTTTTGGATTTGTGGATGATATATATTTCATGATGTATTTCGATTGGCATATATTGCTACTTTTAAATGTCTGTGTGTGTGTGTGTGTGTGTGTGTGTAGGTATAAATATATATATATATATATATATATATATATATATATATATATATATATATTTACTGTCCAGATTTTTCAAAATATAAAATATATGTGTCTTATTATACACTCCCTCAATTCATTCATGTTCATGTATGTGGATTTATTATCAACTTTTCACAAGATTATTTTCAGAATTATTGATCCACCTGAAATACATATTTGTTTCCTAGTACTGAAAACTAACTACAGTGAATTGTGCATACAAATCCTAATATTTCTACAGTTACTGACCATGTGTAACATCAATGCAAGTAGATTCCTATGGGACATGATATGTATTTTGACATTCATTTTTTTTCAACACTGGTAAATTACTATTTCTTCAGTTTATGCACATCATAGGGTATATATTTAATCCACAAGTTAGCAAATTTATATGGATTTTTTTTTCACTTTCCATCACATCCTGCTTCAGAACACATGTATTCCTCCATGTTTCTTGACTAGTCTTTTCATGAGACTTTTTTCTAAACACATAATTTTGGATTTCCATAACCACTATTGAGGCAAAAGTCACACACACTTCATGATAAACCATAACACTAATATTACCATTAGATGTATAACAGGTTGGAATGAATGTATGAATATCAATATAACATTTCCTATATATTTTCAGATATCAATTCAATCCATTATTTAAATTTGGAACCAGTTATATTATTTATTCAGAGTATGGTCTATTCATGTATTTTCTCTATATTCATATAACACAGACTACACCTATTTGTACCCCCAATACTAATTTATTCGTGTTCAAAATATTGCTCCTCAAAATGGTGGAAGAAATACTCATGTCACCTGATCTATATATAAATTTTATCACAGTAATATTGTGGAAACAAAAAGCAAGGTCACACTTATGATTGTACCAAATCCTAAATGGAAAGTGAGCATGGATTACTAAAAACATCCATGTCCAGGTTGCCTAATGCTCTCAAATGTCAATCCTATTGGTGAATATATATTTGTTTATTCCTGAAATTACATATTCAACCTCAACCCTGTTGAAAATGTCTAATCCTATCACTCACTTTATACATTGCCTGATTTCCGAATGTCTTCATTGATATCTTTTTTTCTATATTTTTTCCCCAGTTAATCATTGTGACCGACTCTTCAAATGTGCTGACATTTACTTTCACTCTCTACCCAAACCCGTATTGCTAAAGATCTTTTGGTCCAAATCCTATACACACTCTTCATTATAAACCTACCCACTATCATCTTAATCCACCAACTATCCCTTTTTGACTGGATGTTGTCTTTGACATTCAATCATCCAAGGGACAAGGTCCTATGACATTGTATATCGATTTATCTGAGACACCTGTGCAGAACATAATTTAAAGCTAAGAATCCAAATCATGGGCACAATGCCCTTCTGGGCTTTAAAAATTACCTAGATTTCTGTGTTCATACTTATATTTCACCTATATATTCTTGTAAATATTGCAAAATCACAATACCATTATTCATCCCGCAGAATGATTTCTAAACCAAATGGAACCTGTTTTTAACCTTAACCATACAATGGTCCCTCAATCTAACTTTACAGAAGAGGAGGGACAGAATTGGTCTTCCAATATATAAATGTAGGGGATCTTCCAGCTACTGAGAACCTCAAAGTTCCATGCAGAAATGATCCCTGGAGAAGATGTAGGCAGCTATGAAGGACCTGAGAGAGCAGAACTCATCTTTCATGGCAAACAACCTGGTCAGGATGAAGGGATGTGTCAGAATCAGCCTCACTCTTCTTAATGTTGACAAGATGGACCAAACCAGGCCTGCGTGGAGAGCTGTTCCCGGGTGCCTATGGTTGATATACAATTCACAGTTGTGAAAGTGTCACAGGAAGTAGGGGTAGCCTCGTTCTCAGGAGAACCTTGGAAGCAAATTTTAGGACAAATTGGTTGCCAAAGCAGTGACCTCATTCAGTTCATAAAGGAAGTGACCTTCTTCACTTCCTTGGTGATAGAACTCTCTGAAATTGGGATCCAGGAAGCCATGCACCCAGAGCCAGTCCCAGTACCATTAACAGTGGGCTCACATGTTTGGATTTACCAAGAACAGAGTCAATCTTTCTTGGTACCTACTGATATGAGGATGGCCAAATTTCAGGAGAGCTCTGCAGAGGGGCCTTTCCTGAGAAAGCAGGTAGTGGCTCACCGCTGGCTCCTGACAACTTCACAGAGTTGTCCAATGAGATCAGATTTGAGACAGGACAGGCCATTTCAGGGAAACGTAGTATGGCCCACCAGTCAGAGGACACTCTGGATAGTCACAGACCTACTTGGGGAAAGGAGGTGCCTTTGTGGGTGTGGGTGTGAGTTTGTGGTTTTGTCTCATGTTCTAAGAATAGGTAGGAAAGGAGGTTTATTTGGTTTGGAGTGGACAGTTTCTAGTAATTCTTTTGACAAGGTGAGTGTTTCTATGTCTGTGTATCCCACTGTGTTCATGGTTGTAGATATTAGAAAATAGAATGCATCAATGGATGTGTCCTCTTTAGTAGAAAGCTTCCCAGCATTCATCCTGCCCGATTGATGAATGGACTGTTGCTTCCCTTATGGATGGGCAACACCTACTATTTTCCTAAGGTCCTGTTTTCTTCCTGATTCTGTCCACTCTCCGGAATTGGCTCATGGTTTTGTGTCCAAAAAATGTACCACCTCCAAGCTCTGTGACATAGCCATGTACTGAATAGCTAAAGGAATGGTGAGCATCTCAGAAAACTCAGATACCAGAGTGACGTGGAAAGCCTCAGTGGAGTAACCCTGCTTTGGGCCTTTTGCTAACCAATTCTTCTCTTCCACTGAATGTGAGGAAGTTCTTGGCCTCAGGCCACTCCTTTGTGAAGCCTGAAGAAAACAGTTTTCAAATAGAAATGAATGGGCATCACCTGTGGTTCTTTGTGAATTGCTTTGGAAACGGATATGTCTGAATCATTCTCTTGGCCCTGTGTGAGGCTGTGGCTTAGATCTCAGCACCTGTTGGATCAAAAGAAAGATCCCATGTGTGCATCCAAAACCAAAATGGAAAAAGATCAGTCATTGTTGATGAAGTCTCTCGCCTTCCTCTGTTAGGTTCCTGACCTCCATCAAGTGAGAATAGTGATCCTTTGAAACAAATGAGTTCTTCAAAGCACTGCAGAGGCTAGCCCTTACATGCTTGTGTTTTGTCATGTCTCCAAATCACATAAAGAATCTATACCCGACAGTCAGTAGGCCTCAAATTGGAGAAGCAGAGCAGTATTAATGGAAGGCATATTTGATCCCTCCTGGTTCGCAGGAGGGGTGTTCAGGCAACCCTGATTTTAGGGAAAAGACGGGCAATGTCTTGGGCTTCGCCCCTCATGGAAAACTCCAGCCAGAAGTAATGAGTAGTGTCTATATGGAAGAAGATGAGGGCCATGTGGGAGTGTTTTGGTTTTAATTGTGGTCATTTGTGTGGCGGTTGGAAGAGATGACTGGGTCCACCTGGGCTTGAACTCTGCTGTGATTCCACTTAGAGACTAAGATCTGGAACTGACCTCAGAGAAATATTGCCATGAATTGTGTTGTGGTTTTAGGAGACCACACATGACATTCGCCCTTGGAACATGAGATCTATGCCCAGGGTGGCTTTCCACAAAAAACTGGGAATCTCAGACAGGATATCCCATGATTTTATTCTGAAAGACTTGCCAGCCATAGTTGAGAGTCAAAACATACATAGACCTCACATTGTAGACCTAAATGGGCCTGGCTTCATTTGACCTTTTGGCCACTTTTTGAGAAGCCGTGCTTGGGAGAGTTTTCCAGAGCTTTCATTGAAATGAGCTTCCTAAACATTTAATGGTTCCTGAATGAATTGAAAACCACAGTGCTTCCAATTTTATCCTTGAAAAATGGATAGATAAATACCACGAAATTTTTAAATTTCCCATGACAAGGTGGCAGTGGAGCACCTTTTATTGTCCTGTTCCTGATAAAGAGTGTACTAGACAGTGCCTTGATGGTGTAGAACTGAGATGCCAGGAAGTTGGAGCACGCTAAGTAGTGGGGTTAGAGCAGTGGTGGGGAGGTGTGTGATTAACCATGCATGGTGGGTTCATGGGGATCTGCCATTACCCTACAAATGAATTGTGACTGACATGGTGCAGCCAGCAGACCCTTTTATGTAAAGGCATCTTTTTATATTGAGAGGTTTCAGGGCATTGTTCAGAATCGGGTTGCTATGGTCAATGGGGAAAACTATGTGGGATAGAAGCCTGTTCTGTGCATTCTCTTGCAGACCCTGAAAAACCACACATGACCGAACTCCCTCCAGCACTGTGTTCCAGTTGAACTCCTTGTATTTTGTGAAGCAAATACCAAACTCACATTGCAGCAGCAAGAAACACCACGACAAGTGGAGGATGACCAAAAGACTTCACAGTCCACACGGAGACAGATTTAGCCCCCAGTGGCCACAGTTTACCTACAAAGAGAGAATTCAGCACTGCTCCCATATGTTCATTAGAAAATAAGAAACCATGTCCTCCAGGTCACTTAGATACATGCCCAGCTTTGATGGTCTCTCTACAAAGGAAGCTAAAGCTCCTGAAAACAACAAATATTTCAAGTGCCCAAACTCAGAGGCAGTTTCTCAAGGAGTCTTTAGTCCAGCAGAGCTCCATGTTTGTGGAGTATTTACCCTGTCCCTTACTTTTGGAAACTCCTCTACCACCTTCATGGTTGTAAACTCTTAAGCATATTCCATTCCAGATATGTATTCACAGATTTTCTAACTCTTCCACTCTAATTGTGTTTTACTTGGGGCGAAAGTAAAGTCAAGTCATTGTTCTGGATGAGAGTGGGAAGATTTTTATGTAGTACATATTTACATATACATTGAATTTATTTTCCTATTTTCCATTCATAATACTGAACCCTGACATTAACCCATAACCTACTAGACTCTGACTACTAATTCAAATATGATGGAGAAAAATTACCCAAACAGAATAGAAATAAAAGCAGTTCAGAGGAGGCATGGTGTATACTTGGACTTGCCGTTTACATTATATAGGGTAGTAGTATTAAATCTACTCAATTTTTTGTTGAAATAGTTCTCCATGTGATTTTAAAGTTAACAAATAGGTGAATTCCTCTCTCCCTTTCTCTGTAGCCAATTCAGCACATGTATTTTCATATGCACATATAGAATCATACCTGTTATCACATGTACATTCTTGTGAGGTGGCTGACTGGGCAGATACAAATTGGGATAACAGATCACTCCTCCTAAACCCAGTTAGAACTGAAAATTCAACCTATGGGTGAGCTTCGTAGATAAACAACATGATAAATAAATCTATGATCAGTAAAATGAATATTTTTGGATCATTGGATGATATATATTTCATGATGAATTTTGATTGGCATATATATTGCTACTTTTTATTTTCAGAATATGAAATATATGTGTCTTATTGTACACTCCCTAAGTTCATTCATATTCACTGTATGTGGATTTATAAACCAATTTTCAAAAGTTTATTCTCAGAAAAATTCATCTACCTGAAATACATATTTGTTTCTTAGAACTGAAAACCAACTTCAGTGAATGGTGCATACGAATCCTAATATTTCTACAGTAACTGACACAGTTTAACATCAATGCAAGTAGATTCCTATGAGACATGATGTGTATTGTGATGTTTATTTTTAGTCAACACTGGTACATTACTATTTCTTCAGTTGATGCCCATCATAAGATATATATTTCATCCACAAGTTAGCAAATTTAAAGTCATTTGTTTCAATTTCAATAACTTCCTGCTTCAGAAAACATGTATTCCTCCTTGTTTCTTGACTGGTCTTTTCATAAGACTTCTTTCTAAACACATTATTTTCGTTTTCCATAATCACTTTTGAAGCAAAACTCACACACTCTTCATAATAAAACATAACCCTAATATTACCATTAGAAGTATAACTGGTTGGAATGAATGATTGCATATCAATATAAGAATTCCTGTATATTTTCCGATATCAATTCAATCTTTTATTTAAAGTGGAACCAGTTATATTATTTATTCATAGTATGGTCTATTCTTGCATTATCTCTATATATTCATAGACACAGGGTACACCTATTTGTACCCCCATACTCATTTATACACCTTAAAAATATTGCTCCCAGAAATGGTGGAAAAATTATTCATGTCACCTGATCTACATATACATTTTATCACAGTAGTATTCTGGACACAAAATGCAAAGGTCACATTTCTGATTGTACCAAAGCCTAAATTTATAGTGAGCATGTATTTCTAAAACATCCATGTCCAGGTTGCCTAATGCTCTCAAATGTCAATCCAATTGGTGACTACATATGTGTTTCTTCCTAAGATTATATATTCAAACTCAACCCTGTTGAAAATGTCTAATCCTATCACTCACGTTTACTTTGCCTGATATCCAAAAGTCTCTACTGATATATGCTTTCCTACATAATTTCCCAGGTTCATGATTTTGACTGACTGTTCATATGTGCTGACATTTACATTCACTCTCTACCTGAAACCCAATTTCTAAATAACTTTTGGTCCAAATCCTATACTCACTCTTCTTTCTGAATATACCTACTATCTCCCAAATCCTACTGACTATCCTTTTTTGAATTGGTGTTCTCTTCGACATTCAATCACCCAAGGTACAAGGTCCAATGCCAATGTATATTAATTTATCTGAGACATCTGTGCAGGACATAATTCAGAGCTAAGTCTCCCAATCAAGGGCCTCATACTTTTCTGGGCTTCAAATCTTACTTAGATTTCTGTTTCCATACAGTGTGACCAGGAAAGTCTCAGTGGAGAAACCCTGCTTTGGGCCTTTTGTTTACCTATTGTTCTTTTGCCCTGAATGTCAGGAAGGTCTTTGCCTCAGGCCACACGTTTGTGAAGCCTGAAGAAACAGTTTTCAAATGGAAATGAATGGGCATCCCCTGTGGCTCTTTGCTTAATTGCTTTGTAAAGATATGTGTCTGAATCAGCCTCTTAGCCCTCTGTGAGGCTGTGGCTTATATTCTCAACTCCTGATGGATGTAAAGAAAGATACCATGTGTGCATCCAAAATCAAAATGGCAAAAATTGCAGTCATTGTGGATGAAGCCTCTCGCCTTCCTCTGTAAGGTTCCTGACCTCCATCAAGTGAGAAGAGGGATCCTTTGATCAAATGAATTCTTCAAGGCCCTGCAGAGGGTAGCCCATAGGTGCTTGGGTTTTCTCATGAGTCCAGTTCACATAAAGAATCTAAACCCCACAGTCAGAGACCTCAAGTTGGAGAAGTGGAAAAGTATTAATGGCAGGCCTATTTGATCACTCCTGGTTCACAGGAATGATGTCGAGGCCACAGTGACTTTAGACAAATGAGAGGCAAGGGAGCATTTTTTGGACACTGTCTTTGGTTGCACCCCTAGTGGAAAACTCCAGCCAAAGGTTATGATGAGTGTCTATATGGAAGAAGATTAGGGCCGTGTGGAGTGTTTTGGATTTAATTGTGGTCATTTGTGTGGTGGTTGGAATAAATGACAAGGTCCACCTGGCCTTGAACTCTGGTGTGATTCCTCTTAGAGACTGAGTTCTTGAACCGACATCAGAGAAGTATTGCCATGAATTGTGTTGGGATTTTAGGAGGCCACGCATAAGAGTCGCCCTTGGAAACTGAGATCTAGGCCCAGGTTGGCTTTCCACATATCACTGGGAATCTCAGCCAGGATACCAAATGAATTTATTCTGAAAAACTTGGCAGCCATAGTTGAGAGTCAAATATCACACGGACCTCACATTGTAGACCTCAATAGGCCTGGCTTCATGTGACCTTTTGGCCATTCGTTGGGAAGCCTTGCCTGTGAGAGTTCACCAGAGCTTTCATTGAAATGAGCTTCCTCACCATTTAACGGTTCCTTAATATATTGAAACCCACAGTGCCTCCAACATCATCCTTGAAAAATGGCTAGATAGATACCATAATTTTTTTCAAATTCCCATGACCAGGTAGCACTGGAGAACCTTTGGATGTCCTGGTGTTGATCTTGAGTATGCCAGACAGTGCCTTGATTGACTGGGTTTCATGAAAATGGTGTAGAACAGAGATGCCAGTAAGTTGGAGCCGGCTGAGTAGTGGGGCTAGAACAGTGCTGGGCAGGTGTTTGATAAAACATGTGGTGGGGCAATATGGATCTCTTTTTGGCTTCCAAATGGCTTGTGACTGACATGGTGCAGACAGAAGACCCTTCTTTGTAAAGGCATCTTGTTATATGGAGAGATTTCAGGGCAATGTTCAGAAACAGGTTGCTATGGTCAAGGGAGCAAACTATGTGGGATAGAAGCCTGGTTGGTGCATTCTCCTGCAGACCCTGACCCACCACTCAGACAGAAATCCCTCCAGCACTGTGACACAGTTGAACTCCTTGTATTTTGTGAAGCAAATACCAAACTCCCAGTGCAGCAGCAAGAGACACCACAAAAATTGCAGGATGACCAAATGGCTTCACAGTCCACACGGGGAGAAACTTAGCCCCCAGTGTCCACAGGTTACCTACTAAAAGGGAATTCAGCACTGCTTCCTCATTTTCATTGGAAAATAAGAAACCATGTCCTCCAGGTCACATAGATGCACACCCAGCTTTGATCGTCTCACTACAAGGGAAGCTAAAGCTCCTGACAACTACATATATTTCAAGTGCCCAACCACACAGGCAGTTTCTCAAGAAGTCTTTAGGCCAGCAGAGCTCCATGTTTGTGGAGTGTTTACCATGTCCTTTACATTTGGAAACTCCTCTACCACCTCCAAGGTTTCAAAACCTTGAGCATATTCCATTCCAGATATGTATTCACTGACTTTCTAACTCTTCTCCTCTAATGGTGTTTTAGTTGGGGTGAAAGTACTGTCAAGGCATTATTCTGGATGAGAGTGGGAACATTTTTTTGTAGCACACATTTACATACACATTGGATTCATTTTCTAATTTTCCATTCCAAATATTGAATCCCTGACACTAACCCGTAACCTACTACACTCTGACTACTAATACTAATAAGATGGAGAAAAATAACCCAAACAGAATAAAAATACAAGCATTACAGGAGGCATAGTGTATAGTTGGACTTGCCTTTTGCCTTAAATATGGTAGGAGTTATAAATCTAGTCAATTTTTTGTTGAAATCGTTCTACATGTTTTTTTAAAGTAAACCATTCTGGGAATTCCTGTCTCCCTTTCTCTGTAGCCTATTCACCACCTGTATTTTTATATGCACACATAGAATCCTACCTTGGACCACACGCACATTCTTGTGAGGTGGCTAACTTGGCAGATACAAATTGTATGGGATCACTCTTCCTAAACGATGTTGGAACTGAAAATTCAAATTATGTGTGAGCTTTCTACTTGAACAATATTATTCATAAATCCATGTTCAGTAAAATAAATATTTTTGGATCTGTCGATGATATATATTTCATTATAAATTTTGATTGGCATATATATTGCTATTTTTAATGTATCTCTGTGTGCGTGTATCTATATATCTATATATCTAGATCTATATATCTATCTATATATATCTATATCTATCTATCTATCTATATATCTATATCTATCTATATCTATCTATCTATCTATATCTATATCTATATATATATATATACATATATTTATATATACACTCTCCAGATTTTTCAAAATATGAAATGTGTGTCTTATTTTACACTCACCAAATTCATTCATATTCATGTATGTGGATTTATAATCAACTTTTCACAAGGTTATTCTTAGAAATATTCATTCACCTGAAATACATATTTGTTTCCTAGTACTGAAAATAATTCAGTGAATGGTGCATACAAATCCTAATATTTCTACAGTAACTGACCCAGATTAACATCAATGCAAGTAGATTCCAATCAGACATGATGTGTATTTTGACGTTCATTTTTATTCAACACTGGTAGATTACTATTTCTTTAATTTATGCACATCATAGGATATATATTTCATCCACAAGTTAGGAAATTTATAGGCATTTCTTTCACTATCAATCACTTCCTGCTTCAGAACACATGTATTCCTCCATATTTCTTGACTGGTCTTTTCATGAGAAAAGGGACGGACAAGGCAAGGCAAGGCACCTAAGATAGCACCGAAGACAGGGAAACAGTCCTATGTGGACTGTTGTCCAGAGCTTTCATTGAAATGAGCTTCCTCACCATTTAACGGTTTAGAGGGCATTGCTTCTGTTGTAATCAATTAATCCCCTGAACCCCAAGTTTAGGTTGTTTCACAATTTTGTACCCAACATGTAAGGGAGGGGCTCAGAATTCCACAGTCTGCAGAAGTTCACAAAAAGCAGGTTTTTTTCTCTATTCTGGGCAAGTTAACATTTTAAAGACCCCTGGGAGGGGCAGAGCTTTTTTCTTCCCTTTTTTTCCTTGCCAGCTGTTACCATGGAGCCCAGTTTGTAACTTCTTTATCTTAGAAATATAGACATTTCTGTGAACCCCCAGCTCAAGGTCAGAGGTCTTGTTCACATATGGCCAGCATTGTGACTGACTCTTTCCAAACACATTATTTTCGATTTCCATAATCACTTTTGTAGCAAAACTAACATATCTTCATGATCAACCATAACCCTAATATTAATATTATATGTATAACTGGTTGGAATGAATGATTGTATATCAATATAAGATTTTTTATATATTTTCAGATATCAATTCAATCCATTATTTAATGTGGAAACACTTATAATATTTATTCACTGTATGGTCCATTCATGCATTATCTCTATATTCATAGACACAGTGTACACCTCTTTGTACCCCCAATACCCATTTATATGTCTTCAAAATATTGCTCCCAGAAATGGTGGAAGAAATACTCATGTCACCAGATCTACATATACATTTTATCAGTGTAATATTCTGGACAAAAAACGCAAATGTCACACTTATGATTGTACCAAAGCCTAAATGGAAAGTGAGCAGGGATTACAAAAAACATCCATGTCAAGGTTGCCTAATGCTTTCAAATGTCAATCCTATTGGTGATTACATATTTGTTTCTTCCTAAGATTATATATTCTAAGTCAACCCTCTTGAAAATGTCTAATCGTATCACTCACTTTATAGTTTGCCTGATATATTGATATCTGCTTTCCTTCATATTTTTCCCAGTTCATTATTCTGACTGTTCACATGTGCTGACATTTACATTCACTCTCTAACCGAACCCCTCTTGCTAAAGAACTTTTGTTCCAAATCCTATACTCATTCTTCTTCCGAAACCTACCGACTATCTTCTAAATCCTACTGACTATCCCTTTTCGACTGGATTTTCTCTTCTACATTCAATCATCCAAGTAATGTTTGTGCGAGCATGGGAGGAAGAGACCACAAAGAGACTGTCTCATGCAACAGCAAAGGGTTTATTGGGGGTCCAGCATGCTGGGGTTCAGAGCTCACATGAACAGAGCAGAGAGCCCTGAGAACAGCTTAAGCAAAGCTTATATAATTTCCTTGGAGAGGGCAGGGATGGAAGTTTATTGAAGGGTCAGGGCGAGTGGGTGGTTTGCCTGTAACCGGGTGAGGGAATACATTCTGCAATTTGGCAGTTAGGGGACAGCACATTCTGGAAACAAGATTAGCAAACAGTTCTCAATATTTCAACAGTGTTTTGTTAAGCATACAGAAAAAACAGGAAATTACAAGTACCTATTTTATTAACCTTTCTTTTCCTACTTCTTCTGGCTACTGTTAATCATAAAAGTGATCATTGGTGGGTGTCACATTCTATGTCTGCAAGTGGGAAATTACCAAAAGTTTAAATTCTCCAATTTGAGCTTGGAGAAAACAAATTACACGTTTGAGCACACAGGGTTTCATAGTTAGCAATAATATGAGGATTATTATTGGACCGACCAGGGTTGATAGAAGCGAAGTTAACCAGGGGTACTGTATGAACCAGACTCAAACCACCCTTTTTGTGCCTCTCTCTCTCATTGACCCTCTTCAAGGTGTCTTTTTAATTTACTCATATATTTTTTTACAACTACAGTATGTTTGCCATAAAAACAACATTCTTCCCTCAATGCAGCAAAAGGCCCCCGTCTCTCATGAAGAGGAGGTCCAACCCTTGACTGTTCTGTAAAACTACTTCAGAGAGAGAGGATAAAAATTCCTGTAAAGCTGTGATGGAGGTTTCTAATATCTTTAAGTTTTGGTCTATTGCTGCTTCTAATTGGGTCATTTGTTGTGTCCCATGGAGCAGGGCAGTGGTTCCTGTGCCCACCCCTGCAGCAACTTCTATTCCTAATAGGAAGGCTAAAGTGAGAGAAATATGTTCGCAGCGGAATCGGGTTGTATGCCCCCCTGTTTGAACTTCTAATGAACCTGCATCATTATAGAGCACTCTGGGAAACATCTGCACCATTACACAATTAATCACATCTGTTGACCATTTCATGAAAACATAAAAAATATTTAAGTATATAGATTTTACTGTTGTAGGGGTGGACAAGGCAAGGCACCTAAGATAGCACTGAAGACAGGGAAAAAGTCCTATTTGGTTGCCACTGGATTCAGAGGGCATTGCTTCTGTTGTAATCAATTAACTCCCTTAACCCCACGTTTATGTAGTTTCAGAATTTTGTACCCAGCATGAAAGGGAAGGGGCTCAGAAGTTCACAGTGTGCAGAACTTCACAAAAAGAAATTTTTTTCTGTTTTTTCCTCTGTTCTGGGCAAGTTAACTTTTCAAGGACACCTGGGAGGGAGAGAGCTTTTTCTTCATTTTCTTTTATCCCCCTGCAGCTGTTACCATGGAGCCCAGCTGGTAATTTTTTATCTTTGAAATGTAGCCATCTCTTTGAAGCCCCAGCTCAAGGCCAGAGGCCTTGTTCATATATTGTGTGAAAAACTATTAAGGGGGTATCTAGCTTAGGAGTGCTGATTTTTCCAGCCAGTGGCTAAGTAGAACAGGGCAACAGAAAAAAAAGGAGTTTATCTACACTGAACTCTTTTGTAGGGACTCTTTTGCTGAAAGTCCTAATGTCAGCCATGGTGAAGACTTCTGAAGAAGTTCAGTTAAGATTTTTCTCTGGGCCTGGTACAGAGGGGGAAGATGGGGAAGGCGGGGGGTGAGAGCAGCTCCGTGGATCTGAGAATGAGGCAGCTGAGATGTAAAAGAATAATGAGAAAGGGGTTTGGGATTTTCCTAGCAACTAAAACTTGAGCAGTAGAACAGGTAGAGCAGAGGGGAAGACAGGAGTGAGTATCCCAAAAAGCCTGTGAGGTACTTTAAATTCTAAGTAACCTGTTTTTAGTGATGACAAAGGAACTTTAAAGGCCATTTTCATTACATCTTCGATAGGGGTCTGAGGGCTCTCCTAAGCTGGTTTGAGCTTTGTGTTAGCTGGTAAGAGGACCTGGTTAGACCCGGTGCAGGCACTGACAGGAGAAGAGAGGAGTGAGTGGGTGGAGGGGTACCTCAGTACCTGCTACCTCAGCAAGGGGCCAATGGTCTGAGAACCGGCAGAGGTTTGGGTGTTTGATCTAGTAATTGGAGGAGAGAAATCAGGTTGGTGAGCTGGGACTGACAGCAGAGAGTCTTGAGCAGAAGGCTGAGGGTGAGGATCTATTGGAGAAGCATAGTTCAGGATGTGAGCGAAAGAGGGAAAAGGCCTTCACATAGGGGAATTTCCTTTCACCCTTTTGAGCACTTGCAGAAGTTAAAAAGGTCACACAGAATTTGAGGATCTAGAGGCTTCTCTGGGGGTTTGGTTTTGGTTGTCTAATTGGTAATATGGCCAATGCTGTGTACTGAATTTAATGAGGATTTTGGGTTCCACCAGGCAACCCATCTATGCTGAAATCCTCATGACTTACAGAAGATTTCGGCTTTTCCCCCACACAGCCATGGCTCTTTGAGGCTTTAATAGTCTGCGGGGCAAACATACTAATCTAGGCTAGCCAATCTGCATCTGGCTCGCATGTCCCTACATCCATAATGTTTGTTTCCATTATCTATTGTACGGAAAGGATTTAATGGAATTTTAGTGGGATCCTCTTCATCTGGGATATCCTAATAAGAAAGACCTATAGCCAGCTGACAAATATCTGGGTGGAGAGATGGCCACAAGATCACTAAGGGGGCTGTATGTGAGGTAGACCATACTTCTTGTCTAGTAGGATTTGTGATCAGCCATTGCTGCTGAATGTGCTGATGCGCGTTAGGTCTACTCATGGCCAAGGGGAGAATCTATAGCCTTATCCACATGACGAATACACAATTTGAAAGGGTTACCAGTCTTTTCCAGTTTCCAGCCAGAGTCTGGACAGGGTGCAGGCTTGAGATTAGAGGCATGGATTCAGGAAGTGATTCTGTCAACTTTTACCGCTTTAGGTGTTATAAGTAGCATCCAGGGATGACACCTAGTGTCGTCTTATGTAGATGATGTCTCTTACTTGATATCGATGTGGAGTCCGCTCATCCCCAGGTTGGAAAGCAGTCGCCAGCTATTTCCACAGGTATCGCTGAGTTCTTTCAAGAGATTTAAGTCTGTCAAGCAAGGGGGTGTGGAAGGGATGTTTATGTCTTAGAGTTGGGGTTAGGTCCCTTACTGCAGGAGAGGCATCATAGAGAATTTCATAGGGGGTGAGTTTACACAAAGAAACAGAGGGGGTATTTCTTGCATGAAATAGTGCATAAGGCAGGAGCATAGTCTAATCTTTTATGTTGGTCTCTAAGCTTAATTGCGTTAAGGTCTCTTTAATGGTTCTATTTATTTTTTTTAACCTGTCCTGAGCTCTGGGGTCTATAAGCACAATGTAACTACCAACTGATCCCCAGGGTCCTGGCTAACCCCTGACTTACCTGGCCCATGAATGCCGTTCAATTATCAGATCCTATTACCTTAGGAAGGCCGTGTCTTGGAAAAATATCTTAATATTTTTCAGGATCTTCTTGACCACCATTTGTGCCGTGTTTTTTTTTTTTTTTTTTTTTTGGTGGGGGGGGGAGTCTTCAATCCATCCTGAAAATATATCTACAAAGACTAGGAGATATTCATGTCCATATCTTCCTGGCTTAATTTCAGTAAAGTCCACTTCCCAGAATTGTCCTGGTCTGGTTCCTCGTAGGTGCTTTCCTGAAGGAAGCTTGGAAGGGTAAGCTTTAACCAATTGACAGAACCGATAGGCTTTTGTTACCTGTTCAGTTATTTCCTTTCGCTGTGAGTGAGTTAGTCGAAAACTCTGTCCTTGATCCTTCAGGAATGGGTGCAGTTTCTTTGAACCAAGGTGAGTGAGTTGATGTACATTTTTAATGTAGTGTAGGGCTTTCTGAAATTGCAGGCTGGGCTCAGTGAAGTTGAGGAGTTCAGTGTCAGTGTCCTTAGATGTTATCAAAAGCTTGCTGGTGCTCAAGGGTTCATTGGAATTGGACATTCTCATTTAACAGCGGGTATAAAGGAGCAGCTGAGAACACAAACCCAGGTATCAATAACCTGCAAAAGCCAGCAGTCCAAGAAAATCTCTGTTTTGTCTCCTGTTAGATGGGGGTGGTATCTGCCCAACAGTTTGTTTTCTGGGCTCAGTGAGCCATCATTTACCGCCCCTAATGGAATACCCCAGGAAGATTACTTCTTGCTGGCAAATTTGGGCCTTTTTGACTGAAGCTCTATATCCGAGTTGAGCAAGCTCGGATAATAGTGCTTGGATCGCAGACTCACAGTTTTCCTTGGTGTTGGCTGCCAGTAGCAGGACATCCACATATAAAAGCAGGGTGACTTCAGGGTGCATAGTTCTGAAGTTGTTGAGATCTCTGTGGAGGGCTTCATCAAAGAGAGTGGGGGAGTTTTGGAACCCCTGTGGGAGTCTAGTTCAAGTTAGTTGACCAGACTTTCTAGTTTCTGGGTCTACCCACTCGAAAGCAAACAGCAACTGACTATCTTTATGCAGAGACAAGCAAATGAAAGCATCTTTTAAGTACAGAACAGTATACCATTTTCACTCAGCAACAGCAAAGGGTTTATTGGGGGTCCAGCATGTTGGGGCTCAGAGCTCACTTGAATAGAGCAGAGAGCCCTGAGAACAGCTTTAACAGAGCTTTTATACTTTCCTTGGCGAGGGCAGGGAGGGAAATTTATTGATGGGTCAGGGTGAGTGGGCGGTTTGCGTCCAACCGGGTGAGGGAGTACATTCTGCAGTTTGTCAGTTGGGGAGAGCACATTCTGGGAACAAAATGAGCAAACAGTTCTCCAGATTTCAACAGTGTTTTGTTAAGCATACAGAAAAACAGGAAGTGACAAATACCTATTAACCTTTAACCAAAGCAAAATGGAAAGTGAGCATGGATTACTTAAAACAACCATGTCCAGGTTGCCTAATGCTCTCAAATGTCAATCCTATTGGTGACTACACATTTCTTTCTTTCTAAGATTATATATTCAACCTCAAACATGTTGAAAGTGTCTAATCCTATCACTCACATTATACTTTGCTGATTTCCTGAAGTCTCTATTGATATCTGCTTTCCTACATATTTTCCCCAGTTCATCATTGTGACTGACTCTTCATATGTGCTCAAATTTATGTTCACTCTCTACCTGAAACCCTATTGCTAATGAACGTTTTGTCCACATCCTATACTCACTCTTTTTTCTAAACCTACTGACTATCTTCCTAATCCTACCAACTATTTCTTTCTGACTGGATGTTCTCTTGGACATTCAATCTTCCAAGGTACAAGGTCCTATGCCTTTGCATATTGATTCTTCTGAGACATCTGTGCAGAACAAAATTCAAAGCTAAGTATCCCACTAAAGGGCCCAATGTCCTTCTGGGCTTCAAATCATTCCTATATTTTTGGTTTCATACTTATATTTTACGAATATATTCTTGTGAATATCGCAGGTTCCCAATAGCATTATTTATCCTGCAGAATGATTTCTAACCCAAATAGAATATATTATTAACCTTAACCATACACTCTTCCCTCGATCTAACTTTACAGAAGAGCAGGGACAGTGTTGGTCTTACAATACAGGAATGTAGGGGATCTTCCACCTGCTGAGAAAATCAAAGGTCCATGCAGAAATGATCCCTGGAGAAGATGTAGGCAGCTATGAAGGACCTGAGAGAGCAAAAGTCATCTTCCAATGCAAACAACCTGATCAGGATGAAGGTATGTGCCTGAATCAGCCTCTCTCCTCATGATATAAAAATATGGACCAAACCAACCCTGTGTGGAGAGCTTCTCCTTGGTGCCTGTGGTTGATATACCATTGTAACTTGTGACAGTGTCACAGGAAGTAGGGGCAGCCTCCATCTCAAGGGACCCTTGGAAGCAACTGTTAGGACAAAGTGGTTGCCAAGGCAGTGACCTCATTCCCTTCCTGAAGGAATTGACCTACCTCACTTCTTTGGTGATGGAACTCGCTGAACTTGGGATCCAGGAAGCCAGGCACACAGAGCCAGTCCCAGTCCCATTCCCAGTGGTCTCACTTGTTTGGATTTACCTAGGACAGAGTCTGTCTTTCTTGGTACCTAGTGATTTGAGGATGGCCAAATGCAAGTAGAGCTCTGAAGAGGGGCCTTTCCTGAGAAAGCAGGTAGTGGTCAGCACAGGCTCCTGACAACTTCACAGACTTGGACAAGGAGACCAGATCTGAGACAGGACAGGCCAATTTAGGGGAACACAGTATGGCCCATGAGTCAGAGGACACTCTGGATAGTCACAGACCTACTTGGGGAGGAGGTGCCTTTTTGAGTGTGGGAGTGGGTTTGTGGTTTTGTCTCATGTTCTGAGAATAGGTAGGAAAGGCGGTTTGTTCAGTTTTGAGTGGACTCTTTCTAGAAAGTCCTTTGACAAGGTGAGTGTTTCTGTGTCTGTGTATCCCACTGTGTCCATGGTTGTACACATTAGAAATTAGAATCTATCAGTGAATGTGTCCTGTCTAGTAGAAAGATTCCCAGCATTAACCCTGCCCATTTTAGGAATGGACTGCAGCTTGCCTTATCCATGGGCAACACCTACTCTTTTCCTAAGTTTCTGTTTTCTTTCTGAATTCTGGCCACTTTCCAGAATAGGCTCATAGTTTTGTGTCCAAGATATGTACCACCTTCGAGCTCTGTGACATGGCCATGTACTGGATAGCTGAAGGGAATGGCTAGCATCTCAGAAAACTCAGATATCAGTGTGACCAGGAAAGTCTCAGTGGAGAAACCCTGCTTTGGGCCTTTTGCAAACCTATTGTTTTGTTGCCCTGAATGTTAGGAAGTTCTTTGCCTCAGGCCACTCCTTTGTGAAGCCTGAAGAAAACAGTTTTCAAATGGAAATGAATGGGCATCACCTGTGGCTCTTTGCTTTATTGCTTTGAAAATGGTTGTGGCTGAATCAGCCTCTTGGCTCTGTGTGAGGCTGTGGCTTAGATAATCAGCACCTGATGGATCTAAAGAAAGATCTAATGTGTGCATCCAAAACCAAAATGACAAAAAGATCAGTCATTGTGGATGAAGTCTCTCACCTTCCTCTGTTAGGTTCCTGACCTCCATCAAGTGATAGTAGGGATCCATTGAGTCAAATGAGTTCTTCCAAGCCCTGCAGAGGTGCTTGGGTTTCCTCATGACTCCAAATCACATAAGGAAACAATACCTGACATTCACTAGGCTTCAAACTGGAGTAGCAGAGCAGCATTAACGTCAGACCTATGCGATCAATCCTGGTTCACAGGAAGGGTGTCCAGGCCACCCTGAGGTTAGGCTAATGAGGGGCAAGGGAGATTATTTTGGACACTCTCTTGGGCTGTGCCATTCATGGAAACATCCAGCGAGAGGGAATGATGAGTGTCTATATGGAAGAAGATGAGGGCCTTGGGGGAGTGTTTTGGTTTTAATTGTGGTCATTTGTGTGGCGGTTGGAAGAGATGACTGGGTCCACCTGGGCTTGAACTCTGGTGTGATTCCACTCAGAGACTGAGTTCTGTAACTGACCTAAGAAAAGTAATTGCTTTGGAAATGGGTGTGTCTTAATCAGCCTCTAGGCTCTGAGTGATGCTGTGGCTTAGAATATCACCACCATATGGATCTAAATAAAGATTCCATGCATGCACCCATAACCAAAATGGCCAAAAGAGCAGTCATTGTGGATGAAGTCTCACACCTTTCTTTGTAAGGTTCTGAAAGTATAAAAGAAATTAAAATTCAAACAAAAGAACCAGGTTTTGTAAAGTTTACAAGCTGCACTCAGAACCTGAAAATCTGTGGCAGTTAAGACATTTCCCAGACCTGCCCATTAGATGTGTGTTGAAATCTTCCCTGACCACCTAGTTACTTAACAACCCCTTACCAGAAACCGTGCAGCTCAGCACATATACATCTCAGGTCTTCAACCAATCATTTTAAATGTATACCCCTTCTCATGGCTGACTAATAACCCCTGCCCGATGTGTTCCCACCAATGAAGGTGCTAATCATGTTTTAGAGTTGTTATTTGATTTTCCCGTGGTATATGATGATTTGCTAAAGGAGGCTATGATGTATGTAAAGTCCCTGCCCTCTCTAAAGAATGTGTATAAACTCTGCTCAAGTTGTTCTCGGGGCTCTTTGTTCTTTGCATCTCTGAAGTGAGCTCTGAACCCCAGCATGCTGGACCCCCAATAAACCCTTTGCTGTTGCATGAGACAGTCTCTTGGTGGTCTTTTCCTCCGACATTTGCCCCATCTTTTCATCTGGAGGCCCCACGTGAGACATCTGGCAGCGGCGGACGAAAGACCCCACCTTACTTACCCCAACTCTCGGGGTAAGTAAGGTGCCTCTTTCTGGTTTCAGGTTTCAGGTCAGGGCTTGGCTAAGTGGCTGTCAGTGAAGAGCGTAAGCTCTCTCTGAAGGTGGCTGACAGATGTTTAACAGAGCCACAGGCCACGTCCCTGGGGGATGCTCCAGAGGACTCGGGAATTCGAGGAATAGTAGTTTTCTCAACTCAGTTATATTTTGCTTCAGGATTCGGTTTGACAGCCCATCTGGTTTTGCCGGCTACTCAGTTTTGTTCATTGTCAGAAACTCATGTTGAGTTTACTGTCTGTCTTTATTGTCTAACCCATCAGGTTTTGCCAGTTACTCAGTTCTAATCTTTATCTTGGACTCATGTTAAACGTTTACTGTTTGTCTTTGTGTGTGTCTTGTTTGTGTATTCACTGTCCCTGTTTGAATAATTCCCATTATGGGACAAAGTACTTGCACACCTCTGTACCTTACCCTTGATCATTGGACTGATGTCCGCTCAAGGGCCCAGAATCTTTTTTTTTCAGTAAAACGCTGTACCTGGCAGACTCTCTGTGCTTCAGAATGGCCCATTGCCGCAGTCCGGCTGCAGCAAAATATCCGTGGGGTGATGAATGACTTGTGTACGTTGATACAGCAGGAATAGGAGCCGTTTATTGTAGGATCTGAGCGATATTTATACATTTTACACAGCTTATCTAATTAGCATAAAATAGATACAGCAGTCAACCAATAAGGAATCTCCAAACTTAATGGCTCGCTTTTGTTACTTCACAAACCACTCCCTCTGGCATTTTGCCAGGCACCATGCAGACTTGTTTACAGACTGTAACATTTCTCTGGCAAAATAACAGGTGCCATCCTGACTTGTTTACAGACCTTAACATTTCCCCCTTTTGTTTAATTTAAATAACGACCATAGTGTTTTTTACAGAAACACCATAAATAACCTGCTAGAAACAGAAAGGGAGGATACAAAATGTTACAATTCCAAGCCAATTGATGGCTCCATGCAAGAAGCCCTTGGAAAAATTATACCAGCAATGACACCATTAGCAAAGATATTGAGTTACAATTTGTTGTAGATTACAGTTTGTTATCTCAGTCGAGATAAAGCAGTGTCTCAATAGATTAACTCACAGTCCAGGTAAATCACAGTCCAGGTAAGTTCTGCAGGCAGCTAGCTTAAGTTGTAGCAGCAGAAACAGGAATACTCCGAAGTCTCCTCGGGTTCTCAGCCGAAGTTTCCTCTGGTTCTCAGCAACAATGTAAATTCTTTCACCTTTGTTTTCACCAGCACTGGAACGAAGGCAGGAACTCCAGATGGCTAAAGAAAATTCTGTAGCATTTCACTAAGAAACCAACCTTTGGAACAATTTAGTACATTATCTCAAGGTTTTTTTACATTTGAAATAAGCCTTAATAGTACTCATTACTCATCAGTCTTCTGGTGTGGGAGACCCATTGTAGTTACTGGCCTTGGAAATGATCAAACTTCAGGGATACCAGTAGCGTCTTCTGCCAGCTGTAGCATCCTAGGCAGCCCCAGATGGCCCTGGGGAGAGTCCCAGACTCAAACTTCTTCCAGGCACATGGAGCAAGAGCCTGCGAGACTGTGCCTCCAGGTCAGGTCTACATTTGGGCTCCTAGTGGCCATCCGCTCCCCCGGGCAGGGGGGCGGGGAAGAGCCAGCAACTGCCACTTGGAAAATTCTTGCTGCGCCATGATCGTCTTGGGCAGGTGGCAGCCACCTTGTCGTTTCACGCACCCTCCGGTAACGAAAAGAATTCAGTAATAGCCTTTTGCTGCAACTTTCGTCCTGATAATCTTTGTTCTTCTGAACTTTCTTTTTCTTTCTGACTAGAGTTTCTGGGCTTTTATCAACACATGCCCTAATTATTCTTGGTTCCACTGGGGTGCCTTTCTCCCTTATCAATTTACTTCTCACCCCTTCCATAATTTTCGTCACAAAGACAATACAACATTTCAAGACAAAACAAGACACAAACATACTGCATCAATCTTCTCCATTTTCTCAAAATGGCCATTTTTCCTCTCGCCCTATCTGCCTAGGGACGAGCAGATTGCTCCCGTCCTATCTATGGACGGGCAGCTTTTTTTTGTCACTTTCCCCCGAGTGTCCCGGGGCTCCCCGTAACGGGCCACCATCTGCCGCAGTCCGGCTGCAGCAGAATAACCGGGAGGGTGATGAATAACTTGTGTACGTTGATGCAGCAGGAATGAGAGCCGTTTATTGTAGGATCTGAGCGATATTTATACATTTTACACAGCTAATCAAATTAGCATAAAATAGATACAGGAGTCAACCAATAAAGAATCTCCACACTTAATGGCTCGCTTTTGTTACTTCACAAACCACTCCCTCTGGCATTTTGCCAGGCACCATGAAGACTTGTTTACAGACTCTAACATTTCTCTGGCAAAATAACAGGTGCCATCCTGACTTGTTTACAGTCCTTAACAGCCCATCCTCGGAGTTGGATGTCCCCCAGAATGATCCTTCCACTTCCCTCTAACCCAAAATGTCAGAGATATTGTCTTTCAGCCGGGGCCACGTGTCCACCCAGATCAACAGCCATATAACCCTTCCCCCATGATCCTATAATTCAAAACTTCCACTCCTCCCCCTCTTCCCTTCATTCTCCCTGAGTCACAAGACTGGACACTCCTCCCCCTCCTTATCCTCTACCCTTGCTCCACAACCCCCAACATGATCTTGATGATCTTCCCGATGCTGACTCAGCCTCTCCACCACTAGAGGCATTTAGTCCGGACCCAAGCCCTCCAGGGGACTTCCCTGCAGTAGCAGCTGCCCCTACGACCCTGGAGGAAGCTGGGCCAACTAAAGAAAACCGCCAGCAATGGATAATAGAAAACTCGGAAGCCCCTGTGATGCTCCCTCTCCATCCTTACGGGCCAATGAAACGACACAACTGGGACCCCAACACCTTTGAAGGTAGGTAGCATCTTTCCACTTATCGCCAGGCTCTAATAGCAGGTCTCCGAGCGGCCGCCAGAGGGCTGACTAATTTGGCCAAGGTAAGAGCGATTATCCAAGGGCCTAATGAGTCTCCCTCTATGTTTCTTGAGAGAATTATGGAAGCATTAAGAAATATACTCCTTTTGACCCTCAGGCAGAGGACCAAAGAGCATCTGTTGGAATGGCCTTTATCGAGCAGGCTGCCCCAGATACTAGGAGAGATTTACAAGGTCTAGATGGATTACAACATATGACTTTAAGAGATTTATTCAGAGAGGTTGAGAAAGTATATTATAAGAGAGAAACTGAGGAGGAGAGGAAACATAGGAGAGAGAAGGAAAGAGAACAAAAGGAGGATGAAATGAGCAAAAGGCAGACTAAAGCATTGGCTAAGGTTTTGTTCACAGCAGCAAATACGCCAGAAGTTAAAAAGCAGGAAGACAGGAAGGGATACCTGGTCCCATGCCAAAGGCTGCCCCTGGCCTCAGATCAATGTGCCTACTTTAAAGAAAAAGGACACTGGGCCATAGAGTGCCCCAAAAAGAAGCAGCCACCCCAGCCCGCCATGCTGACTCTAGAAGAGGACTACGAATGTCGGGGCTCAGATCTTCTCCCCGAGCTCAGGGTAACATTTGAAGTGGAGGAGACTCTAGTGAACTTTGAAGTGGATACAGGAGCAGTATACTCAGCCCTTAAGACCCCACTTGGCCCCCTATCAAATAAAGGGTCTCTTGTTCAAGGGGCTAATGGCAGTAGATATCGGCCTTGGACAACTAAGAGTATTATGGATGTAGGAAACTGAAAAGTCCACCACTCTTTCCTAGTAGTCCTAGAATGCCCAGCCCCATTGATGGGCAGGGAACTGCTTACCAAACTCCGGGATAGAATAACCTTTGACTCTGATGGTCCCCAAGTGAAGTTTCTAAAGCCTTCAGTAAAAACTCCCATAGTCACGGCTTTGACTATGTCCACAGAAGATGAACAACAACTCTTCTCGCTCCCTAGGACTGATCAAACAGGCAAACTAGCACAGAAATGTATAAAAGATTATCCTAATACCTGGGCAGAAACTGCTGGATTAGGTCTTGCCATAAAACAACCTCCAATAGTAGTAGAATTAAAAGCCTCTGTCTCTCTAATCAGTGTTAAACAATATCCTCTAAGCAAAGAAGCTAAGGATGGGATAAGGCGCCATATTCAGAAATACCTGGCTCTTGGTATCCTAAGGCCCTGTAAATCAGCCAGGAATACCCCCCTGTTACCAGTAGGAAAGCCAGGAACTGGGGACTACCCTCCTGTTCAAGACCTAAGAGAATTAACAACAGAGTGCAGGACATTCACCCCACAGTACCCACTCCATATAATTTGCTTAGCACTCTGAATCTGGAGTGGGAATGGTACACTGTGGTGGACTTAAAAGATGCTTACTTCTGCTTTCCACCTACATAAGGACAGTCAGTTCCTGTTTGCTTTCAAGTAGATAGACCCAGAAACTGGAACATCTGGCCAAGTAACCTGGACTAGACTCCCACAGGGGTTCAAGTACTCCCCCACTCTCTTTGATGAAGCCCTCCACAGGGACTTCAACGACTTCAGAACTGTACACCCCGAAGTCACCCTACTCCAATATGTGGATGATCTCCTACTGTCAGCTGACACCAAGGAGAACTATGAGTCTGGGGCCCAAGCACTATTATCTGAGCTTGCTCGGCTTGGATATAGGGCTTCTGCCATAAGGTACAAATTTGTCAGCAAGAAGTAATCTTCCTTGGTTATTCTCTTAGGGGTGGCAAACAATGGCTCACTGAGCGCAGAAAACAAACTGTTGTGCAGATACCGCCCCCATATAATAAGAGACAACTCAGAGAGTTTCTTGGGACTGCCGACTCTTGCACGTTATGGATTCCTGGGTTTGCATCTCTGGCTGCCCCTTTATACCCGCTGATAAAGGGGGATGCCTACTTCCAATGGAACCCTGAGCACAATAAGCTTTTTATAATGTCAAAAAAAGGTGCTGCTATCTGCTCCGGCCTTAGCACTCCCAGATGTAGAAAAACCCTTCACTCTCTACATCGAGGAAAAGAAAGGAATAGCACTGGGAGTGATCACTCAGATTTTGGGACCTTTGAAAAGGCCCGTAGCATTCTTATCAAAAAAATTGGACCCAGTGGCTAGCGGGTGGCTCCATTGGTTAAGAGCTATAACAGCGGCAGCCCTTCTAATAAAAGATGCTCGTATATGAACTTGGGACAGAAGCTAACCATTATAGCCCCCCATGCCCTGGAGAGCATCATCTGTCAGCCTCCAGAAAGGTGGCTATCAAACTTCAGAATAAACCACTACCAGAGCCTCTTGCTTGACAAAGGCAGAATAATGTTGGGACTCCCTGCTCCACTCAACCCGGCTACACTGCTGCCAGAAGTATCATCAGGACCCGTCGCTCATGAGTGTCAACACATACTGGCAGAGGAAAACAGTATACGACGAGACTTGAAGGATCAGCCACTGCCTCGCCCTGAAGTCGTATGGTTTACGGAGGGCACCAGCTTCCTCCAAGACGGTAAGCAGCGGGCTGGAGCAGCAGTAGTTAGCGAAACTAATGTCATCTTGTTCTCTGGTCTCCCAGAAGGGACATCAGCCCAAAAAGCAGAACTGATTGCCCTTACGAAACCATTGGAACTAGCAACAGGCAAAAGGGCCACCATATACACATTTGTCACTGCAAATGTGCAGGGGGCTACTTACCAGCAAAGGTGGCTATTAACCTCCACTGGGAAAGAAATAAAGAACAAAGATGAGATCCTCCAACTTCTCTCAGCAGTGCAGGGCCCTAAGGACCTAGCTATAGTGCACTGTCCAGGGCACCAGAAGGAAAACGACCCCGTGGCGGTTGGAAACAGAAGAGCAGATTAGGAAGCTTAATTGGCAGCCCTAAATGGAGTGACTCTTTTAACTTTTTCCACAACGGGGAGAACAAAAAGTGGTCAAAAAGATCCTAGAAGACATTTTCCAAGGTTCGGCCTGCTTAAGGTACTAGGGTCTGATAACGGACCAACATTCGAAGCCCAGGTAAGTCAGGGATTCACCAGGACCCTGGGGATAAATTGGAAGTTACATTGTGCTTATAGACTCCAGAGCTCAGGACAGGTTCAAAGGATGAATAGAACCATCAAAGAGAACTTAACAAAATTAAGCTTGGAAACCGGCATAAAAAATTGGATTATGCTCCTACCTTATGCACTGTTTCATGCAAGAAATAACCTCTCTGCCTCTTTGTGTAACTTAACCCCTTATGAAATACTCTATGGTGCCCCTCCTCCAGTAAGGGACCTAATCCCAACTCTGAGACTTAATGATTCCTTTCACACCCCCTTGCTTGACAGACTTAAAGCCCTTGAACAAACCCAACACCCAGCAATACCTGTGGAAACAGTTGGCCACTGCTTATCAGCCTGGAGATGAGGGAACCCCACATCAATATCAAGTTGGAGACTTTGTCTACGTGAGACAGCATCAGGTGTCATCCCTGGAACCCCGCTGGAAAGGACCATACCAGGTGCTGCTTATAACACCTACAGTGGTGAAAGTGGATGGGATCACTTCCTGGATCAATGTCTCCCATCTCAAGCCTGCGCCCTGTCCAGACTCCGGCTGGAAATTGGAACAGACTGGTAACCCTCTCAAGTTGCGTGTCCGTCTTGTGGGTAGGGCTATGGATTCTTCCCCTGACCACCAGCAGTCCTAATCCCCATCAGCCTGTTCAGCAACAATGGCAAGTTATAAATCCTACTGGGCAAGTAGTGTGGTCTATTTCACATAGAGCCCCCTTATGGACTTGGTGGCCATCTCTCCACCCGGACATTTTTCAGCTTGCTATAGGCCTCTCTGACTGGGATCTCCCTGACATAGAGGACCCCACACAGATCCCACTTAAACCCAAACCAGGGCAACATAGACCACCTTACCCCATGAATTATGGATGTCATCTCCCCCAGCCCAGGTGTAAACTAGCCAGTCTTGAATTTTACGTGTGCCCAGCTGATTTCCAAAGTTGCAAACAGGCCCAACCCTGTGGAGGACCCAGTGCCTAGATCTACCAGAACCCCTCTATCATCTCATACTTCCCAGTTTCCGTTTTTGCCTACTTCTCCAGTCCAGAGTACAGGTGACTCCTCCCCCTGGGAACTAAATAAAGGAACCTTTATGGTACTGAACTCCACATAGTCAGAACTCCTTGCATTTCATCCCAGGTATTGGACAGCTCTCTAAAATATTGTGTATTGGTGCAGAAACTCCCCAGGGTGCTCTATCATGATGCAGAAACATTTGAAGGTCTACTAGGGGGACAGGAAAACCCGATTTCGCTGGGAGCCTGTGCCCCTTACTCTAGCCATCCTATTGGGGATAGGAGCTGCTGCAGGAGTGGGTACAGGAACAGCTGATATGATCCGTGGGTCACAACAAATGGCCCAATTAGAAACAGCAATATCTCAAGACTTGAAGACGTTACAGACCTGCATCACAGTTTTTCAGAAATCCTTAACCTCTCTCTCTGAAGTGGTTTTACTGAACAGGTGAGGATTAGACCTCCTCTTCATGAGGGCGGGGAGCTTCTGGGCTGCACTGAGAGAAGAATGTTGTTTTTATCCTGACCATACTGGAGTTGTAAAAGAATCCTTGAGTAAATTGAGAAAATGCCTTGAAGAGCACCAGAGAGAAAGGGATATTCAACAAGGGTGGTTTGAGTCATGGTTTACCCAGTTCCCCTGGTTAACTACACTCCTATCAGCCTTAGCAGGACCCCTGATCATCCTTATGGTGTTGCTAGCTGTGGGAACTTGTTTGCTTAATAGCATATTTACCTTTCTCCAGTTTCAGATTGGGCATGTAAAACTCATTGTAATCAGACAGAAATACGCTCCACTGGCAGAAATAGAATGTGAGACCCCGCAATAATTATGATTCATTATTTTTAAGATTAAAAGTTTTCAGAAAACGCAGTGGGAAATTAAATAATAAAAGAAATTAAAATTGAAACGTAAAGAACCAGGTTTTATAAAGTTTACAAGCTGCACTCAGAACCTGAAATTCCTGTGGCAGTTAAGACATTTCCCGGAACTGCCCATTAGATGTGTGTTGAAATCTTCCCTGACCACCTATTTACTTAACAACCCCTTCCCAGAAACCGTGAAGCTCAGCACATATACATCTCAGGGCTTCAACCAATCAGTTTAAATGTATACCCATTCTCAGGGCTGACCAATCACCCCTGCCCGACGTGTGTCCGCCAATGAATGAGCTAATCATGTTTTAGAGTTGTTATTTGATTTTTCCGTGGTATATGATGATTTGCAAAAGGAGGCTAGAATGTATGTAAAGTCCCTGCCCTCTCTAAAGAATGTATATAAACCCTGCTCAAGTTGTTCTCGGGGCTCTTTGCTCTTTGCTCCTCTGAAGTGAGCTCTGAGCCCCAGCATGCTGGACCCCCAAAAAACCCTTGGCTGTGGCATGAGACAGTCTCTTGGTGGTCTTTTCCTCCAACATTCGACCGACATTTTCACCTATCAAGGACCTGAGAGAGCAAAAGTCAACTCCATGTCAACTTACATATCAAACAACCTGGTCAGAATGAAGGGATGTGTCTGAATCAGCCTCTCTCTTCTTAATGTAGATTAAATGGACCAAACCAGGCCTGTGTGGACAGCTATTCCCAGGTGCCTATGGTTGATGTACCATTCTAACTTGTGAAAGTGTCACATGAAGTAGGGGCAGCCTCCATCTCATGGGACCCTTGGAAGCAATTGTTAGAACAAAGTGATTGCCAAGGCAGTGACCTCGTTCAGTTCCTGAAGGAAGTGACCTACCACACTTTCTTGTTGATGGAACTCTCTGAACTTGGGATCCGGGAAGCCAGGCACACAGAGCAAGGCCCAGTCCCAGTCCCTGTGGTCTCAATTGTTTGGATTTACCAAGGACAGAGTCAGTCTTTATTGGTACCTACTTATGTGATGATGGCCAAATGCCAGGAGAGCTTTGAAGAGGGGCCTTTTCTGGGAAAGCAGGTAGTGGCTAAACCATGACTCCTGACAACTTCAAAGAGTTGGCCAAAAAGACCAGATCTGAGACAGGACTCGCAATTTGGGGGGAACATAGTAAGGCCTACCAGTCAGAGGACACTCAAGATAGTCACAGACATACTTGGGGGAAGGAGGTGCCATTGTGGGTGTCTGTGTTAGTGTGTGGTTTTGTCTCAGGTTCTGAGAATAGGTAGGAAAGGCGGTTTATTTGTTTAGACTGGAATGTTTCGAGAAAGTCGTTTGATAACACGAATTTTTCTATGTCTTTGTATCCCACTGTATCCGTGGTTGTAGACATTTGAAAAGCGAATGCATCAATGGTTGTGTCCTGTGTAGTAGAAAGCTACCCAGCATTCATCCCACCCAATTTAAGAATGGAGAGCGGCTTGCCTTATGGATGGGCAACACCTACTACCTTCCTAAGCTCCCCTTTTCTTCCTGAATACTGGCCACTCTCCAGGATAGCCTCATGGTTTTGTTTCCAAATATGTACCACCTCCAAACTCTGTGACATGACCATGTACTGGATAGCTGAAGGGAATGGCGAGCATCTCAGAAAACTCAGATATCAGTGTGACCAGTAAAGTCTCAGTGGAGAAACACTGCTTTGGGCCTTTTGCTTACCTATTGTTCTATTGTCCTGAATGTCAGGAAGGTCTTTGCCTCAGGCCACCCCTTTTGTGAAGCCTGAAGAAAACAGTTTTTAAATGGAAATGAATGGGCATCACCTGTGGCTCTTTGCGTAATTGATTTGGAAAGAGATGTGGCTGAATCAGCCTCTTGGCCCTGTGTGAGAGAGTCGCTCAGATTCTCAGCACCTGATGGATCTAAAGAAAGTTTCCAAGTATGCATCCAAACCAAAATGGCCAAAAGAGCAGTTATTGTGGATGAAGGTTCTCGCCTTCCTCTGTTAGCTTCCTGACCTCCATCAAGTGAGAATATGGATCCTTTGGGTCAAATCAGTTCTTCAAACCCTGCAGAGGCTAGCCGATATGTGCTTAGGTTTTCTCATGACACCAATTCACATAAAGAATCTATACCAGACAGTCAGTAAACCTCATTCAGGAGAAGCAGAGCAGTTATATAGCCGGCATATTTGATCACTCTTGGTTCACAGGAAGGGTGTCCAGGCCACCCTCACTTTAGGCAAACAAGGGGCAATGGTGCTTATTTTGGACAATGTCTAAGGCTGCACCCCTCATTGAAAACTTTAGTCAGAGGTTATTATGAGTGTCTATATGGAAGAAGATGAGGGTCATGTGGGACTGTTTTGGTTTTAATTGCGGTCAGATGCTGCAGTCTCTGGCTGGGCACAAATCACGAGTCTCCACACAGCTTGTAGATTCAAACAGCAATTCTTTATTCCCAAACTCACACAGGCCGTCTACAGACACGTTCTGGGGAAATCCACGTTCTCTGCCCAAATCCACTCTCTGCCCAAATCCACTCTCTGCCCAAATCCACTACTCCTGGGCTTCTGTCTCCCAAATATACTGTCTGACCCTAAGAACTCAAGAGGAACTCAGCAGCAGGATACACCCTATTCTAAAGGGGAACACCCTAATCTCCTATTATGCTAAACCGCCCTATTCTAAAGGGGGAACACCCTAATCTCCTATTATGCTAAACCAGGAACACCCTAAACATGGATCCGCCCTGGTCCTTGAGCAAGGTCTCCTTACATGCAATGTCCTGCAAAATGTCCTATTTCCATGAGTTCTTCCACTAAGGAAACATGGGGGTACACTGGCAAGGAAATTGTCATACCTACTTGGCTGATGGCTCCCAACATCTTCCCCCTTCTGATTGATTAAACAACAAGTAATGTGGCTTAAGGACCGTGCCTGGTAGGTTGTCCAGTTCAACATATGGTTCTTTCCCATCATTGGAAAACTGACCTTTAGGCGTCAGCCTCCTGTCTTAGGTTGATACCACTGCAACTGGATCATACCCGTCACTGACTACTGGTCCAGCATACAGCCATACTTGTGGATAGGTCTATGCACCAGTGGGGGGGGTGAGGTTCTTTGCCTCACCTCTGTTGGCCCCCAAATTTGGCCTTGGTGCCAGTGGGGGAGTGAGGTTAATGTGGCTTAAGGACCGTGCCTGGTAGGTTGTCCAATTCAACATATGGTTCTTAACCGTCATCGGAAAACTGACCTTTAGGCAACTGACCTTTAGTCGTCAGCCTCCTGTCTTAGGTTGATACCACTGCAATTGGATCATACCCGTCACTGACTACCGGTCCAGCATATAGCCATTGGCCCCCAAATTTAGACCATCACTAGCAGAAGGGAGGAGGATACAGAAATGCCACGACACCAAGCCAATTGACAGTTCCTTTGGAAAAGTTGCATCATTGGTGACACCATCAGCAAAAATCACTGGTGACACCATCAGCAAAGATATGCCAGCATTACCACAATTCGCTGTACCAAACGATAGTTACATAGTCTAGGCAAGTTCTGTAAGCAGTTCAAAGTGGAGGAATCCTTCTTCTACTGTTTTCTCTTTGTTTTCCACTATACAAAGTCTAATTTGGGACAGAAAAGATCCATTCTTTATAGGACATATTAGAGCACATACAGGAATGCCTGGAGCCCTTAGTTTGGGCAATGATTTAGCAGATAAAACTAAACACGACATACATATTTTCTCTACACTAGAAGAAGACAATTTCCTTGTCAGCGTACCCTCAATTTTCTTTAGTGGAAGGACTCATGGAAATAGGACATTTTGTAGGACACTGCATATAAGGTGACCTTGCTGAGGGACCAGGGCGGATCCATGTTTAGGGTGTTCCTGGTTTAGTATAATAGGAGATTTGGGTGTTCCCCTTTTAGAATAGGGCGGTTTAGCATAATAGGAGATTAGGGTGTTCCCCTTTAGAATAGGGCATATCCTGCTGCTGAGTTCCTCTTGAGTACTTAGGGTCAGACAGTATATTTGGGAGACAGAAGCCCAGGAGTAGTGGATTTGGGCAGAGAGTGGATTTGGGCAGAGAACGTCATCGATTTCCCCAGAATGTGTTTGTAGATGGCCGGTGTGAGTTCGGGAATAAAGAATTGCTGTTTGAATCTACAAGCTGTGTGGAGACTCGTGATTTGTGCCCAGCCAGAGACTGCGGCATCTGGTGGCTCGTACGTGGAACGCCTGAAGCTTGGGGGTAAGTGAAATTGCTCGCCCCTGAGGGAAGGCGAGAGAATGTCCATGGCTTTTTAAAGACGAGTTATTAAGTATATCAATGGGACCATCATGGTATCCTGTAGAAGGATTTTTCTTCAAGAAATAGATGGCTAATTCTGTTTACTACATTTGTCTAAGATCTTGGTTTCTACAAAGTTCTAATTAATTTAGAAAGCTAAAGTGTTAAAATATCAACCACTAAATATAAAATCAAGTACTCTTTACTTATTAAGTTCCATAAGGTAATATATTTAAAAATTCTGTGTGTTTTCATAAATTGGTAAATTGAAAAAAGGTTTAATATTGCTTTGGTCTGTGTCTTTGCCAAAACAAGGTTACTAAGTGTCAAGATTCTATCAGGTGTAATTTATATACAAAGAGTATAATAAGTTTCAGTTGGGTTTCAATTATAGTATTATGGTACCATAAAAAAAAAAACATGAAAGTATTTCATCCTATTAAAGTGGAGTAATTTGTCTAAATCAGAAATTTTATAAGAGTTGTTTCAAAATATGAATTTATAAAAAGGGTTAATGGTTAAAAAAGAGATAGAAAAAGATTCAAGATGTGGAAATATATTTTAATATAAGAGGTTAATGGAAAAAGAAGTGTTTCTAGATGAGATAATCTCTGTGTGGTAATGTAAAAAGTTGTAAAATGCCATTTAAATAGATTTTGAGGAAACTAGACTTACTTTAAAATCTTGAGAAAGGAAGAAGGAAGAAAAAAGGTATTTGTACATGGCAGATTAAGACAAAGCTTCTTAATGGAGTAAAAAAGGCCTTTGGTTGAAGGGCAGCCAAGTAAACTAACATTAAGCAATTTAAACAGAATCTAAGCCTCATATAAAATAGTGAAGCTGTAGGTGGTGAAAAAGTTCATTTAAAAGTACAGTATAGATGATAATTAAAAGGCTTTAAAAGGTTAATTTGAAGGTGGTTAAGATGCCTTCATGACGGAGGAAAAATTGCATCATTGGTGACACCATCAGCAAAAATCACTGGTGACACCATCAGCAAAGATATGCCAGCATTACCACAATTCGCTGTACCAAACGATAGTTACATAGTCTAGGCAAGTTCGGTAAGCAGTTCAAAGTGGAGGAATCTATCAATCTGTCCGTCTCCTCCCAAAGTCCGTTTCCTCCTAAAGTAAGTTGACTCCTTGATTGAGCATACTTGTTGAGTTATATTCATTGGGATGAAGATAGGAATTCTGGCAATGATGCTAAACAGACATTATCCTGAAAAGAATTATTAAATATAATGAAAAGGAAAGGTGAAAGTAAACAAACAGATCTGTTAGCCTCCTTAAAAAACAATCTTTAACAGCTGTTTACCTGATTTAAATTAGTAAACAAGCAGATCTGTTAACCACCTTTAAAAACAATCCTTAACAGCTGTTTACCTAATTTAAATTAATCCATTTAAATCACGTGAATAACAAAAATAATTCGGATCCATATTCTAATGAGTGCTCCTCATATATGAAATATGGACATATGCACACACAGACATACAACACAAAACACAAATGTGCAAACAAATGTACAACACATAAGATAATAATAAAGGCCTTGTAGCTTTACCTAGGTGAAATCTCCATTGCAATGTTTAAAAACTCCACAGTCAAAAAATGAAACTGATCAGAAAAACATTAACCTAGGTTTGTAAGAGCTCAAAAAATAAAAATAGAGCCTTATGATGTGGAAAAATGCAATAATAAAATAGGTATTGAAAAAAGAATCCTGGTTAATCACTGTTGCAGATGTAAGAATGGCCAAGCTGGAGTTCTGGATATCAGCTGTTATGGATTTGAGTCAAATCATCTTCTTTTCGATCTGTAGAAATCGTTTTAGTCAGTCTTTCAGGAATCCAAATAGGTTGCTGTTCTCCCTGTGGAAACACACAGACAGAGCCCCGACTCCAGACAATCACTGGGTCAGAACCTTTCCATTGTCCTGTTAGAATATCTTTCCAAAGAACTTTAGGCTTATGCACATTTTTTGGATACATATGTCTTTCTGCAGCACTAAGTCCTGATGAATCCAAATTTAAAAAGTTTAGAGTAAAAAGCGTTATTTTAAGTTTATCTTTGGGGGATATATACCCCTTTCCAATTCCCTCTTTTTGCTTTAATAAGTACGTTTTAATAGTTTGATGATCTCTTTCAACTATGCCTTGTCCCTGTGGATTGTATGGAATTCCTGTTATATGAGTAATACCAAATGATGAGCAAAATTGTTTAAAAGAGGTAGAGGTATAGCCAGGACTGTTATCAGTTTTTAACTGTTTAGGAACGCCCACAGTGGCAAAATTTTGTAAGCAATGAGCTGTAACATCTTTAGATTTTTCTCCGGCATGAAGGGAGTCCATCAAAAATCCGGAAGAACTATCAACTGTAACATGTAAATATTTTAATTTTCCAAATTCTGGCAAGTGTGTGACGTCCATCTGCCAAATATGGTTAGGTATCAGTCCTCTAGGATTGACTCCAAGATTAACTTGTGGTAAAAAGGTCACACAATTTTGACATTGTTTTATTATATGTCTGGATTGTTCCTTAGTTATTTTAAAACGCTTTTGTAAAGTATTAGCATTAACATGGAATTTTTTATGAAAATTCGTAGCTTCTTCTAGTGTAGAGAAAATATGTATGTCATGTGTAGTTTTATCTGCTAAATCATTGCCCAAACTAAGGGCTCCAGGCAATCCTGTATGTGCTCTAATATGTCCTATAAAGAATGGATCTTTTCTGTCCCAGATTAGACTTTGTATAGTGGAAAACAAAGAGAAAACAGTAGAAGAAGGGGAAATCCTACCAGCATCTTCAAGAGATACTATAGCATTAACTACATACTGAATATCAGAAAATAAATTAAATACAGAATCTTTAAACATTAAAAAGGCTTGTAAAACTGCATTAAGCTCTACCTTTTGAGCTGATTGTTTTGGTACTAAAAATGTAAAAGTTTGATCAGGGGTAACTACTGCTGCTGTACCATTATTTGGCCCATCAGTGAATATATTTGGAGCATTCATAATAGGGGTTTTTCTTGTCATTTTTGGAAAAACTACAGGATGCTTAGACCAAAAAGACAACAAAGGATTAGATGGTAAGTGATTATCAAATCAAACATTAGATTTACACATGATTATTGCCCAAGTATTTAACTCATTAGCTAACTCATCAATTTGATCCATAGTATATGGAGTAATAATTTTATTGGGAAAAATTCCAAACACTCCCTTCGCTGCTTTTATTCCTTTGAGTATTAATTGTCCTACAGCCTCAGGATACCTAGTAAGAATAGTGTTAAGTGAATAAGATAAATGTATCCACAATAATGGACCTTCTTACCAAAATACTCCTGTAGGAATATTTTTTGTTGGTAGTACAATAAATAATAAAGGCAAACCTATATCAATTCTATCCAAATGTATATTTTCCATATATGTTTCAAGAATTTTCAATGCCTTTCTTGCTTTAGGAGTTAACATGCGAGGTGAGTTTGGATCTGATGGACCTTTTGGAATATCAAGTAAAAGTCCCAACTCTCCTGTTGGTATGCCTAGATAAGGCCTTATCCAATTTATGTCTCCCAATAACTTTTGAAACTTTTGAAAGTCGTTAAGTCGAAAGTCGTTAAGTGACTTGAGTTGATCTACTTGTATTTGAATTTTTTGAATGGTTGAGGATAATAGAACTCCTAAATAATTAATTGGAAAATTTAATTGTACTTTATCTATTGCTATCTCTAGATTATAATTTTTTAATAAGTTTGTAAGTGTTGCATAACATTCCAGCAATATGTTTTTATCTTTATGTGCCAATAATACATCATCCATATAGTGAAATATTTGTAGTTCAGGATTTTGATTTCTAAGTGGCTGGATTGCTTTATTAACATATATTTGACACATAGTTGGACTGTTAGCCATCCCTTGAGGGAGTACTTTCCATTCATATCTCTGATCAGGACCCTCATGATTTAATGCAGGGATAGTAAATGCAAAGCGTGGACTATCCTCGGGATGAATTGGAATTGAAAAAAAAAATCTTTAATATCTATGGCTAAAACATGCCAGGTTTTTGGCAAAGCAGACAATTGAGGAATCCCTGATTGAGCATGTCCCATAATAACCATCTCATTATTAATGGCTCTTAAATCTTGCAATAATCTCCATTTACCAGATTTTTTTAATGACAAAAATGGGAGTATTATGGGGAGATATGGAAGGTTGTATATGTCCTTCCACTAATTGTTGTTTGACCAGATCATGGGCTACTTGTATCTTTTCTTTAGTCAGGGGCCACTGAGGAACCCACACTGGTCTTTTTGATTTCCAAGTAAGTTTTATTGTCTCAGTGGCCCTTTCTGAAAATCCAACCCATGTCTTTCTGTTCCTTGATCTATTTGAATTGGTGCTGCTATATCTTGTCCTTGTTTTCCTAATCTTTTTTCTTTCCTAAAACCTTGTCTAGCCCTAGTAGTGGGCGCATTAGGATTGATGTTATTTGTTAACGTCAAACCTAATTGATCTAGGTCATCTCGTCCCCATAAATTTATAGGAAGATGATCCAATACATATGGCTGTATAGTTCCCTCACAACCTTCAGGATCCTTCCAATATAATAACATTGTTCTTCTATGGGGATTAGCAGCCACTCCTAGGCCTCGAAGCGTTTGAGTGGCTTGTTGTAATGGCCAATGTTTTGGCCATTCCTGACTAGATATGATGCTAAGGTCTGCACCTGTGTCCCGTAGCCCATTAAAGTCGTGTCCTTGAATATTTAGTTTTAACATTGGGCGAGAATCTAAATTTAAAGACAACAAAGCCCAATCTACACCTGTGGAGCCTAATCCCCTGGAACCTATTTTTACACTATGACTAGGAAATTTATTATGTAGGATGGGTATTATTAACAACTGTGCTATTCTATCTCCAGGTGAAATTACTGATATACCTCTTGGAGAACTAGCTATAATTTTTATTTCACCTACATAATTGAGATCAATTACCCCAGGACTTATCTTAAGTCCTTTTAATGTAGGTGAACTACGTCCCAATAATAAGCCTACTGTCCCTTGGGGAAGAGGTCCTTTTATTCCTGAAGGAATGATTTGAACTCCCATCTCTGGAGTTAGTACTGCTCTGGCAGAGGCGCAGATGTCCAACCCTGCGCTCCCTCAGGTTTGTCTGATGAGGGATTTAATGGACAATGTGTCCTGGGCACTACTCTAATGGTGTTGCTGGGTTCCTCCACTGCCCCGTATATTTGTGGTTGTGGGCCCCGGAGCATTGGGCCCCTTGGTCCGTTTTTTGGCAATGGAGTCTGATGCCTTTCTCCACGATATCATGGGTAAATACCTGGTCCTTGTCCGTTTTTTGTTAAGGGAGTACCCTCTATGGTAGTTTGAGAACGGCATTCATTAGCCCAATGTCTCCCTCTACGGCATCGTGGGCAAATACCTGGTATTCTATTTCTTTGATAACTAGTTTTGTTAAATCCTCCTCCTATGAGGCAACTCCTTTTAAAATGTACTGTTTTTTTCACAATCATAGCATGTTTTTGGCCTGGCATCAAAAGCCTGTTTTACTGCAGCTGCCAAGACATGCTCTTGTTCATTAATATCTCTACATAATTTAATATATGTGTTTAAATCTTCATGTCTCCATGGTCTAATAACCTCTCTGCAGCAACGATTTGCTTGGTCATAAGCCAGTTGTTTTATTAATGGCATTGCTTGTTCTGTATCCCCCAAAATTTTGGCAGCCATTTGAATTAGCCTGTCTACAAAGTCAGCGTAAGGTTCATTACCACTCTGTATTACCTTAGATAGCTGGCCTTGTAAATCTCCATGTCCTTGTAAAGTCTTCCATGCCCTAACTGCATCTGCAGCAATTTGTGCATATATAGCAGGATCATATTCAATTTGTTGCCGCTGACCCTCATAAGGTCCTTTTTCTAGCAACATTTCTAGATTTCTTTGAGGGTAACCGGCTGCTGCATTTCGCCTAGCTGTCTCTGCGCATAATTCCTCATTGGCAACCTTCCATAACAAATATTGTCCTCCATTAAGCACAGATTTACACATGCTAGCCCAATCTGCTGGCGTCATGTCCAAGTTAGTAATGGACTCGACCATGCTTACCGTGAAGGGAGCTTGGGGGCCATAGGTTGTTACAGACTCCTTTAACTGCTTCACTGTTTTAAAATCTAAAGCATGGTGAATTCACTGCCCTCCTGCCTGCTCAAGTACAGGGCATGCTAATCTTTGAGGTCCTGTCTCAGAATCCCAATTATCAACTACGGGGTTTGAGGGCCACTCAGCTGTCTCTATCGGTGGGCCTGTTGGTTGAATTAAACCCTCTTGTGATAAAACGGAGTTAGTAACAGCCTCCTGTTGTGGCCTTTTTCCTAACAACCCCTTATCCTTTAAATTTTCTTTCTCTGTCTGACTAGCTCGAGAGACCTTCTCTTTTGCTTGATCTAAAATGTCTTTCTCCATGTTCTGAACCTCTAACAATTTGCTTAACATATTTTCAGTTTGTTTTAATCTACTATAAAGATAACGCAACCCAATAAGATAACACAAAACAAAACCGAATCTGAATGAAACAAAAACGGAATAAAAAATCGTTGTATCAATTTTCTCTTCCTCAGGGCCGACAAACATCAAACCTTTAGTCAACCAGTTTGCCTGAGAAATTTCTAGAGATAGGCAGCTTGAAAGAAAAACAAAATAAATCAAAAGAAGAACACATTGTTTTTTGAAATGGTCACCCATTCTCTCGCCTTCCCTCAGGGGCGAGCAATTTCACTTACCCCCAAGCTTCAGGCGTTCCGCGTACGAGCCATCAAATGCCGCAGTCTCTGGCTGGGCACAAATCACGAGTCTCCACACAGCTTGTAGATTCAAACAGCAATTCTTTATTCCCGAACTCACACCGGCCGTCTACAAACACGTTCTGGGGAAATCCACGTTCCTGCCCAAATCCACTCTCTGCCCAAATCCACTACTCCTGGGATTCTGTCTCCCAAATATACTGTCTGATCCTAAGAATCAAGAGGAACTCAGCAGTAGGATACACCCTATTCTAAAGGGGAACACCCTAATCTCCTATTATGCTAAACTGCCCTATTCTAAAGGGGGAACACCCTAATCTCCTATTATGCCAAACCAGGAACACCCTAAACATGGATCCGCCCTGGTCCTTCAGCAAGGTCACCTTACATGCAATGTCCTGCAAAATGTCCTATTTCCATGAGTCCTTCCACTAAGGAAACATGGGGGTACGCTGGCAAGGAAATTGTCATACCTACTTGGCTGATGGCTCCCAGCAGTCATTTGTGTGGTAGTTAGAAGAGATGCCTGGGTCCACCTGAACATGAACTCTAGTGTCATTCCCCTTAGAGACTGAGTTATGTAACTCACTTCAGAGAAGTATTGCCATGAATTTTGTTGGGATTTTAGGAGGCCATGCATGAGAGTCGCCCTTGGAAACTGAGATCTAAGCCAATGGTGGCTTTCGTAAGAGCATTGGGAATTTCAGCCAGGATATCACATGATTTTATTCTTATAGACTTGGCAGCCATAGTTGAGAGTCAAATCACACATGGACCTAACATTGTAGACCTCATGGGCCTGGCTTCATGTGTCATTTTGGCCACTCTTTGGGAAGCTTTGAATCTGCGAGTTCTCCAGAGCATTTCTTGAAATGTGCTACCTCAAATTTTAATGGTTCCTGAATGAATTGAAACCCACAGTTTCTCCAACTTCATCCTTGAAAAATGGCTAGATAAATACCATGAAATTTTTAAAATTCCCATGACCAGGTGGCACTGGAGAATCTTTGGATGTCCTGTTGTTGATCATGAGTATACCAGAGAGTGCCTTGATTGACTGGGTTTCATGAAAATGGTGTAGAACAGAGATGCCAGTATGTTGGAGCCTGCTGAGTAGTGGGCCCAGAGCTGTGGTGTGCAGGTGTGAGGTAAAATATCTGTGGTCGGGCCATGTGGATCTGCCATTGACTTCCAAATGGCTGGTGGCTGACATGGTGGAGACAGGAATCACTTATATGTCTGAAACCTCTCCATAAATGGCATCTTGTTATATGGAGATGTTTCAGGGCAATGTTCAGTATCAAGTTGCTATGGTCAACGGGGCAATCTATGTGGGATAGAAGCTTAGTTGGTGCATTGTCCTGCAGACCCTTACCCACCACACGTGAGAGGACTCCCTCAAGCACTGTGTCCCAGTTGAATTCCTTGCATTTCGTGAAGCAAATACCAAACTCCCAGTGCAGCAGCAAGAAAGTCCATGAAAAGTGGAGGATGACCTAATGGCTTCACAATCCACATGCGGAGACAATTAGCTTTCAGTGGCCACAGTTTACTTACAAAGAGAGAAGTCAGCACTTCTGCCTCATGTTCTTTGGAAAATAAGAAACAATGTACTCTAGGTCACATAGATGCAGACCCAGCTTTGATGGTTTCATTAGAATGGAAGCAAAAGCTCCTGACAACAACATATATGTCAAGTGCCCATCCTCAGAGGCAGTTTCTCAAAAAGTCTTTAGGCCAGCAGAGCTCCATGTTTGTGGAGTGTTTACCTTTTAGACCAGGATGCAAGAAATCACCACTGACTCCAATTAAAATCAAATTAAAACAAGCTTATTATTTCCACCACCCTGGTGCCTCTCCTTCCCAAAATGGCGGAAACAAGAGAGAAACCCCACCTTTCTTACAGCCCAGCTTTATAGCCCAGAAAGTTACACAAAAGGGGGGTTACGGATAACAGAACTCTGACAAGCATCACACTAATGGTAGTTTACTTTTTTTTTTTTTTTTTGCTGACACAAACATCAGAATTTATGGGGACCATTAGAGCCTCAGAGAGTGTCATCTGACCAGGGAAGGCCAATATTTATGAGGTGTCAACAAAGTTTCAGAGAGGGCTGTTATCTGGTCAGAGAGCCAGCCATGGGTGAGTTCAAGGCACGGGCAGGCATTCCAAACAGGTTCGAAATTTGCTGTAATTAATAGTTAAGAAAAATTATCCTTTCTTGGCTTTGTGGCAAGATGGCTCCAAACTTTAATAAAAGTTCAGGTTGGGTCTATCATTCCCCCCTTTTCTAATGTGTCCCTTTCATATCTTTCATACGGTAGGTGAAGAGCACTGAGGGAATTTTATTCTCTGATGAAACAGTCTCCCTATTTTTTCAAATCACCCAAAACCGGTCTCCGTGATTTTACCTGACTTAATTAATTACGTATATTGATAGTCTATTTACTTTTGGCTCCACTGTTGTAAGAGGAGAGGCATTACTCATTTTGGCTTCTTCTGAGCTGAGAGAGGGTGACGTGAGGGGGAACAGCATGAGGGACATGAGTTGCCTTTTAGAGGTCAGTTCTTTTTGAAGTCTCATTGGGGAAGAACAGGTTGTAAAGTCATCTGGGGATGGGTTCTTCTATGAGAGAAACAAAAAACATGAGTACTGAATAAATGTTGCAGCAGCTAGAACATGTCACTGTACAGAAGTTCCCTCACCAGTCTTTAATATCCCCAGTTATCAGGACTGTCAACTTAATACTTAACATTTAGTGTTACAGTTGTCCCTCCCAATAAGATACAGTTTAATAATTTAATGTCATCTGATCTTGCAAAATCAGTTTACTAGAATGACCTCTGTGTCTAATAGAAAAACCTTTAATTCTGTTACTCAGTGCTGGATAATCATACTAGCCAACACCAAGCCTAACCGTGTAGGTTAGAAATATCTGAGGCCTTAAACTAAAAACTTCTGCCTCTGGCAGCTCCTCTTGATAGTGTCTTTTTATAGTTATCAGGCATTCCTGTCTGAGAATCCTTCTTTGTAACCTCCAGTCTTACTTATTTTGGGAGGCTAATATAAAGTGTATACATTAAAATATTATTATTATTATTATTATTATTATTATTATTATTATTATTATTATTTAAAATGTCCAGGAATGGCTGTATTCTGCTTTCAACTGTCTTTGCTAAGTGTTTAAGATGAAGCAATCAAACTGACTTTTGTTTCTATCTATTGGTAACAGTCAGCTGAGCTTTTATGGTTGCCATTCCTGGGGAGACTTGAGAGCAGCTTCTCAGTTCTGCTAGTGCCTTTTGGGCTAGGTGGGTCCAGGTCTTCCTTGACCATGTGGCTTCCCTCGGCAGCATCAGGGATGTCTCCCTTCTCTGATGACTCTCCTCTTCTTAGCAAATGCACTGATTGGCTTTCTGTTCTCCAGTGGTCTCATTAATCCCCCTGATGGGGAGGTTATATGGCCCAGAGTTGAAAAGCTCTTTAGAGAAGTCCCCTGTTCCCTGGATTCAGACTGACTCAGAGGGCAAGAGCCAAATATTAGTTTTCTTGTCCCTTTTCATTTAACTTTAATTTTAAATCCTAATCTTAAATATCCTGCAAATAAATTTTAACTGCCTTATGTTAAGAGTACTGGGCTTTAATGTCTATAACTTTATAATTATTTATCTTTTTATTAATTGGGATCTGTGTTATTCTGTTTGTCTTGTAGGTGATGACTTATTATCTTAAATTAACCCATGTTGTGTTCTTAAAGCAACAATTCTGTAAAACACTAACAGAGAATCTTTAGATCACTTATAAGGAAATTATAAAATAAAATTTTTTAACAAGAGTAAATATACTTAGTTTGCATAATAGCTACCCTGAATTTTTTGCTTAGTTATAAATTATATCCCCTGTTACAGATCCTAGTAATCTTGACAGAAAAAAAAACAACTTTTGAACAAAACTTTAAATGAAACATAATCTAACCTACTGTTTTCATAGTCATTCTCACATGTAGTAAGATGGGACACAGAGCCTTATCTTAGGTAAGGCAGGTCTCTTTATAAATCTTAAGGGTTTTAGTTCTAAAGCTGATCTTTTTTTTTAAATATCATTTTACAAAGTTTACATAATTTTTTTTAGGTCACATGAACATTAGCTAACACCATATGATATCACATTTAAAACATGAATTAAAGAAAGGCTGAAAGTTTTTAACCTTTACATAGATTAGGCTCTCATTAACTTAAAAATACATTTAAATTGTTCCCAAATGTAAAAAGTAACATAAAACTTTACTTATCTTTATGATAACAGATAAATAAATTCCCAATATATATTTTTACCATACAACTTAAGAACGCCAGCATGATATAATGCTCTTTTAAGTTTCTACCTTACAGACTTGTACATGTAAGATATGAGCACATTAATAGCATCATAATTACATTGATGTTTCCACATTAACCAAGTTTAGCTTTTAAAGTAATGGCAATACAGTTCTCTAAAATAACAGTTCTTATTTAATCAGTTGTTTAATTTTTATGGTTGCTAGCTCTAGAAAAAATAAAACTTAATAAACACAATGTTATGGGTAAACTTATGTTTTAAGAAATTTTTGTCTCTTTAACACATGACTGATTTTTACAATCTTATACAGAATTTAGTACAAACTTGTACAGACCTTAGTTAATCAATCAGATATCTAACAAAAGTACTCATGAATGAGTAATCTCATATGAAATTTAATTTACTTATTTATCAAAATATTAGACAAATGTATTGAAGATTGTAAACCATTTTTTTTTGTTGAAGGAAAAGTCCTACAACCAAGTCATATTAGATATTTTGTAGACATTAATATTTTATTAGATATCTGAACACCTAGAAAAACTTGTAAGCTTAAATTTAAAGACATTTATTTTTATCTGTTTATCCAATTTAAACTGAACCATTTAAATAACGTGAATTAAGGATCCTTGGATCCACTTTTTAAAATTTGTTTTTATGAGCGTTTTTTTATGACCGTTCTTTATATATGTAAATTTTTGTATCATATGTTTGATATATGGATATAGGTATATATAGACATACAACACATAACAGAAGTGTGCACACATAAAAATAGTAAAGGCCTTATAGCTTTTCACAGATGAAATCTGCATTGCAATGTTTCAAAAACTCCACAGTTGGTCAAAGATAGAACTGATCAGAAAAACATTAACTTAGGTCTGTAGGATCAAAATCATGAGCTAAAAAAACTAAATAAAGTATCTAAGGAAAAAAATAAGAGTCCTAGAAAAAACGACTGGACAGTAATTAGTAAAAACCATACAATTTGCCTTTTTTTTCTGCTTAGGCCTCAGATCAGTCTCCTACTGAGCTTGCAGGATTCTTTTATTTGCATTTCAAAATAAGTCCTGGCTGAGGTCAGGAAGGAGCAGGAAAAAACTGCTATTCAGAGCAGACACAACAGGCCTAAGGCATTTTAACCACAATTTTCAGGTTAGGATGTTGAAAATTATGAAACAAGTTTAAGATACAATTCACAAAATTTTATATCTTTACATCTTGTTTTGTCAACAGATACCATAAAATGATTTACTATCTTTGTCCAAATTAATGCACTGGTACGCACAGTGACATTTTCCCAGGCTACCCAATTCAAAATAGGTGAAATAAAAGACTGAATTATTGGGAAGTTACTTGCCAACTTGGAAGGAGAGTTCTTTAGTTTTCCATCCTAAGTATTTAAGTTCTCTGGCATAAATTATCTGAAATCATAAACTAAACAATTACCTAAACCCGACTTTTACCTGCAAGATTGTGCAATGCTTCAAAAACCCATTCAGATACCAGATTGTTACAATAAAACATCATCATTTAGACACACATTCAGCTAAGATCATTCCCAAGAAACAATTTAAAATATCAACACATTATTGCACATGTCTTAAAGGGCCAGAAACAAAGACACAAGACAGACAGAAGGGAGCTCCAGACTATGGCCGACAGACAGAAGCCTTTAAAACAGAGCAGATGAGAGAAAAATCTCCTACACCAGTGGCACCATAGAAGTCCCCACAAGGGGACCACATGTTTTTACAGAGGGGCAACCTGAAATGTAAAATCAAGGGTCTCCATGGTGACTTTACTGAATTTAGTATCCCCTTTTTCTTTTTCTCTTTTTTAAGAAGACAGACGTTACATAATGCTTACAGTGCAGGGAAGGAAGGAGGGAATTCCCTGAAGTAACAGGGCTTTGGCTGCTGCTGGAAGTCACTCTGTCCCTCCTTTAACTTACAGGATTAGCTCCTCTGGTTCAGTTCCACCCCAACCATGCTCCATCTCCTAACATATCAGTAGTCAGCTCTCAAAAAGTTCCGGGGCGGGGGTGGTGTGGTTTATCAAAATTTGAAACTTAAAGTTCAGTTCCTGACCTTGAAGCCAATTAATGCCAATTTAATAATGAGGACAGGGTTTTTGAGAAAAAGAAAAAGGGAGGTTTATTGCTTTGCTAACAAAGGAGAAACACAGGGGACTCTGCCCAAAGGTTGTGACTCTTTTGATCTGGAGGTACAAGTGGTTTTAAAGGAGTTTCACTTCTTAACCTGTGAGATACTCAGTTTTTAGCTCTGCAGCAGGCATTGCCTTGTGCAGTGGGTGTGCTCCAGGCAACCAGCTAGGGGCTTCTCTTATCCTGCTTAACAAAGGGAGGTAAAGTTCATCACAGTGTTTTAAAACACAGTCCAAAAAGGTGTCACGCTTACTTGCTTTATTACCCATTTTCACGTCCAATATCTTTAAGTTTTTACCACAGAAATCACACAACAAAACGCACAAAAACAAACAAACAAAAAACATATAGAACACAGAACAAAACAGAAAAAAAAAAA